>NC_067398.1:710468931-710782931 GCF_016432865.1 Antechinus flavipes | reverse complement strand
TAAACCATAAAGTAGCTATCATAGTGTTTGGAAAAGGCTGTGGTAATGGACCACTTTATTGAAATAGTCACCATCTTTCTTACTCCCCAGAACAAAATTCCTCTCTGGACATATTCTGTATATATACATATACATACATAATACATACACACACACACACACACACATATATATATGTATGTATGTATGTCTTCCCCTAGTGGAAAATCTTTGAGGTAAAAAATGGTCTTACTTTTGTATTTATAACTCAGTAATTAGTCAGTGAATAAGCATTTATTAAGCTACTACTATGTGTGATTTGCAGACTAATATTGTGCTTGTTACATAATAAGTGTTAATTTTTTTTTAATTCATTCACTCATTCAATATTCCTTTTCTGCTTTGACATTCTGAGCTAACAATCATAACCAGAATCATCTCAGGAATCTGGGAAGTACATGCCTTTTCCATGTCTGAGTGTCCCTTCAATGTGGCCATGATGAATGAAGACTCAGCTCTTTACCTTTACAGACAGGTAGTGGTCCACTCCAGTGGGAAGGTTGACCCAAGATGCATTTGATAGTCACTTCTCCCATCAGCTCGAAACCTTCATAGCACATGAATGTGAGAGATTCACCTGGCAGGTAAAGCCGCTTGTATAGTATCTGGTAGCCATTTTCAGGCAGCCCTGGATTATCACATGCCAGAGTCTCTTCAGCTGTAATGAAAGCAGGATGTAACAGTTCATTAGGTGACTGTGTAGTCCAAGGACTCAGGGACTTGTTATTTAGAGGACTTCAAAACACATGGTAATTAGCCAACATGGCTAGTGGCAATTAGCCCTGATAGTAAATCCAGGATCTACCTAGCCTCAGAGCGAGAGGTTTTCAGACAGATTGCCTTCCTGGGAAAGTAATGTTATAGTCCCCATTTCTAGAGGGCTTTATAATTTATGAAGTACTTTGCTTAGACTACATTTTGCATTCATATGTATAATGTATAATGGGTAACATATTGCTTGCCTTCCCAATGGGTGGGGAGGGGCTGGAGGGAAGAAAAAAATTAATGGCATACTTTCCTTGGAGTAGCCTTGTGAAGGAGCAAGTGTAAGTAATTGTTATTGATTGCTTTTTATCCATATTTTACCAATGAGAAAAAGCAGCCTAGAATGAGGATGTGATTTACTTATGGTCACACAGCTAGTAAATGTCAGATCTGGGACTCATGTATAGGCAAACATTGTTCCCACTGTTTCTTGTTAATATTAAGTTAAAAAATAATAGCAAAATATAGCAAAGCCCCCTCTGCACAAAGGAAGATTGAGCTTCAAACAGGCATATGATATGTTAGTTCTTGCTTCAGCTGTGTAGAAGATCAATTCCAAAGCACCAAATCAACCATTTATTCTCTCCACAAGCTTTTATTAAGCACCTACTGCATGCCCCAAACTGCTGTAGGCATGGGGGGATACACAGGGAAAAAAGGAAATCACCTCTGCCTTCAAGGAGCTTACATTCTAATGAATTTTGTTTTTGTAATACAGTTGTTTCAGTTTTCAGTCTGTCCTCTTCGTGTCTCTATGTGGAGTTTTCTTGGCAAAGATACTACAGTGGTTTGACATTTTCTTTTATTCTCCAGATTTTTTTTTCAGATGAGCAACTTAGGCAAATCACACAATAAATCTTGCCGAATGGGAATAAATTGTCCAGAATCACACAATAAAAATCTTGCAGTATGGGAAAAAATCTGCCTTAAGATAGTAAAAATAAAAGGCTGAAATACAGACATTTAGTAAGTAATGCTGATCTCCCAAATATTGAAGATCAGAAAGATATATTTCCTTATCTCCCACCTCCATGCCTTTGTACAGTTTATATTTTTATGCCTGGAATGTTCTACCTCTCTTCAAAGCATGGCTCATTTGTCGTTTCCTACTTGTAGTCTTTCTTGAGACCTTTAGAGACATTGTACTAACCTGAAGTATCAATATGGAAATTGGTAGTTCTCTTTCCCTACTTATATTACTTTGTGCTACTATGCACATATTTATTATTTACTTGCTTATGTAAAGATTCTATTCCTCTAGTAGAACAGAGAGACAGAGAGAGAGAGATAGACACTTATGTGCCATGTATTGAGCTAAGAGCTTTTTACAAATACTCTTTAATCCTCACAGAAGCCTAGTGTGTTATTAGCATCTTCATTCAAAGTTGAGGAAAATGAACTAAATGAAGGTTATCACTTATATAAGTTTATATGGCTGGTATCTGAGGCCATATTTGAACTTATCTCTCCCTGAATCTAATCCCAGCACTTATCCACTGTGCCACCAGCTGCCTCTAAGAGAGAAAATTCTTGTTCAGATGACCATCGGATTAGATGATCTCTGAAATCTCTTTAAATTTGGATATTCTATGTTTATTGTTAAATTTATTTGAAAAATATAAAATACTATACCAACAAATTCTTTCGTATTTTTATCCTGCTTAAATTAACCTTCCATTCCTATTCCCTTACCACTTTAGATGATCAGGTCTCTTCATTAATTGTTCTCTTCTTCAATTCTTTACTCTATATCTCTTTGTTAACATAATTCCCATCCCCGACCTCCAAGAATGCTCCTCCATTCTTTCTGCCTAGCAAACCCTTCCCTTGGTTGCATTTCTAGATCACTGGCACCCATAGTTATCTCTATTTAATCTAAAATCCTATATTACTTATTGCCTAGGCCAATCACTTGACTCTTGAAATAGGAGCTCTGCTGTTTCATCGGAGTCTGTTTACAGGCTAAACTGTGGATCCTGTTTGACTTGCTTTCCCTCCATCAAAAGCAATGTGATACCAGATTCCATTAAGAAAGACAGCATTGACTATGGTAAAGCTGGAAGATAATCCCTCTGGAGCCTTCCCAGATCAGTTCCTCTCCGGGATATCATGTTAAATCATGCACAGCTCCTTAGGAAGAGAACATCCAAGGAGAGCAACCAAGATGAAGAAGGGAGTCAATTTCATGCCTGCCATCATTACGATCAGATTAAGGAACTGGGAATGGTTAATATGGTTAATCTGGAGAAGAAAAGGTTCAGGGGGGATGTAATAGCTGCTTCAAGTATTTAAAGAGCTATAGAATGGAGAGGCAAAATCATAAATAGTGGGTTAATGTTTCAAATAACTAAATTTAACGCGGGTGTCAAAGGAAAAACAAAACAAAACTTCCAAACAATCTAAACTATTCTGAATTAAAAGTGGATTGCACTAGGAAGACCTGAGTGTGTTGGAGGGAGGGACTGGGTTGGTCTCAATGGTCTCTGACCTCCCTTCCAATTCTGTAATTCTGCACTTTTTTAATTTGTAGAGGGCTGGAACTCTGAAAAGTATATTTGAATCTAAGACAGCAGAGCACTTAAGGCTAATTACCTATTCAAGGTGTGATAATGGTTCTATAGACATATGGTGATGTGATGGCTCTCCTCACGATTAGCTACTAAATGTGTTGTGATGAGGTAATTGGAGGCAAGGATTGAAGGGCCGAGGGAAAGGGTCAGAGTCTCTCTGTCACAACACACTGAGGAGAGGGGAATTCAGGCTCCAGACTTCAGAGCCCAGGATTTATCTTTGGCAAGCCATGTGGCAGCTTGCCTGCTTCTTTCACTTCTCCTCCTAAAGACCAAGGACTTTGACTGATCCTGACTCTGACTGATCCTGACTCTGATCCTGAGGCCCTCCAGAGAGCTAGTCTGGACATTATACCAATTGGGCAAGGAAATTCCAGAGGACTGGTGTGTTTGTGGAGGGTTTACATCTCTTTCATCATCTCCACAAAATAGTACTATTTATGCATTCACACATACACACACACACACAAATACATACATATGTACATAAATACACACACACATAATGCACATTAAGTGTTTACTTGTCAAAAGATCCAGTGCTATGTAGTGAGAATTACAGTAGACTCAGAGTCAAGACACTTGATCTTTGGAGTTCAGATTTTGCAGCAAATAATTCATTAGTTTGTGTGATGAGGGAAAGTGACTTCCTTTCTTTGATCCCAAATTTGATCCTCCATAAAATAATGGACTTGACTTCCATGATTTCTGAAGTCCCTTCCACTTCCAGATGTGTGTTTGTGCTTTTGTGGCCAGATAAATGAGACTACATCATGTCAGAATGGATGTTCATATTCAAATATGCAAAAATAGGAATGTCTCTATTTTCCTGCCAGTGTTTGTTGATGGGATGTCTCTAGTTTTCCTCTAGCATTAGAGAATTTATTTGAGGCAGATTTTTTTAGATTTCCCTATGGGTACAAACCCCTTGGGCAACCAAGGAAGGAATGGGAAGAGAACACAGAGTGGAATGAGAAGCATCAGGCTCCACTCGCTCTATGACTGCCATCAGGATCATAATGTTACTAGCTGCTTTGCTGCTCTACACTGTGGACTGCTCGGCCTCTCTATCTGTTCTCTTGTGTATGCTGTTTCTTCCATTAGAATGTGAGTTCCTTGGAAATGGCAATTGTCTGACTTTTCAAATTGTATATCAGCACTTAGTACAATGCTTTGTGCATATTAAGTTATAAATAAATGCTTTTTCTTTCATTCATTTTTGTGATCACTTGCTTCATTTTATGACTGATATATATATATGTCTGTGTGTGTGTGTGTGTATGTATATGTATATGTATATGGTGTTTCTTGGAGGCAGGAATATTTCATAAATGGTCTCTGTGGGATTCTATAAGTCCCATGTTGCTGGAAAGGGAAAATTACAGAAATCATTCAATAAAGCAGGGCAGAATGGTTGAGGTACTTGTTGTATTTTACAAAACCCAGAAAGTAGGTAAGTGATGTGGGAAATGTCTTTGGATAGATGAGATTTACTGTAGGGTCCCCCTCCCTCCTTACAAGACAAACTATGAAATTTATTAGATCACGTGGTGACATGGTTAACTACACAGCAAATCACTGGGCTTAACAGTTTGTCAAAAACTTTGAGTTCTAGGCTAACCTGATCTTGGGCCATGTTCAGAAAGGTAGAGTTTTTAAGAGTAGGGTGTTGGAATCCTTACAAACTGCTAACTAATTAGAGTTGATCTAATCTTACAAGAAGATGTTTTGGGCAGAACCGAAACAAGGTACTAAGTAGGACTAATTAATACAAGGCCTGAGTTTACACCTTTACTCATTGGAGTTCACAAGTATTCCAGCTTCACAAAGTAAACTTTGTACCTTTATGAGTTCACACCTCCCTTGAAGCTCTTTGGGCCAGAGAGCACTATGGGAGAAAACCCATAATCCCTCTCTCTCGTATCCCACAATTCCTCCCTCTTGGATAAAAGAAACAGACAGAGGCTCTCGGTCAGATTTCAGCGGAGTTACGCCAGAAGCCCTCTCTCTGAGGCAAGGCAGAATATATTCCACTTGGCTGGCTGGTGGCAGACGAAGAGTTTTCAGAGGATAAAGCTATGAGTGAGAGTTCAGTGGACAACCAGATTCATCTTCATCTCACACCACTGTGGTAGGTGGCTGGGCTCCTGCACGCCCCCCACTGAGACCAAGCTGGTCTGAAAGACTCACAGAAAGCTAGCCGAGCCCCAAGTGAAGGAGACAAGAGATTCATTCCATCTCTGTGCTGGTTAGAGGCTGAAGAAAGCAGAGGCAGAGGCTAACGGACAGAACCTTTGGATTTGGAGATATTCGGAGGGCTCTAAGCTAAACTGGCTGTGTTTTGAGAAGAACAAGAACTCCAACATGTTAGTCAATAGTTCCACTAGTGTTTTTTAGTTTTTTGTTTTTATCAGATCTCATTAAGTGTCTTTTCTGAGTTAGCTGGATTAAGAAAGATATTAATAAGTTAGTGAATACCTAGAAAAGATGGAAGGGACTTGAATCTAAATCATATGAGGATCAAGGAATATAACTGGATATATTCATCTTAGAGAAGAGAAGATGCAGAAGGGGCCATGACAATGTTTTTTAAGTATGTGAAGGAGGAGGCAGGATTAGATTTGCTATGTTTGACTGGAGAATCCCAAAGAATTGGGAACAATGGTTGGGAATCTCAAAGAAACCAGTTGGAGCTTAAAGTCAAGAAAGGCTTCCTAAGAATTAAAGTTGTCAAAAAGTGGAATAACCTTTCTTGAGAGGGGGTGGGTTCCTCTCTCCTTGAAGATATCTGGGAAGAAACTGTATAATATCAGTCATTATTCAATTGTATTCAACTCTTTGTGACCCCTTTGGGTGGATTTTCTTGGCAGAGATACTGGAATGGTTTGTTCTTTCCTTCTCTTCTTTATTTTACAGATGAAGACATTGAGGCAAATAGGTCGAAATGATTGCCTAGGGTCACACAGCTAGTAAGTGTCTGAGGCCAGATTTGAATTCAGGAAGATGGGTCTTTGTGACTCCAGATCTGATGCTGCCCCAAGTAGATAATACAGTGAACATGAGAATGGATTGAACTAGACAATCATTCCAACTCTCCAATTCTGTGATTCTGTGATTTCTTTCTTGAACCAGACAACTGGCCTGGAAGAGGTCTCTCCCAGCCATGAAGCCCACTTTTAGGCTTTTTGAGTTAAAAAGGTACCTTAGAGATAAATCACATTCAATCTCCTACCTCATAAAGAAACCCATCTTTCTTTTGGAGACTGCTAGACCCCTCAGCTAGTTGATAAGAGGAGATTTGGATTTGGATTCAGAAGGAACTCTCTAAACTAGTATGCCCTGATGCCCTTCCCCAGGCAGCTGAATCATAACGAGAACAGACTTTTTTCATATGCTGTCCTGTACCACAACACTTGCTCGGAATTACTGTTACTTCAGGCATATACTCTGGAATATCTTTAACTTTTAACCAAACTGTGCAGTGCTGTTAAGATGCCAGCAGATGGCATGGAACCACTAAAACTCAGCATCATAAAGTCTCATAATAGAATGTTGCAATCCTAGAATCTTAGATTCACATGGAAGCAACTCTAGAAGCTATCTGGTCCAACCCCTGGATTGAAGCATGGATCTCCTCGGAGACATTTTGGAAATGAGGTCCTTCAGCCTCAGTAGAAGGCCTTCAGTGATGGAAAACATTTCAAGCCCTATTCTTCCATTTCAGGAAAGCACCAATTTGTCATGAAGCTCTTATTTATAATAAGCAAAATTACCTCCTTGCACTTGTCCCCTACTTAGTTTACTTCTCCCCACTGGGACCAAGAAAAAGAACTCTGACGCATGTGATGTCTCTCGAAACATTTGAAGGCAACTGTTTGGTGTGATGGATTGTCTGGTATTTGGATTCAGAGATAGTAGATGAAAATTCTATCTCTGACAGGTGCTATCTGGGTGGCATTTGGTAAACTACTAAACCTGGCTGTCCCCCAGTTGTGGGTTGGACTAGATCCCTTAAATCTTAGCTTCTAGTTTTGATTTTTATGATTCTATGATTCAATTTTAGGACCAAAGTCCAAATCTTAGCTTTACCACTTAGCCTTTTAGCCTTATGAAACCCATAAATCACTTAATCTCTCTGGATCTGGGTTTTTGTATCTGACAAGTTAGCAGACTGAAGAGGAAGATTCCATGGTTCTTTGAAGCTCTAAATATATGATCTCATTTTTCCCACTCATTCCATCCCTCAAGAAAACATGTTCCAAGTTTTCTCTTTTCTAAGCTAAGCATTCTAAGATCCTTTAATCAATTCCTACTTGACATGGATCAAGTCTATTTTGTCATATTAGTCGCCCTCCTTGGACTATGCCCTGGCTTTTCAATGTCTTCTCAAAGATGCAGTGCCCAGAACTAAACGCAGGACTCCACATGGTGAAGGTTGAGAAACTTTTATCCACTAAAGAAAATAGGATTGTTTCAATAATGAGAAATCTAATGAAGTATAATCTGTAGGGACCAGTCTGAGGACATGTGTAGTATACAGCTTGTATATAGCTATTGGATTTCTTGGAACTCTGAACTGCCACAGATCTTTTGATTCATGCCATTGTTCCAAGAATTCTTATTTAAAGTATAGTTATTCACTGAATAGGCTGCTAGGTGGCACTACAATCGATAAAGTGGCAAGCCTGAATTCAGGAAAACTCAAGTTCCTAAGTTCAAATCTGGCCTCAGAAATTTACTAGCTGTGTGATGCTGGACAAGGTACTTAACCTCAGTTTTCTCATTTATAAAATGAGCTGGAGAAAGAAATGGAAAGCTACTCTATTTGCCAAGAAAACCCCAAATGGGGTCACAGAGGCTTGAAAATGACTAAAAAGGATTAAACATGAATATATTCACTCACTTACTTTCTGAGTAAACAGGTAGAAGGGATCTTAGAATGCAAAATGTCAGAATTGTAAGCAACCTTAGAGCACAGAATGTCAGAACCAGGAGGGAACTTTGAACAGAAAATGTCATAGCTGAAAAAAGCCTTAGAAGAGAAAGAGAATATCAAAGCAGGAGGAATCCTACCAAAAAGACTATCAGAGAAGGAATGGAGTTTAGGACATAAAATATCAAAGATGGAAAGTACTCATAGAACATTCAATGTCACATTGTTTTCATGATTTATACATTGTCATAAAGCTCTTAAGAGCCAGAAGTAGGATTTGATACAGATCTCCCTGCTTCTAAGGCTAGCTTCCTATCCCTGGCCTCTCCCAGATGACTAAAGATGTTGCCTCCCTGACTATACATCTACTCTCTGATTCATGTGTGTGCATTCAGGTGATTTCCTAAATATCTGTGACATATTATCAAATAACTGATGTCTTTAAATTATAATAGGCCTCATCACATACATGTAAAGAGTTCAGTCATAAACTCAAATGCATTTTCATATTGGGAACCCATCCTTCTCACTCCAAAATCCAAACTCCTGCATGGTGGATACAATGCTGAACTCAGTCAGGAAGACTTGGGCTCAATTCCTGCTTCTGGTATTCATTAGCTTTGTGACCATGGGCAAATCACTTAACAGGTTCAGAGTTTTAAATAATGGAGATTATATAGTTTCTATTAAGATGTTGGGAGAGGGGCAGCTAGATGGAGCAGTGGGGGCACCTAGGTAAGGCAGTGGATAGAGCACCAGCCCTGGAGTCAGGAGGACCTGAGTTCAAATCTGGCCTCAAGCACTCAACACTTCCCAACTGTGTGACCCTGGGCAAGTCACTTAACCCCAATTGCCTCAGCAAAAAAAAAAATGTTGGGGGACTCTTAAGAGATAATATTTATCAAGTGCTCTGTAAACAATAATGCTCTAGATAAGCATCAGGAATTTCAATCTGTATGTGACTTCTCAAAACTTTGACTAGATGACTAGTTCATATACATCAAATGCCCCCAAGGTCATGAAGTTACACAAGGTCTGCATCTTCTGCAAGAATATGCTTTCTATAGCCAGACTAAGTGGTTTCCTGGAGATTTGCCCATAAAGTTCTCATTGCAATTTATCCAATCATCCTTAGCATTATTATTTTTGCAAGCACGGTTAGTGTGCCTTGCTTTGGAAGACTTGAGTGGATTTTACCAAGCCCACAGAGAGTAACTAAGTGCACCTACCAGGGAGGGATACTCTGCCTTCTCATTAATAGAACTATTTTAAAATACCGTCTGTCAGGTTACCTCAACCTCAAAAAATGCCCTCAAAGTAAGAACCCCAAACTATGTAGTTGCAATGAGCCACTGATCATCTGCAGTCCCCGTCCATGGTCCTGACCAATTTATCAGCATAATCGACCAGGCCTTGGCATTTATAATTTTTCTGCTGAATGCCCTCAGCCCTGAGTGATGTCTCACACCCTCATGGCTTGTGAACCCATTAGCATTCACTGTTAAGGAATTCCCCACAACTCAGTGTGGAGAGATAATGCCTATGGGGAGGCAGTTTGGGAGCAGCAGAGACCTGGGCTTTAAAAAACACAGCAAGTCTCTTGGGTTCTGGAGGGCCATCACACTGCTACTTCATTATAAAATCCCCAGCCTCCACCCCTTTAGCAACATCTCACTGTTTAGCATTTCATAGCAGGTTTATGTTTATAATGTCCCTTCCTGGATCTTTGGTGGTTTCATTTACTGAATCAATTCCTGATGATTCCTACCATGTGGAACAGGTTGGTGGGGACCAAATTCAGTCAATAGAAGCAAACATTCAACCCAACAAGGGTTGATCAGCTGGTTGTAGTTTTTTGAAAGGAGCTGAATGTGAATTTGAAGGAAAGGGAATTGGAGAAGAGGAAATTCCTTCTGAGTTACAATTTTCTTCTCTGAAAAAAGGAGCTTCAGATTTGATTCTGTATAAATTGTACAGATTTATAAATCTGTATAAATTCATGGTCCTGAAATCCTTTCCAGCTCTCAGCATTCTCTGTTCTAAGGTTTTACTTTTGACTTCAGTTTTGTAGCTCCTTATAATTCTGACATTTTCTATTTTCATGTAATGCCAGAAAAACTGAGGCAAGATAGTGATTAGAGTTTTTAATAGTTTATTTATTGGAGAGCTTAATTAATTGACTGGATCAGACTCACATCTCAAAGTATCCAGTATCAAATGTGTGATTCCAGAAGTTCTTTAAAGGACTTTAGTGATAAGGGAGAACAAAGGCAAAAGAGGGGGCAGAGTGAGCACTGGACATTCTAATAAGCCAGGAAGTCTGAAATAGAAGCTCTCCCCTTATCTGAGGTTAAACATTTATAGTTTATGATCCTAGAGTAGCCAGCCCTAAGTTATATCAGTCTTAATGGTTGAGAGAAGGGGGTTGCAACCAGGGGGACTGAGGCAGAACAATTAGGGAAACTGAGGTAGGACAATCAAAGGAAACTGGCATAACATTCAGGCCTTCCTTATGTACTCTTTTCTTAGTTTGCACTAAGGTTCTTCCTCCCTCTGACAGTCTCTGTTTTGATCCCCCCAGATCTAACTCTCAGGATAGTGAGATGTAAAATTCTCTTTAGAAATCGGGGAAGTCTCTTCTCTGTGATATTTGCTAAGGCCATTTTGTCCTTGCCACAAGAGATCATGTGCCTTTAGAGTATCCCAACACTTAAGAGTTAAAAAGCAAAACAAAGTATTTCTAATACAACTTCTGTCTCTCCAAACTGCTCCAGAAGTATTCACCACCTGGCTTCTGTTTTAAGATCTCCAGTGAAGAAGAGAGAGGATGCATCAGTCCCCAAGGCAGCCTAGACCATCTAGGGACAGCTGTTATTGTTGGAAGCTCGCAACTTTACACCATCACTCCAAATTCTTACCCTTTGGGGCTGAACACATCTCCCAAATTAATTTCCTCACACATGACAGCCCTTCAAATACTTATTCAGAACTACTAGGTATCCACATGAAGCTTTCTCTCCTCTAGGCTACATATCCTTAGTTCCTTTAATTGATCCTGATGGGGCCAGACCTTAGGCTCTCTACCATAACTCCCATAAAATACAGCTCTCAGAATAGAAGATAATACACTATATTTGCTCTTCTTCGGGCTCAGGACTCTTCACTCCCTCGGGGTAGATACTAAGCTTCTCTTAATGGATCTTAATGGATCAGAAGATTACATTTGCTTCCTTAGCTTTCACCTTTAGCAATAAACATTTCCAAGTCCCCATCTTAACCCTTACTGTGGCCTTCTCTCTGTGACAACTGTGCATTGACATGTTATATATTGTGCATATACATCGTTGTTAGCATCTTTCCATTTTAATTTGAACTCCTCAAAGCCGCAGTTTTTTGCCTTTGTATTCCCCAGTGCTGAGCACAAAACTCAGCACACTGAGAATGCTTAATAGATGTTTGTTGACTGACTGATTGGCGTCATACTGCTGACTCAGACTCTACTAAAATCCCCAGTTCTTTTTCAGGCAAGACATTTTTGTCCCTGCCTGACCCATAATTGGCTTTAGGATATTTGGAAATGGAAAAAATGTTGGTGTCATCAATTTTGTGGTCCACTAGATGCACCCTGTGTTGACCAAATTTTGGATGAGTTATTATTTGGCCCTGGTAAGGGTATGAACCTATTTTGAGTAGTTTCCCTTCCCTTTCCTGTCTAGGAACTCGGTTACTGCTTTATCATTTCTTTTATGGAATAACTTGAGTAGAACTTTGGAAAGATAATCCATATTATACTACTTGTGCTAAGCACCAAAATCTTTAATTTTAGCATCCTCCATTTGTTTCCCAGGGATATAGAGTGACCTTGAATCCCAAAAGGTAGCAGGAGGAATCAACTATTTTTCATTTCTCTCTAAAAGTAGCTTTGTATCATTCACCCACCGTGCCCCCTCAATGTTTTAATAAATATTTTTGATTTATCAGGGTACTCGCCAATTCTCCAAAAGTGGAACTGCCCAAAATGTAGAGTCTGCTCTTTCCAAATATTCTACCTAACATCAGGCCAAGAGGCAGTAGAGCAAAGTTTCCAGAGCCCATATGGATCCAATCGATAAACATGACTTACAGACACAGTGAGGGAGTCGGGATGTCCAGATGGGTGTTCCTGTTTCTCGGCTGTAGCAGGTCAGGAGGGAGCTTCCTTCGAGAACAAAGCCGGCATTGCAGGTGTATTGGATGGTCGTTCCAACAAGGAGCACGGGATCCGAGATCAAACGAGTTGAATGGTCCACTTCCCCCGGGTCAGTGCAATACATAACTGACAAGAAAAAACAGACACAAGGTTCTCTGGTGCCTTATCACCAAATTAATGGATATGATTTATTTCCAGAAACACTTAGTAAGGACCTATTATGAACCGGGAACTGTACTACATATTGCAAAAATAAAATGTTGCTTGCTCTCGGGGAGAAAACATTTCACTGGGTGTATTATATAAGGTCTTATAATATCAGAGGAAAAAAAACTCAAGTGATTTTCAAAGGATAGGAAGAATTTTTGTCGTTTAGTGCTCTTTGGGATATTTTAATTAGTTTTTGAAAGAATTTTTTCCCTATGTAAAATCTCAACTGGCCCTCTCCTCTCCTTCCCTTCTCTTTTCTTCTTTTCTCTGGCTTTGCTTCTGTCTTCCTGTTTCTACCACTGTCTGTCTCTGCTGTCCTTCCAGCTAAATATATAACATGATTGGGAGAAAGAGATAGACTGTTGGTTCCTAGAGTTAACTAAATGTTTATGTTTCTCAAGCCCTTTCATCAAAATAATTGTATAAGTAAATCTTTGAGCTATAAATAAGGAAAGTTGATTGGGGTCTTAGTCCAGGGTGTTGAAACCTGGATGATAATGAATGACAATATCACCCAATGGAAGACTTATTTCCCTGGATCCCAGCGTCTCCCATCCTCTCCTTCACTCTAAACTTCTTGATGTTCCTCCCCTTGGCAGCTATGCTCCAGACAAGCTCCCTGACCTCCACCCCAGCTTGTTGTACTCTCCCATTCTTACCTTACTAGAGTTCTTAGTTATATACTAGTACATCTGGTTTTGCCATGAAAAAAAAGTTTCAAAATTGTCTAGTTTTGCCATATACACATATGTTCAAGAATTAGATTAGTAACATATGCTATTTATATTTATAGATGAGGTCATGTTGTATTGTGAATAGAGAACCAGACTTGGGGTCAGAAAAGGCCTGAGTTATCATCTTGCCTCTGAAATATATTGGAAGCCATTTGCCATTTCTATGTCTTCTGTTTCTCACCGAGGTGAGAAGTTCCAGAAAAATGTTTATCTTGCACAAGTTATTAATCCGTGTGCTTCCCACAGTGATGAAATCACATGTCTAGACAAAAAAATAAGAAATATTTGTACACACATGCACATGTATATCAGTAATGAGAAAGTAAAGAAAGTCACAAAGACATTATAATCTTTCTCTTGCTAAGCATGGAGGAGGAAGAGGAAGAGGAGGAGAAGGAAGAGGAGGAGGAGAAGGAGGAGAAAGAGGAGGAGAAGGAGGAGGAGGAAGAGCAGGAAGAGAAGAAGAAGAAGAAGGAAGAGGAGGAGGAGGAGGAGGAGGAGGAGAAGGAGGAAAAGGAGGAGGAAGAGGAAGAGGAGGAGGAGGAGGAGGAGGAGGAGGAGGAGGAAGAGAAGGAGAAGGAGGAGGAGGAGAGCAAGACACGTACATACACAAACACACATGGAGAACAACATATAGTAGCTAAACACATAGAAGAATGTTCTAACAGTGAGAGCTATCTGAAAGCAGAATGAGTTGCTTTGATAAGTAGTGAATTCACTTTTAATGTAGATTTTCAAGCATTAAGTTAGTTGATCATTTAAAATTGTCATTTTGGAGTATATTCCTGTTCAGCCACAAATTAGAATTGATGATCTCTGGGTTCCCTTCCAATGCTAATTTCATGAAAACATGTGTTGTCCTACATGGAAGCCTAAAGAGTGTCCTTTTTATTTTATCTTTCTCAAGAACTTAAGGATTCACTGATGTCCCATTCCAGGTCACATCAAGAAAGTTTGAGTGCCCACCAATCCAGCAAAACTGAATATAATCCTTCAGAGGAAAAGGTGGTCATTCAATAAAACAGAAGATTTTCAAGCATTCATGATGAAAAGACCAGAACTGAATGGCAAATCTGATTTTTAAATACAGGACTCTGGAGAAGCATAAGGAGATAATCAGGAAAGTGATATAAGGAATTTAATAAGGTTTATCTGTTTACATTTCTACTTGTAACTCATTAGATCATTCTCATTATTATAATAGTTAGAAGGATTATATATATAGACAGAGAACACGGGTATAAGTTGACTGTGAAAGGATTTTATCTTTTTTAAATAATGAAATTAAGGGGTGAGAGAGGAATGAATTAGGAGAAAAGGGAAGGGAGAAGTGGAATGGTGAAAACTATCTACCATAAAAAAGAGGCAAGAAAAAGCTTTTACAGTGGAGGAGAAGAAGGACAGGAGGGGGGTGAATGAGTGAACCTTACTCTCATCAGCCTTGGCTCAAATAGGAAAAACATACATACTCAATAAGGATAGAGAAATCTATCTTAACCTGCAGGAAAATAGGAGGAGAATGGGATATGGGAAGGGAGGATGGGTGATAAAAGAGAGGGCATTTTGGGGGAGGGAGGGGTCAGTAGTAAAACACCTTTGAGGAGAGACAGGGTAAAGGAGAGAGAGAATAAATGTGGGGGAAATACAATTAGAAATGGTAATTGTAAAAAAATTGAATCAAATTTCTCTGATGGAATATTATTGTTCTCTGGGAAATGATGAGCAGGAGGCTCTCAGGAAAAACAATCTGGAATGTCCTGTATACAAAGTAATCGCAATGTTCTGGGAATGACCAGCTGTAAGTTAGTTTGCTATTCTCAGTAGTACAATCATCCATAACTACTCTGAAGGATTTATGATGAAAAATCCTATCTATTCTCAGAGAAGGAACTGATCAAGTTTGAATACAGATTGAAGCATTCTTTATTTCTCTCTTTCCCTCTCTATTTTTAACTTAGTTTTTTTCTATAGGGTTTTAATTTTCATTAGGGTGGGAGATCTATATTTTATTTCACAACTTGACTTTTATGGAAATGTTTTATATCAGTTCACTTGTAGTTTCTTAATTGTAGGTGGGGATAAGGGAGAGAACCTAGAACTCAAAAATGTTAAAAAAAATGAAAAATATTTGTTTTGAATGTAACTGGGGGAAATACTAAATAAGTAAAATTAGAATTGGAAAAAAAAGAAAATCTGAGGGTCAAATCATTAAACTCAATTTACTATATTTAGATCCTCAAACTCCAGGATCTAGTTACAACCAGATCTATTATTGACCCAGGACAAAACTTGAGATTTGTCTTACTTTTCTCACAAAAGGGTGGATCACTGCTCCATGTCAGGTCCCACTGGCAAGTGAGGGTGTCACTGCCTACAATATCATAGCCAGGGTCACATTGGTAGGTGATCTTCGCTCCTCTCACCAGCTCTGTGTGAGATGTGGTTTTCCAGCCATTCTGAATCTCAGGCAAATCTGAACAGGAGTCATTCCTTGATACCTCTTTAATAGAAAGATACAAATAATTGACTTCAATTATTTTATTGTTTATTGTTTATTATAATTATTAGATTTTATATCATGTTATATAATAATTATAAATTATTATTTATATTATTATGAGTCAGCTATATCATTCATTTAATAATGTTAATAAGAGCTAACATTTATATAGCATTTTAAAACTTGTCAAATGCTTTTAAGTGTTACCTCATTGGAACTTCACCAGGATCCCTTAGGAAACAAACACTACTGGTATCATTATCTTCATTTTCGCTTCCAATTTTACCTTGTATTTGCTTTATATGGTGTTGGCAATACCTATGCATGAGCCCTGCTATTTTTTTTTCAATAAAATGTAAAGTCTTTGAAGGCCAGACTGTTTCACATTTGTCATTGCATCTCTAATGCCTAGAAAAGTACCTGGGACATTGTAGACCTTTAATAAATGTTTGTTGATTGACTAAATTGATTAGGGCAATTGATACTCTGAGAGTTAAGTGAATTTCTCAAGGTCACACAATTTGTAAAAATCAGAGTCCCTTCAGTTGAGCTTCTTCCTCTCCCACTGATGGACTCCTCCTATCATCTGAACTATTATGTAAATAACAATCCCATGTGCCAGTTTGGCTATCCCTGTTCAGAAAGGCCCATCATGCAGATTCAGGAAGGAGAACCAATTATGTCACATAATTAATTTGCCATCCTTATGGGAAGTTAGAGAAAGTAGAATGTTCCCTCTCCCCAGAGAATACAGATGAATCAAACAGGAAGGAAAATAGTTCAAATATCTGGACATTGAAGGGACTTTAAAGACTAATCTTCACATTTTACAGATGAAGAAACTATGGCCCATAACTCACCAAGTTCACACACTGAGTAAAAGTCAAAGATGGAATTTGAATCCATTTTCCAGTTCTCAGAAATAACTCCTCTTTTTCTCTCTCAAATTTCCTCCAAGTTTCAACAGTGTAATTTCAGTAGTTTTATTACATCTCTCCTCCAATTGCTTCATTCTATGCTATGTGCCTTCATTTATCGAACAATTATTAAGTTAGTGTGGCATTATAAAAATATTAGGTAGCATTTATAGCGTCTTTTAAAGTTTGCAAAGTTTTTTTTTTTTTTTAACAAACATTTCATTTATCCTCACAACAACCCTCCATTTACTTTCCATTTTACAGATGAAGAAACTGAGATGGAGAATTGAGTGATTTGACCAAGGTCATAGTAAGATCTTATTTGAACTCAGGTCTTTTTCCTAATCTTTGTACCACTTTCATCCCCTCTGATCTATATTTTAGATGTACCTGTTTCTGGACATATTGTCTCTCCCTATGGAATGTAAGCTCCTTGAAGGCCATGATTATTTTTGCTTTTTCTTTATTTAACTTTGTGGCTGGCACATAGTAGGTGCTTAATAAATTCTTGTTGATTAGTCGACGGAATGGATTGAAGTGAATTTTTAGTACTCTATAGCTCATTGATTTAGTATCTTCCAAGTATCTGGTCACAAGCCATCTATGTCTGAAATCTCATCTATATCTTCTTAGGGATATATGGGTGTGCAGGGTGTTTTCTTGACAAAACATGAGCATGAAGGACATTCATATAGTTTCCTTCACTCTTGCTTTAGTATTGATTTTTCTTTCTGGGGGGTCATTTTTAATATAATAGTTCTCCTGGATAATTCTTTATCTAGAATATACTGTAGCCCTCTCCGTTATAAACTTTATAGCGCTGTATAAATTTGGGTTGTTATCAATATTATTGTTTCTAAATATGGTGCCTGGAACAGAACTCAATCTTCCTAGTGTGGTAGTTTGAACCCCCCAAGAAAAGGGGAATAAGAATATTCTGATAACTGGGTGTTATTCCTCTTCTTCCATTAGTATCATATAGGCAACTAGGTGGTCGGCAGAAAGTTTGTTTGTTGTTTAGTTCTTTCAGTCACGTCTGACTCTTCTGTGGCTTTCTTGGCAGAGATACTGGAGTGGTTTTTCATTTCCTTCTCCAGCTCATTTTACAGGTGAGGAAACTGAGGCAAACAGGGTGAAGTGACTTGCCCAAGGTCACACAGCTAGTAAGTATCTGAGGTCAGATTTGAATTCAGGAAGATGAGTATTCCTGACTCTACTCCTGATGCTCTATTCATTGCAGTGTCACCTAGCTGCCCTGGTCTGAATCCAAATCTCAGACATTTGTTAGTTGTATAAATGTGGGCAAGTCACTTAATTTCTGCCTCATTTTCCTCATCTGTAAAATGGAACTAATTATTGTACCTTTCTCCCAGGCTTGTTGTGAGGACTAAATTCTAGTTATGGTTATTATTACTATTATTATTAGTAGTAGATGAGACTGCTGTACCTCAAAAAAAGGAAGTTGTGGCTTTGAAATGCACTTCAGATACTTATTAACTTTGTGCTAATTAACTAGGCAAGTCGTTTAACTGCTCTATACCTCAATTTCCTCCCCTGTAATTGAGGGTGTTGGTCTTAGTGAGATCCCTTCCATTTCTAAAATTATTATCACACCTTCCAGACTACTATCAATTCTCTTAGGTTTCATTTGAAATGTTTTCTTGATTCATAATGAAGTCCCTCCAATTGAGCTTCTCACTCTCCTTTTGATGGACCTCCCATTGAGACTCCCCCCATCCCCTGCCCTGTTATGTAAGTAACAATCCCACGTGCCAGCTTGGTTATCCTTGCTCAGAAATGCCCACCAAGCAGATTCAAGAAGGAGAGCTAATTATGTCATGTAATTAATTTGCTCTCCTTATATGCTTCTGGGGAGTCAGGGAGAGTAGAATGCCCTGACTTATTTGCTGGAAGATAATTTTAAGAAAAAAGCAGTGGCTTTTCCTGGGATTTCATCATGATTTTAACTGGGAAAAGCAATCTCTTGGGTGTCTGTGAAGAGCAGGGACAGGAAAATGAACTTTAAAATGGCTTGTTGGGGAATAGGAAACCCTATATTTATTCCTCTTAAAAATTCCAAGAAAGCCCTTGAATTGGAGGTTGTAAAATGCTCACTGTCTGGGCAAAAATAGTGGGAAAAAATCGGTTAGATGTTTGGGATGGCCTGGATCTGGATCTAGTTCAGCTACCAATAAGCTACATGACCATAGATGGGTCAGTTCTATTCTCTGAGCCACAATTCTCTATCTGGGATAAAGGGAGGAGCATTAGGGTAACGTGAAGAGAACCCTGAAGCTAGGATCCAAAGGTCTGGATTTTAATTCTAGCTCTATTATTTTCCACCTGACCTTAGCCATAGAGTTATAATTTGGGCACTGTGGCTTGGCCCCAGAGAGTTAAATTTAGATGGTACTGAGAGCTTTGTAATCCTTCAGCTGCGGAGAAATAATAGAACTAGTGAGGATATTTAGTTCACATAGACCTACAGGCACAGATCAGGGGGACTTCTTGGTTTACTCTGCTTCCTGGTATCACCTTTGCTTGGACAATCAGCATCTCAGAGATTCACTTTCTTCCTCTGTAAAATGAAGGTGAACAGCTAGGTGGCGCTGCAGGGGATAGAGTACCAGTCCTAGAGCCAGGAAGATCAGAGTTCAAATGTGGCCTCAGACACTCAGGAGCTGTGTGACTCTGGGCAAGCTACTTAACCTTGCTTGCCTCAGTTTCCATATCTGTAAAACGAGCTGGAGAAGGAAATGGCAAACCACTCCAGTATCTATGCTGAGAAAACTCCAAATGGGGTCATGAAGAGTTGGATATGACTGAATAGCAGCAGCAACAACCACAAGTATGGCATGGTGGAATTGGAATCTGGAATACCTGGGTTTCAGTTTTGCCTTTGACATTTACTAGCTGTGTGAATCTGGTCATGTTATTTATTCTATCTGAGGCTCATGAGTTTTCTCATTTATAAAATAAAGGATTGACCTGGAAGGCTACTCGGATCCTTTCCAATTCTAAATCAATAATCCTGAATCTATGATCTCTAAATTTTAAGTCTGGGATCCTCTGAAAAGTCTCCCATTTCCCGTTTGAAGCTATAATTTAGAAAAGGCACAGGTTTCATGCAAATGCATCCTCTCCAAAACCCACCATGCTTTGGGAAATTGGCTTTGGGAGGTGACTTTTGACCTGGGCTTTCCCAAGATTATAGCAAACCTCACTGATCATTTGGAAAGGTCACTTTGGAATCTCAGAGAGACCTCCAGTGGGATCAGGCCCAGGGCATTCTTTCCTGCCATAGCCACTCTGTCCAATGCTGGGGGCAGTCTTGCATCAGGGTTCTCAAGGACGGGCGGGAGTACTCTGTGGTTTATTCCAAGGGGGAAAAATCTTCTGGCACTGGGATGTTGTCCTCCAGAGTCATTCCTGACCTTCTGGGTCCCTCTTCTGGGCTTTTTTTCCTGTGCCATAACATATATGTTTGCACATTGAAACTCTTGCTTAAAATATTGATTTGGCCAAACGATTTCTCTCTGCAAGCCCTGGTTTGGCATAAGCTGAGAATGTACCAAGTCCTAAAGTACTTTTTTTTATGGGAATATTTTGAATGGGTTCTTAAAGCATTTAGCTATCAAGTAATTGCAATAGTTGGCAGTTTTTGTCTTTCTTTGCATTCTCAGTGATTTGTAAAATGACTAGCACATAGTAGGACTTTTGTTTGTACCCAGTTATTTACATAGTCTCCTCTGTTAGATTATGATGTCTTCTCAGGCAGGGACTGAATTTATCTTTCTTTGTATCCTCAGCACTTAGCATAGTGTCTGGCACATAGTAGGCACCTGATAAATGCTTGTTGACAAAATGACTGACATTTAGCTAGTACTGTTAGGATTACAAAATACTTTCTTCATAATATGTCATCATGTGAAATTGGGAGAGGAAGTACTTCCCCCTTCACCGAACTTTTCAGATGAAGAAGTTGAGGTTCAACTTGGACTCCCTTGGAAAATATTGTGTGAATTCTCCCTCCCTTCTTCCCTCTTTCTTCCCTCTCTCCCTCTATCTCTCCTTTCCATCTTTCCTTCCTTCCTTCCTTCATTCCTTCCTTTCTTCCTTCCTTCTGTCCTTCCTTCCGTTCTTCCTTCCTTCCTTCCTCCCTCTCTTCCTCTCTCACTTCTTCCTTCTCTCTTTCTACCTCCCTTTCCTTCCTTTCCACCTTCTTTCCCTCTTCCCTCCCTTCCTCCTTTTCTTCCTCCCTCCCGCCCTCCCTTCTTCCTTCCTTTTTCCCTTCCATCCTTTCTTCCTCCCTCCTTCCCTTCCTCTTCGTTCCTTCCTTCCTTCCTTCCTTCCTTCCTTCCTTCCTTCCTTCCTTCCTTTCTTCCTTCCTTCCTTCCTTTCTTCCTTCTTCCCTCCATCTCTCTCCCCCCTCCTTCTTTCCTGTGCCTGTATATGTCCCCTCTTGCAATTAGATTCAGAGTTCCCATCATTCCCTGAGTCTCAGGCTTATCCTGTTTTACATAGAGCAAAATGGTTTCCTCCATTACCACTGGAGGAAAAGGAAAATAATGCATGTATTGGAATTATCCAGGCCATTCTTAAGTCTACATTGGCTAATGTTACAGAAACAAGAACAAACAAAAAACACATTTATAGAGAATGGTGGATAAAAGATTTGATTCAGAGTCAGGAAGGTCTGATGTTTACTAGGTTGTGTGATCCTGGAAAAGTCACTTAATCTTTGTCTGCCTCATTTTCCTCAACTGTAAAATAGGGATGATAACAGTACCTACCTCCCAGGATTGTGGTGGGGATTGAATGAGATAATAATTGTAAAGAGTTTAACACAGTACCTGGTACCAGATAGGTACCATATAAATGTAAGTTCTTATTTACTTTTTTAAAAATCAGCTATTATTATTATTTCTGGCAGGGAGTAATGAATAGTGCTCACTCTGGAGTCATGGAGTGCTGGTTTTGAATCCTAGACAGTTGTTGTGTAATTAAGGGTCAAAAACTTCTTCTCTCATAACCTCAGATCCCTCATTGGCAAAAGACCATAATGCTTTGAGAAACTACATTGCAAACCTTAAAATACTAGAAAACATGAAGTATTATTACTGCTACATAAACAACATAAAAGTTGAGTGATTAAAAAAAACATACTGTTATTTTCCCCCAATACTGAACATTAGCCAGGCATTTCTGGCTGATATTCACGTTTCGCCAACTAATGTTGACATTGGACAGAGTGTGGAATGTAACAACAAGGAGAATCCTTCCCATTCATATAATCGTTTCCTCGTAACAATCCTGAGAGGTTAAGTGATGCTTGTATTAATTATGACCACTTTGCAAAAGAGGAAAATGAAACTTAGTGAGATAAAACCACTTATCCAAGGTCCCACAGATGGTGAACAGTAGAGCCAAAAATTGTTTCAAAGCCAGTATTCCTTTTACTATAGTAAAACGCTGCCTCTGACTATAGTTGGAATACGGAACCATGTTTTTCATTGACAATCAACTCAGAAAGAAAATTCTGTTCATTCAAGAAAGTCACTGGACTATTCAAAGAAATATTCTGAGCTATCTATCTCTTCATTCAAGGGAGTGTCTTGATGATTGGCTTGGTCATATATAGACTTTGCTCCAAATTTAGAAAACATTATTCATGACCATTTGTTTAAGAATAAGAATACTTGGATTTCATTTCAGGCTTTATTCCCGTGTAGTTTTATGACTCCGGGCGTCTTGTTCTTCTGTAAACAAACAAACAAAAGCCAAGGGAGGCTAGATTTGTAAAATTTTGAAGGGCTCTTCTAACTCTAAAGTGAATTGAATAGAGATGTAGTCAATTATTGTGGACATTTCAGCCAAACAACTAATGATGGCTGCCCTTCTTCGCAAGATTTGATATCACGCACTCTGGGCACCCCTGACAGAGAACCTGTGGGAAGCTCTGTGTAGGAAGGCAGAAAACAAGAGTCAGGAGAATAAAATTACAGATCAGCATAATCAGGGAGTAAAGAGGCCCCAGAGAAACATAAACAAGGACTTCAGAAGGAATCGATTGCCATGTTCTTCTCTCTGAGGGGCGGGAGGACAATTGGTGAGAATGAATCATGATTGCTGGCCTGGAAAAAAGCAAACCAGGCATAGAGATTTCTTGGTATGCTGAGATTCTGGTAGAGAGCCCTTTGCTCAGACTGGATGGAGTAAAAAGCAATTTCACGTGGAGGGGAATCGCTCTTCCGTCATGCCCGTGAGATCCCAGAAAGACGTGGGGCCCGAAGAAGGAATGGATTTCCCATCTCAACAATGGATTCAAATCAGAATAAGCATTTATTAATCACTTATTGCATGCTAGGCACTAAAGATATAAAAATGGCAAAACTGTTCTCTTCCCAGGAGCATATGGACAATAAGTGACTAAGGTGGGATTTGAACACACATTTTCTGCTTTCAAGCTCAGTGCCCAGTCCAATCTGTAACATTGCCTCTTTCAAAAAAAAAAAAAAAGGTAATGAAGACAGTCATAGATATTTCTTTTTAATCTCTACCTTCACTGTAGAGGGCTTGAACTCTTGGAGAAGTATATTTGAAACAAGGATACTTACAAAAAGGTGCTAACTCAGTGGGACTGATGAGATGATGGTTCTCTAGTTCATATATACTTAGTCCTTAGCATGGTGATGTCATGATTCTCTAGTTCACACATAATCAGTGTGCTGTAATGGTGTAATTGTACTAAGGTGTATAAGGGCTAAGAGGACTGAAAATGAGATATTGTATCTTTGACCAGCCTCAAGTTGGCTCTCTTGCCTTTATCACTTCTCCCCTAAGACCAAGGGCTGGAGCTGATCCCAAGGTCCTCCAGAAAGCAAGCCCGAACATTATACTTTGCCACAGAAATTTCTTTTTTATTTTATTTTATATTATTAATATTTTTAAAAATAAGTTTTCTGATTATATTGTGAGCTCCATTAAAATGGGAACTCCTGGGGAGTACTACTGTATTCCCACTTAGCATAGTATCTGGCTTATAGTTAGAGCTAAATAAATATTTGCTGATTGATTAATCTTGCTCAGTAGAAATGAAAGATTCCATTTTGATTGATTGATTTTAAACTTTATCTAATTTTTTAAAATATTGTGTTTTGATCTTTCTTGTCACTAAATTAACCTTCTAGAGTCAGAATCTTTTTCTTTGGTTTGCTCATTTCCCCAACTTTTTTTTCAGCTTTTAAATCTTTGTTAAAGTAAGACTGTTTCCAAGGTGCAGGATACACTGTCCCAAGCTTCAGCAGTTTTGTGCAGCGGTTTTTGAGATCCTTCTAGGGACCTATACTGTGAGCCAGAGAAACTTCTTTTTTTATCAAAGAAATGGAGTGAAGGAAAAAAAAATCAGCCCAGAGGTTCTGCTTGAACACATACCGCCTCATTCCTCACATGTGGTCTACCGCCTTTTTGGGAGCAATATGTTTTCCTGACGGTTCTTTCAACATTCTGCCTGCTTTTCAGCTGTTGCCTCTTATAATTTTCCTGTACACCCTCCAATGTAAAAATCAGGGTATAGTAGGGTTAACAATTCCAAGACTGAATGGGCCCAGCAGATATGGCTCATGGACCCAAACTAACAGAATACGCTGCAACATGGGATACTTACCTATGTAACTCATGACAAACCCTTGGCCTTTTCCAAAGATGAGGCCGGCGGGATCAGAATGGAATTGAATGGTGAGGTCCGGGGTAGAGGAATAGAGCTTCTGAGGTCCACTGTTGCCCAGGTACTGCCCGAGGATATGGGACATGACCTCATCCCCATCGTAGATGGTCAAGATGTCACTGTTACTCAGGTTTAAGCTGGAAGGCAAAAGGAGACGGCATGTGTGTATATGTGTGAATGGAAAATGATATTAAATAAAATTGTAGTCACTTTAGAAATCTAAATACTACACGCAAGGCTGCACACAATGTTGGATCTTGAGGAACTTGCAGATTAGCAGAGGAACTGAGATGTATATATTACTTAGAACACAGATTCTTAAACTGTGGTTTGGGCCCCATAGTGGGTCTTGTAACTGAATGTGGGTGTCATGAAATTATGATTTATTATTGTAAAATCTTATCAGTAAATATTTGATTTGTATACTTATTTTATATACCCACGTATTTAGGGTCTCATAAAAATTTCTTGGGCAAAAAGGGGTTGTGAGTAGAAAAAGTTTAAGAAGCCCTGACCCAAATTAATGATAATAGTTATAATAATAATAGCTAGTAATTTTGTGAATTAATTAACATGTTATCTCATTTGAGCCTCACAATAATGTTGAGAAGTAGGTATTATTATCATCTCCATTTTGCAGATTAGGAAACAGACAAGACTGAGGTAAAATAACTTGTACAGGATCATATAGCAAGGAAGTGTCTGAGACAGCAAACTAGCTTGGGGTCTTTGTTATTCCAATTCCACTGTGCTACTTAGCAAGATATGATAATTTTCCATGAGAGGGATGCACACACTTGAGATTGGATTCAATCTATCAGAAAACATACAAAGTATTTTTTAAGAGATTACTATATCTCCTAGCCTCTGTCCCAGGTGAGAAAATAATTGCTGAAGACACCAGGGAATTGGAAAACTTGGTAGGAATGGGAAATATGAAATAGAAAACATTGAATATGGAATTTAATGTGAACAAAAGAGTAATCTATTTAGGGATTTTATGGAAACTCCACAAATGTAAGATCAAGAAATACACTGTACTGACAATGTCTAAAAATCTTGAAGGTCATAGTGGATCACAAAGTTAAAATTAGAAAGAGCAATGACTTTTAGCTCCTTCATAGGACCTGAGTTCAAATCTCAGTTTTATGACTTTGGTCATCACTTCCTGTTTGGCGCTCATTTTCCTTAGATGGACAAGGAACTCTAAGGAACTCTTTAGAATTCCAATTCTTGGATTTAAAGTCCTAAATGGGAAATGGAAAGAACATCAGTTTGAGTGAAACAGACTGTTCAAGGAGGAGAAAGGGAAAGTAAGCCTGAAATAGAGGCTGGAGCCAGATAATGAATGACTTCAAGTGACAGAGACGAATTAATATTTTATCCTGGAGACAAAAGGGAGCCATTGAAACTTCTTAAGCTGGGGAGCAACATGGTCCCATAGGCTAATTTTGGAAGTGTATTTTGGTGGCTACTGACCTGTCTCAATGAAGTACCACTAATTACCTGCTGACAGCTATCACAGGTGAGGAAAAGTCATTAAAAGATCTTTACTAAAGTCTCTGAATCCCATTTTTTTTGCAATGATAGATGTAGTTTTATGTAGTTCCTTATACCTGTTCTTTAACTTGGCATGAAATCAGGAATCCTAAATTTGAGCCCAGGCTCGATCACTGTCCAACTGTGTAACCCTTTATGTGACTCAGTTTCCTCAACTGCAAAATGGGGATTATAATAAAAATACCTCCTCCCCAGAGTCATTGAGGATCAAAATGTGCTCATACTTATGCAGTTCTAGCATAAATTGCTTGTTTCCTTCCTGCCTGCCATGACTTTTCCATCCAGTCCTAATCAAATCTGCCTTCCAGCATCTTCCCTTTCCCATTTATTTCAGTAAATCAAGTCCACCTGCGTCCCCATCTTCTGAGACATTCCCTGGAAATTATCCGGTGGACATCTCTTGCCAGACATCAGCAATTAAAAAAAAAAAAAACATACTCCTTGGCCAACGCCCTCTGCTTTTACTTCTAGAGATGACACAGGTTAGCTCTGCTTAGCATCAGAGATGCTGTCTGGACACACTGCCCCAAATGAATATAGGTGGGGGAGGGGAAAGACCTGATCTGGGGATGAGAAGACTTCTGGGTTCTTATAGTTTTGCCATCCACCTGCTGTTTGATCTTGAGAAACTAATTTCCTTATTCTGAGACTCAGTTTCCTCATTTTAAAAATGCAGGTGTTGGAGAAGAGCGTCTTTTTTAAAAATAACTTTTTATTGACAGGAAGAGGGTCTTTAAGGTCCATTTTGCATCTGATAGATTTTTTAGGGACCCTCCTCATTCGAGCAATGGATGTTTTCCAGCTCTTTCCTTTCCAAAGCCCCTTCTGATTCTGTGACCTTATATTCTATATTCCAATGTTCCTTCCATCTCTGACAGCACTGTATTCTATGAACCTTTCCAACCCCAACATTCAATGTCTGAAGCTCTCCTAGTGCTGACGATCTATATTCTAAAACTCCTTTTCCCTTTCAATAGTCTCGAATTCGATGATCTAAGAACTTGGTAGTATTGACAAACAGACATATACAGAGTTACTTTCAATTACTTAGATTACACAGCATGTAGTCCTGGGCCCCATAGAATAAAATATATCAATCATTATCAGACTCTCGATTTTCCCCATTTGTATAGCGTCTTTTGTCTTAAACTCTGTACCTTAGGAGACCTGATTACTATCCATCTTCACATATATGAGTAGGGAATCGCTCCAGGAAGAGCAACATGAAAGGAAGAAGGGCTCCTAAGCACATAATGGCGACCTCAATTGCTCACTTAGCTATTTCCCCTATTATAGATTTCCTCTCTTTTTTTCTCCTCTCTGGGTTGCCAAAAGTCTTTTTCTCTGCCAAAGACCCAGTTTGTTTAAATCTTTTCTCAGTTGAAAATTAAGCTCTTGTAAGTTTTTCTTTTCACTTTTTTGGTTATATATTTCATATAAAAGCCTTAATCCACCAGTCAATCACTAAGTGCCAAAGACCATCCTTGCCTCCAAGGATTTGTTGTTGTTGTTGTTGAGCCCTGTTCATTTATGCCCAACTCTTTGTAACCCCGTTTAGGGTTTTCTTGCCATTTCCCTCTCCAGCTCATTTATTGCTTTTATAGATGAGGAAACTGAGGTAAACAGAAATAAGTGACTTGCCCAGGATCACACAGTAAGTAAGTATCTGAGGCTGGATTTGAACTCAGGAAAATGAGTCTTTCAGATTCTAGGTCAGGCACTCTTTCCACTGTACTATCTGGCAGTATCACCTCCATATTATACATGAGGAAAATAGGGTACAGATTTGTTCCAGTATTATATTCAAAGTAGCATGGCTAGCAAATCTTGAACTTACTAATATATGAGTTTGAGTCTCCTAATTCAGTACTTTTTTAGCACCACATTGCCATATATATATGTAGTGTCTGTGTATATTTATATATATATGGTGTCTGTGTATATATGGTGTTTGTGTATATTTATATATATATAGTGTCTGTATATATTTATATATATATATGGTGTTTGTGTATATTTATATATATAGTGTCTGTGTATATTTATATATATATGGTGTCTGTGTATATTTATATATAATATATATATGGTGTTTGTGTATATTTATATATATAGTGTCTGTGTATATTTATATATATATATGGTGTCTGTATATATATATATATGGTGTCTGTATATATATATATATAGTGTTTGTGTATATTTATATATATATATGGTGTCTGTGTATATATATATATATATATATATGGTGTCTGTGTATATTTATATATATATATATGGTGTTTGTGTATATTTATATATATATAGTGTCTGTATATATTTATATATATATATGGTGTCTGTGTATGTTTATATATATATGGTGTCTGTGTATATTTATATATATGTGGTGTCTGTGTATATTTATATATATGGTGTCTGTGTATATTTATATATATACATATATATGTATATATATAGTCTTTGGTCATTCTTGTGATATTTATCTTTCTGTGCTTCTGTTGTGATCTCTATCTAGACACAGATATATATCACACAAGAATGGCCAAAGACCAAATCCACAGACAGACAGAAATCGGAACCTATTAAATGTGTTTATTCTTTGAGTTTGTTCCTGGTTTCAGCCAGCCCTGCTTTTTCACTTGCTTAGGGAACTCCATGAGGACAGTCTTTCATCAACTAAAGCACATCTACAACTTTTCACAATTTCCTACAATCATCTACAATGATTTACCCAGTTACAAAGGAAATACAAAACTCTATAAATGGTGCTCTTGATATATAACAACTGGGATTTAAACCCAGTCCTCTGCTTCCTAATCTAGAGTTCTTTCTCCTGTATCATGTACCCTGAGGAGGTTAGGAATCAATGTAAAGTTAGGATCATAATACCGTGGGGAAAAACCTAGTACTTTGGAATAGGGACAGTCTTGGTGCTGCCATCTAGACCCTACGTGACATCTCTTTGCTTCAACTTTCTTTCCTGAGATGAGAGTGACGGGATGACTTCTACCACTCATTTCAGCTTTAAATCTCTGATTCTAAGTTGGAAGCCCGGCAGAACAAGCCCAACACTTAAGGGCCAGTGGACTTTCCATTGCCCCAGACTGCCTTGAAATAATCCCGAAAGGGGAAGACTCAGGGAGCACATTTTTGAAAAGACTCGCCAGAAGATCTTACGTTTCTCTCTTGGTTTTTAAATAGTTTTCAAAAATCAGGACAAAGTGTGAGAATTGGGTTGGATGAAAGGAAGTTATGAAATTTAAAATCCAAATTACACAGGGACAGCCTCACCTCTCCTTACCCTTCCACTTGCCACCCCAATCATGCCCTCCAAGTTCCAGGAGCCCATTTCTCTTGTCTGGGCCAAAGCCAATAAGTCAGTCAGTCAACGAGTATTTATCAAGCCTTGGCTATGTATCTAGCACTGTGGTAAGCACAGAAATCCAAGCTCACTGCATCTCTAGAGATGGTCTTTCTGTCAGCAGAGGGCACTGTTCTCCCAGTTATTTTAGACTCTGTTTCTATGTTCCATTTCTACATGTCAATCCTCAAACATTTCCCTGATTCAGAAGGGGGAAAGTCAGTATTATTTCCCCTTCATCTTGTCCCTCTCTCACTCCACTAGCCAGTGAAAGTGAAAGGTTTGGGGAGCTCCAAAGAGAATTAGGATCATAGATTGGGGCTGGAAGGGACCTCAGAGACCATCTGGTTCAACCTCCCCAGATTTACAGATGAGGAAACTGAGATCCAGAAAAATGGAGTATCGTTGCAAAGGTAATAATCACCAGACCTACTGGGACTTGAATTCAGGTCTTCTGATTCCTGAAGCAGAACTTTTCCTGCCTTCTATAGAACTGGTTTAACAATCCCTTTCTGGGATTTAGCTGCAAAGAGATACATCTGGAAAGATTAGAAATGACCTAGTCTAGGGGTGCCTGCCCTACCTTTGGTGGATTTTTGGTGTCTGGTGAAGCTCGGGAACTCCTTCGAACAAAAAGATCTCTTCTTGTGAGACAATTGGGGTAAAGTGACTTGCCCAGAGTCATACATCCAGTAAGTGTTAAGTGTTGGAAACCAGATTTTAAATTGGGTCCTCTGATTGTAGGGTGGGCGCTCAATCCACTGCACTTTCTAGTTGCTTCTTACAATAAGTTCTTAAATGTATAAAATCAAATATGAAATAAATTATGTTGAAACAAAAACAAAAACGATGGTTTCCTCTTCTCCCCCATGAAATCTCAGACCCCCTAGAATCTAGCCAAGTACCCTAGGCTAAAGATTCTTTTCATTTTAAAGATGAAGAGACTAAGGTCAAGCAAAATGCTCAGTTTCACGTGGAAAGTTTGTACCTCGATTTCCTGATTTTTCAATATTGAAAGAAATTAATTCAAGTTATTCAAAGGAAGGTCAAAGTGTAAATGCTTTGGAACCATGATGAGAACAGGACTCATTGGAAAAGACCCTCATGTTGCTAGAGATTGATGGCAAGAGGAGAAGGAGAGATGGAGAGAGAGTGTCATGGAAATAATAAGCATGAGCGTGGACAGACTTTGAGGGATGGGGAAGGGATAGAAAGGTACTGTGGCCCATGGGGCCACCAAAAAAGGCGGACATGACTGAATGATTAAAGAATAAATCTTGATTCTTAGATCAATTCTTTCTCTGATTCAGCATCAGTCACCTTCCCTAATAAAGATCACTGCTCAGATGATTTCACTTCAAACCTGTTACCTTATGTCAGCATAGATTAAAATGTAAATAATCAAGCATTACAGGATAATCACATGTAATAATAATTAGTATGCACGTAGCACTTCAAGGTTTACAAAGTGCTTTTAATCCCATTTTCAGAAGAGAGAACCGAGGTTAAGATCTGCTGAGGTGAAACGGCTTGCTCTGGGTCACCGAGCTATTAAGTGTCTGAGCAAGGATTGGTGATTAGGTCTTCCCGATTTTAGTTCTCGAGCTGGATGTTCAATCAGGAAGACCTGAAGCTCAATCCCAGCTCAGATACAGACTAGCTGGGTGACCCTGGGCCAGTCAATTTAACATCTGAGTCAGAGTTTCATTATTGAAAAGATGGAGATAATAAGATCATCCGTCTATTGGGGCCATTGTGAGAATGAAATGAAATTATGCATACGAAGAGCACTGTAAAACCTTTCCATGTTAGACAAGTGCATACTGGTAGAAAATACTCTTTGCCCATTTTCTGTTCTAGGGCCCCTTCTAGCTCTTACATTCTCTGTTTTAAGGCCCCTCCCAGCCCTGATATCCTGTTCTAAGGTCCTTCCCAGCTCTGTCATCCCTTGTTCTAAGCCCCCTCCTAGCTCTGACATCTCCTGTTCTAAAGCTTCTTCCAGCCCTGACATCCTGTTCTAAGGCTCTTCACAGCTCTGACATCCCCAGTTCTAAAGCCCCTCTCAGCCCTGACATAGCCAGTTCTAAGACCCCTTCCAGCCCTGACATCCCCTGTTCTAAAGCCCCTTTCAGCCCTGATATCCCCTGTTCCAAGCTCCCTCACAGCTCTGACACCCCCAGGCCCCTCCCAGCTCTGACATCCCCTGTTCTAAAACCTCTCTCAGCTCTGACTTTTCAGTTCCAAAGGTTATCCCAGTTCTTTTATTCTTTGTTTCCCTGGTGCTTAAGAAAAGACATCTCTTGGTTTCCTGAAATCTCCCTTCAGCCCTCCAGTTCACTGCACACTCCCACAGACCCCCCCCCTCCCCACCCTTCTTTGCTGGATTTCTTCCTTGCCTGGTTTGCAATCTGGAATTGGGTTTCTACCTCCTCTGCTTCTCTCTCCTTCTGCAGATTTCTCACTTATCACCAAGGTGAAAACTGAATCTGAGATTGACGTCAGGCCTAGAAATCCCTCTTCTTTGGGTCTATTTGACCCTGAATAGGAACATTCTGCTGTGATGTGCTGCAGGACAGCTACGAGCATTTTCATCTGCATGAAAAATCCCTGGCATGAATTGTATCAGCTGCCAGGCAGTGGGCAGAGCTTTGCGCACACACCCAGCCGGGCACAGGGAACACTTAGGTTAGTGCTCATCCTCCTGTCCTCCTGTGTACTGATGAGGACTTTGTTTCACCAGGAGCCTGTCAGCCCTAGTTACTGGAGGGAGGAACACGGTGGCAGAGCTATAGTAAGGAAACCTGGTTCAGGAAATAGCACTATTCCTTGCATTTCTAGTGCTGTGAACTGATCATTTGGAAGGAAAAAAAAAACTGGTTGTAATCCAAAACCCCTGTTATAATAGGGCTTGTTCTGGAGGAAGCATAGGATACGAGATCTGGAAGGCACCTTAGAACAGGGCCTTAGAACAGGGGATGTCAGAACTAGGAGGGACCTTAGAACAGGGGATATCAGGGCTGGGAGGGGCCTTAGAACAGGGGATGTCAAGGCTGAGAAGGACATTAGAACAGAGTATATCAGGGCTGGGAGGGGCCTTAGAACAGGGGATGTCAAGGCTGAGAAGGACCTTAGAACAGAGTATATCAGGGCTGGGAGGGACCTTAGAACAGGGGATGTCAAGGCTGGGAGGGACCTTAGAACAAGGTATATTGGAACTGGGAGGAGTCTTAGAAGAGGGGATGTCATGATGGGAGGGATCTTAGAATAGAGGTTGTCAGGGTGGGAGGGCCCTTAGTACAGGGAATGTTAGAACTGAGAAGGGACTTAGAACAGAAAATATCAGAAGTTGGAAAGGACCTTAGAACAGGGAATGTCAGAACCAGGAGGGACTTTGTCAATTATGATTGATAATCTAGTCCCACCTGCTCCCCTTCAGGGGGATAAAATTGAAGTACAAACTGTTCCCATATGGGATGACTGTCACATCTAGGGCCACAATCCAGTTCTCTTTCCAGATCACCAGCTACATTTCCTCACCTTATCCCTCCCCAGATATACCCTCATTCTTTCTATGCCCCTTGAAATTCTTGGAGTAGACTGAGCATCGTTCACATTTATGAAGAGCTTTAAGATCAAAGTTTACCTTCACTAACTCATTTATTGTTTGTAACAACCTTCCTGTATTGGTGCTAGTGGTATCTCCATTTTCCAAATGAGAACATTGAAGTTCTTGGTGATGGACTGTTTGCTCAGGTTCAACTGTCTTGAGCTAGAAAGAGTCAGAGGGGTGATCCACCTTCACAAAAGTCATAAAGACCAGAATCATTTAATTCTAAATTTAGCCTATTCCCTTTGTAAATCAGGGTAATCAAAGGATGCAACTCTTGTTTTTTTATTTTTTTTGGAGGGGAAGGGTTGGGTGGAGATTGTTTGATTTGCTAAAGTGTGGAAGGAGACATCACCCTTTTGCTTCCTTCTTGGCTCAGCCCAATAGCCATAGAAACATCTGTTTTCTGTCATTCTGTATCCCTGACACCATATCCAGAAGTCTGATGGATTCCTATTTTTGTAGCTTCCAATTTTGTTTTTCAGATATCCAAGGGAGAAAAAAAAAAAACAATTCAATATATGCTCCCTGATTTTATCTTCTGTGCTCTTCCTAGCCTTGCAGATCTGCATAGTATAATCAGAGTAACACACACACACACACACACACACACACACACACACACACACATCCCTTTAAAAAGCCCCATGGCTCTCAGCAAGAGTTGACAACCTGTCATTCCCCTGGGAAAGGCCAAACTGCATTAAAAGGCACTTCCTGGCTGACTGTACAACACCATGACATCAGGGGCTATTTAATGGAGCTGTAGCTTTCTAATACTTTCTAATACATCCAACTGCAGAGGTGTCTGAACACCCCGTGCCTGGAGCCTGTTTGTGAGCACAGTGTCCCAGCTTTAGGATGGGCTCCCACACTCTCCCACGGCTACTCTTGGAGACAACCAGATTCAGGATGTGTGCTGTGTTTCTGAAGGACAAAGGATGAGTAAAGGTTGGGGGTGGCGGCGGCAACAGCAGGGTAAGGAGGGAGAAAGGAGGAATAGGATTCCCACCTAGAACTGAGCTCATATCAGGAAGGAGGATTTGGAGATTTTATCTAGTGAAGACCCCAAAATAACTAACTAGAAAGTTAGAAAAAAATTAATTTTGTTGGTTATTTGGAAGTAAGCAGAATCACAGAAAGTCAGAGCTATGAGTGACCTTATAACATAGAATGTCAGAGTTGGAGGTGACCTTCTGGTAGAAAATGTCAGAGCTTGGAAGAGTCTTAGAACAAGAGAGTGTCAGATCTTAAAGGGTCTTGTAACATAGAATAATAGAAGCAGAAGAGACCCCTGAATGTAGAATTGTAGAGCTGGAAGAGCCTTTGATGATGAAATATTAGACATGAAAGAGATTTTATAAGTTGTCTCTTCCAACCCCTTTAGATTACAGAAGAAAAAAAAATGAGTCTCAGAGGAAAATTGACTGGTCCCCTGCAGCACAATAAATCAATGTCAGATATTATATTTGATCAGATCCATTAAAAAAAGCCTTCCCCCAAATCCATGACAATGATTTCCTATCATTCTTTCTTTAAGACTTGTTTCATATTGAGTGGCTGCCCCCAAAATTGGAGAAGGGCTGAATAAGTTATGGTTTATGGATATAATGGAGTATTATTATTCTATAAGAAATAACAAACAGGTAGATTTCAAAAAACCCTGAGAAGACTTACATGAACTGATGCTGAGTGAAGTGAGCAGAACCAGGAGAACATCGTGTACAGTAATAGCAAGACTATGTGATGATCAACCATGACAGACTCAGCTCTTCTTACTAATTCGGTGACCCCAATTTCCACTGGGGATGGATGGATGGAAATGGGATGGAAAATGTCATCCACATCCAGAGAGAGAACTATGGGGACTGAATGTGAATCAAGGCATAGTATTTTCATCTTTTTTTTTGTTTGCTTTTTCTTTCTCGTGTTTTTTTCCCTTTTGGTCTGATTTTTCTTGCATATGGCAAATAGAAATAGGTCTTAAAGTATTGTACATGTATGGTCTATATCAGATTGCTCGCTGTCTTGGGGAGAGGGGGAGGTAAAGGAGGGAGAAGGGAAAATTTGGGTGACAAAATCATAAAATTGAGTGTTAAAACTCGCTTTGTATTTGGAAAAAAAATAAACTACAACCAAGAAGGAAGAAAAAGACTTGGTTCATGCAAGAGACTGTTTCTTGGTCCCCCTAGCTGCCAATGTTTCCCCTTCCATATGATCTTCCAACCACTCTGGTTATATCTTGCATATACCTCATTATCTATATCTTCTCTTCCCAATTAGAAAGTTAGCTCCATGAGGACAGGTCAGTTTTTGCCTTTCTCTAGTCCCCAATGCCTGATACTTAGTGAGCCCTTAATCAATAGATATTGTCCTTCTGGGATGAGTTTTAAAATATTTGTAACCACAGACCCCCTTGAGGCCTGTAACCTCCTCTTGGAAAAATGATTTAAGAAACAAAACAAAACATAATTGGAGGAAATGCTGGATTTCGGTTGGAGACTAATGAAAATAAAGATATCTTTTTTTTCCTCAAATTTCAAGCACCCCTTCAAATCTTCCCATGGACCCCATTTTAGCAGAATTCCACTCAGCCGGTTTGTAGATGTAACTAGCACCATGGACAGCTGGATGAACCAGCTTCTGGCACAGTCAGAAATCCTAAGGGAAGGGGCTCTGTTGCTCTGCCATGGCCTGCCTTTTATGTCTCCTTACCTGGCAGCGGCCTGCCCTTTATGGACCTGAGCTCCGTTTCTACTAGGGTAATAAAACCATTTTAATAACAAACAACAGGACTAGTGTAATTGCTATCTGTGGAAGCTCTTTCTCCAGAGGCTGTTATTTCTGATCTGTGCTGAGTTAACGCCAGGCTCTAAAAATTAAGTGCCTTGTCCAAAGACACTTTGGGTCTTTATGTACTTATATGGCAACCATCATGGCAGCTCAGAGGCCTTTCTCTGGAGCACTGCCATGGCTGGAGCCAAATAGAGGGGAGGCAAGAGCTGTTGACTGAGGCTTTCCAGACTTTTGAGAGGTCAGATAGCTCCTAGGCTGCCAGAGCTGGGAGGACCTTAGAACAGGGAATATTAGAGATAGAAGGGGGGAAATGCTTAGATCGGGAAATGTCAGAGCTGGAAGAGGGCCTAGAACAGGGAATGTCAGAGGTGAGAGGGACTTTAGAACAGAGAATGCCAAAGTTGGGAGGGCCTTAGAATATAAGGGTTATCAGGACCGGGAGGGGTCTGAGAATAAGGAATATAAAGTTAAATCTGAAAAGAACCTTAGAACGGAGGAGGACTTTCCCATCAGAAAGAACCTTAGAGATCTTCTAATCCAATCCCTCATTTTCATAGGATTATGCCTTCAGATAGTTAATGCCAGAAGAGTGTGTAGTCTAATCTTTCATTTTACAGATAAAGAAACTGAGGTAATGATTTGACCAGGGTCACCTAGCTAATAAATCTGAAACAATCTTCCTAACCACTACTCCATACTGCCATTTTAGTTTTAAGAGAAGGAAAGTGACTTGCACAACTATTAATGGGAGACTTGGTTCTAAAATCCTCAGATCATAGCATCCTGGTTTGTAAAACTTTTGAAGCTTGTAAAACCTATTCTATTCCCTTTGTTCCCTTATTATTAAACCAAAGTGGAGTAGGAAAGTGATTGAATACTCAAGGCTGTCTGTCCACAGAGAATGAGTAGGAGAACTGGGATTGGAATCTAGGCCTTTGATTCCCATTGACCCTGAAGCATGCTGGGGTCAACCACTATAATTCAAAGGATCATCAGGAGCTGGTTGTTAGGTTCAACACAATTCCAGAAAGGGAGGTAAACCCCACAAAAGTAACAGCTGCTCATGGTCTGACATTGGGAAGTGTTTTTTCTTGTACTTTTTTGGGAAGATACTTGGTGGAGAATACCAAAAGGTCCTTGAAGATGGGAAAAAGTTTCTTTGCCTTAAGCAGGATGATGGAAGTATTTTCTTTACGAGTAACTAATGAGTCATCCATCTTTCTGCTCTTTCTTCTATGCTTTTTGTTACCAGGAGAAAAAAAAAAAGAAAGAAAAATTCTATAGGATTGAAAAAGGTTAGTATTTATCTAGATTTCTAGGCCACAAATCACATGATTTAGCAGCTATGTAACTAGGGCAGGGCAATCAGGCCTTTGCCCCAGGGCACTGGAATTTAGAACAAACATTTTAAAACTCTTCCCTCTTTTGAGGGAACTGAGCACAGCATCTACTTAGTGCGAATAATTAGTTAAAACCAGAAGCTAGCAGTTCAGTACGTTGTTAATAGCATCCATCTGTGAGGCACTATAGCAACTAATTCACCCTTCTGCTCCACTGCATTTGTCTTAATTACCTCTTGTATTATTAAGTGTTGAATTACAAAGTTGCTTTGAGGACTTCTTGCTGTTTGCCCCAGGCACCAAAATTGCTAGTTAGGGCTCTGTAAGAGAGACACACAGTTTTTTTTTTTTGTTTTGTTTTTTTTTTTTCTCCCCAAGAAAGGCTTAATGGATTTCATCTTCTGTTTTGACCCTCCCTCAATTTACTGAAGATTTTTTTTTTGGGGGGGCACTTGATTTTATCTGCGTTTTGCCCCGAAAACCTTCTAAACTGTTAGTTGTGTGAAGTCAAAGATTATATTTTATATGATCTATATTTTAGTACCTAGCTCAGTGCTCCCTAAACAGTAATGATAATAACAGCCGGCGTTTAGACACAGAATATATAGGACTTCAATATATGGTAGGAGCTACCCTATGGAGCAGGCCTGGGAAAACTTCGGCCCCTCCCTCTGGGCAACATGTACTCTGGCTTCTCACTAAAAGAAATGCACCATAGTTTCTCTTGGGTGGTTATTGCTTGGGATATCCCATTAACCGAATCCTTACAATAGTCCTGGGAGGATGGTACTGCCATATTTGTTTTACATAGGAGTAAAACCAAGGCTTAGAGAGAGCTAGCAAATGACAAAACTGGGTCTAAAGTGTGGGTCACCCAGCCACTAAATAGCAATGAAGAATTCAAACCCAGAACTCTCCTGACTAAGGAAATTGGACTCTGGGATACATTACATTTAGAGTTGGAAGGGATTTCGGAGGCAATGTAGTCCAACCCCCCCATTTTGCAGATGAGGAAACAGGCAGAGAGAGGTTAAATAACCTACCCATGAATGCACAGAGATCAGGTAAGAAGGGCAAGATTCAAACTCGGGTTCTCTGACAACTGAATGGGACTGATTGGATGAAGTGTTTCTCAGTATTGAGTAACACGGTCCCTGTTTCCAGAACTGAGACCTTGGAAAGGTCATTTACTCTCTGGAGGAATGAACTTTGAACCTGAGATACAGGAATTCCCAGGAAGTGACATGTCCTGTAGGAGGCAGCCAGCATTAGTGATCATTGGTCAAGGATGGTTCCATCCTTTTAGTCTATACAATGAGAAGGCTCAAGTCCTTTGCCTTTTAAACCCTAGACAAGTCAGAAGCAGGTCAGGTTCCACACATGTCAGGAGTTGGGATGATTCCCAGGTGAGTATTTGGGCCTCTTCCTGCAGGGATTAAATGTTTTCTCTTTGTATCTGATGATGTCTCGGATTAGTTACTTGGGTTGGGAAAGGGGTCTTGCACCTGACCCATCCCACACACAACCAATTGTCAACTCTTCTCACTAGGAACCTGAAAACTGAAATCTGGAATCTGAAAAGTGAAATCTGGAACCTGAAAAGTGAGATCTGGAACTTGAAAAGTGCTCTTTCTAATCTCCCAAAGAAAGTATTTGGTAAGCATTTGTTGGGCTATATTGTGTTAGCAATTTCTTTTCAGAAATCCCCAGCAAGCATTTCTGCCTGAATGTGCGGTAGATTTCTTTCATGTGGCCTTCCTGAGATAGCTGATCCAGTCCGCGAAGGCCCAAACCTCCCACTAGGCACGGAGAGAGACTCTTGGCTGGCATGGTGGTGGTGCAGTGGTAGTAGTGATGGGGGCGGCAGCAGTGATGGCCGTGTTCCCTCAGCCTCCCTTCATTTCTTAGATCCACTAGGCTGGCTAGAAAGTGACTCCAGGATCCTTTTCCTATCACTGATGTGAATAACTAACAATAGAAAGCACTTAGGCAATGCTGAGCGGCCTGGAGGATAGAATTATATTTTTATTATCAAGCCAGAATTGGTTTACTAAATCTGTCAGTGAAGGCTAGGAAAAATAAATTAAATGCAGCAGGGCTTAGGCCTCCCAGACCAAGTGTGAGGCTTTTTTCCTGCTTGTTGGAAGAAAGAGGGGCTTGACTTGGACGGCCCACTGGCTAGCAGGGGCCAGCGAGCCTCTTAGATTGTCAGTCTCCTCTCCCCATCTCCTCCAGGAGCCCTGACTCAATGGTCTGCATTGTCTAAGCAGGAGATTTTGGCTCTGAGCACTTTCCTGAGCAGAGCTGTGGGCTGTGAATGCTCCTCCGCCCTGAGCTGCAGGGGCTCCCTTCCCTTCTGCTGCTTCAGCAGCTTTGAAATCCCACTTCTTCCTTAGGAAGCTTTCTAAATAGATCAAGATTGTGATGGCAGAGGACCTGGAATAGGAGAAAGAGCTTTAGTGTGGAGCTAAAGGACTTGGCTATAAAGCTTAGCCCTGTTATTTCTTATATGTGTGATGATGGACAATTCATTTGTTCCCACTATGCCTCAGTTTCCTTTGTCTAAAATAGAAGAATTGGGCTAGATGATGGCTAAGTTCTTCTTGGGGGGAGATCGTGAGTTTGAGGATGTAAAGAGCCATGGTGGGATTGGGGTCCCAGGAAGGGACACTGCCTGTCATGCCTCCTTTGTGTACCTCTTTACTTATATTGGATTGTGTTAGAGTGAAGAGTCTTAGAGGGTACTTGGTTGTGGGAAGCCTTACATACAGGTGCAACATAGCCCAGATTTTGTCAGAGTGGGAACACCCTATGCCATGGCTTGCAACCCATCTGTATATCTACTTCAGTCTTCTAGAGCATTGCCGCCTCACAAGATTGGGAGTTTTGGACTCCTAAAAGGCCATTGGAATGGAAATCCTTTATCAAGACAAATGGGGTCATCCCTGAGCAGCAAGGAGGTCTGCTGAAAACATCCATGCTCATTAGAGTTGGAAGGGACCTGGAGATCACCCGGGCAATCAAGCAACAGACATCTATTAAGCACTCACTATATACCACAATACTAGATCTGGAAGGGACGGACTTTAGGGGCCATCTTGTCCAACCTTCTCATTTTATAGATGAGGAAACTGAGAGTCAGGATAAAAGTGATATGTCCAAGGTCATAAAGATAGTGAGATTCACAAGCAAGATCTGAATCACTTCCTCTGACTCTGTAGTCCTTCCACCGTAGCTTGCCTGCTGCTTCCGGTAGTTTGCCACTTAGAGAGATCAAATCATTTGTACATAGTCACGTGGCAGAGGCTGGATTTGAACCCATTCCTTCCTATTGGCAAGTCCAGAAATCTATCCACTTTCCACACTGCCTTTCTCTTGCTTCTGTCTCCAGAGGCAGGGTTACAAAGCACATGGAAAGTTTGCTGTTGGTCTGAGGGAGGGAGTTTAGTCTTTCCATTCTTCTAATTGAGAGACACAGAGAGACTCATCTTCTAATATGAATTACAGAACAGGTGCATACCTGCATCGGCAAATAGACTTGTCTTGCTCTGGGAGTTCTCTGTACCAATGAAATCATAGATCTACCTCTCTTGCTACTATATAGATGTATCTATAGAGTTCTATCTACCTACAAGTTTTTCTTTGTTTCTGCCTCTGTCTCTATCTCTCTCTCCTCCTTCCCTCTCTCTCTCTTAGACTCTCTCTTTCTCTCTCCTCTCTCTTTTCTTTCTCTATGTAAAGCTATACATATATGTATAAACACACATATCCTTTTTCACCCTATACAGTAGGTATATATGTATAAATGCACAGATTCTCTCTCTTTCCCCCTCCTTTCCTAGAAATATACTTGTTAAATCTATATTTATATATAGAGAGAGGCTGTGTAGGTTGGTGTGTGTGTGTGTGTGTATATATATATATTACATATATAATATATATGTATATACATATATATACACAATCTCTTGCTCTCTCTAGAAACTATCTCAATAGAGATAGTCTGTATGTATATATATATATATATATACACATACATACACACACACACACCAACCTACACAGCCTCTATCTATATTTAGGTATAGATTTTTATCTATATACTATGTATATATAACTATGAATAAATATAAATGCATATGTATATATACATATATACATGTATGTGTGTGTATGTATATGTGTGTGTATGTATATGTGTGTATATATATATATATACACACACACAGAGAGAGAGAGAGAGAGAGAAAGAAAGAGAGAAATAGAAAAAATAGGGAGAGAGAAAGAAAAAGGTGAAGAGAATCTATATATGTATATATGTATTTACCTAATGTCTTGAGGGGAGGACACTATTTTATCATCATCTTATCATTATTATATAGGACTATAACATCATAACAACAGAATAAAAAGGCTTTTGTTCTTGACACTGCCTTATCAATTCTTGTCATATATATTCTTCAAATATGATGTTTGTTGTCCTTATGGAATATAAATTTCTTTAAGAAGGAATTATTCTATTTTTTATCTCTGTAACCCTAGTGCTGAATACAGTGCCTGCACATAGTAGGTCCTTAAGAAATGTTTGTTTATTGCAACCTTCAGCTGAATCTATTGACCATGACTATCCTCCATACACTTGGATTTTAGTCCTGAGTTTGTCGTCATTAGCTTACTGTGTGATCCTGGGTGAGTCATATAGCCTCTCTGGGCTTCGGTTTCTCATTCTGTAAAATGAGACTAGCAGTGTCTGCTTTGCCTCCCTCACAGGAGTGTTTTACTATCCAGTAAGATGATAGGTAGAAAAGTGGTTAAGAAAAATGAAAGCGTGAGAAGACTAAGAAGAATAGCTTTTTATACTATTTATATTATATTCTTACAGAACAATAAGAAAATGATGGTAGTATAAATTAGTTCTTTTGTTCCCGAGATATTGGGAAGGTTGTTTTTTTTCCCCTGAATGTCCCAGGGGAGGGAAATAGTAACGCAGACACAAAATGCCAGCTCCTACTGTTGGCATTCAATCTTCTTCACAGTCTGGTTCCAGTTTGTCTGTCTATATTTCTTTTTTTTTTAGTTTAATTATTTTTAATATACATTGTTTTATGATTTGTGTTGGGAAATAAAAATCAGGGCAAAAGAGAAAAACCATGGGATGGATTTAAAAAAAAAACAAACAGAAAAAAGGAGTGAACAAAGCATGAGTTGATTTACATTCAGTCTCCTTAGTTCCTTTTGTTTGCAGATGGCATTTTCTATCTAAACTGACCATACTTCTTATACTTAAGACATGCATTCTACAGTCTAGCCCAACCTGACTCCTAATGGTTTTCAAGATTTAACATGCCATCTCTGGCCTTCATATGTCTTCCCAGCTTCTGCCCCTTCATCTGGATATATTCTGCCTTATTAAATCCTTTTTTTCTGTTAACATTCAACTCCCCATGGAAACCTTCCTTGATTTCCCTAGTTGTTAGTATATTCCTTTTCCTCTAATTGTACTGTATTTATTTATCTGAGTATGTATTTTATTCTTTTTGGGGGGGGATTATGAAATTTTTTTCTTTGTTTGGGGGAAGGTATCCTATTGGAGATAGGGTTATCTGGCACGTCTCACCAGTTCCATTTGAGAAATCTCTTTGTTACTGTGAAAAGTGCACTTGACTTGGTTAAGAAGACTGGTCTTCTTCCTTCCTGTTTAACTTCTTGGTTTCCCAGCCATTTAGGAAATATACATTTCTTAAATGTACATATTGTCAGCCAGCATCAGTGGACAAAGTTTTCTCACTGCGGGGAGGAGGGGTTCCCTAAAGGGATGAAGTCATAGATTCAGACTTTAAAAGGGAAAAAAAATTAAAATGAAGATAATAAAGCCTTTAATTGTCATTAGCATGGTGAAAGTTCAGCTCAAAGTCAAATCAAAGAGGACTGGCTTCCTTATAGCTGGTAAGATTGCTCAGCTGCTCCTAATTGTTAATGACATGGAGAATGATGATATCAAACCCTGGAACACTGCAGTATTTTCTAAATAAGACTCTGGCATTCAAAAGAACTTAGTTTGATTATCCACACAGGAAAAACCAATTGGATGAAAAATGTTTATTGTTCATGTTACGATGGATCCATATATATATCAAACGAAACCATCTATTTATCTTGAACAGACCCTGCAGTGAATGGACAATTGGCCAGACCAAGAATTGAAAAAGAAGAAGAGAGTAGGTTGCATTGCCCTTGAGAATTGTCCACTAAATCGAATTGCCTCAAGTTTTCCTTTTAAACAAAGGCTCATCTTTTAAACAATAGTTGGATGATATTATATAGCTCTGAGATTCATAAAATGCCTGAGTCTTTGAAAAACTGAGCTTAAAGATAACTGCACAGCAGAGAGAAATGCATGATGGCTAAGGGCAGGCCATCAAACATTACAAAGTAGGTAATACACAGATGTGATGTAGAGAAGGTAATGAGAAATGTAGGACTGAGAAATTAAAAAAAAATTAGGTCCATATTAAGAGTTGGATTTGGACAACTGGTTTTGCGAGGTCAAGAGAAACCTGACAAAAGTCTCTAGAATGCTGGAAGAGTCTGCAGCAATATGGGGCGCCTGCATGGGCAGTCATGATTGGGTTGCAATCTACCCTACTGGAGCGAAATCCATCCACACTGATGGATGTACACATTTGTTGGATCGTGATATAAACACTTCCCTCATTGGGAAGAAAACATTTTGCAACCTTTAAGTGATACGTGAATGCGACAGCTTCTTTGTCTTCACCTCTGGGTAGGGCCAAAGGTGGGCAGGTTTGGGGCTTGATTCTTTTTTGTTCTCCCTTGTTTTGTCAGCTATTTTGGTGTTCTCTCCCCCCCCCACCCTATGTCAATTCAGCCCACTCTGTACTGCCTGCTAGAGGGTTTTATCTGCATCCAATAGCTTTAGAAGGACATAAAATGTTAGCTGCCACTGGGGCCAGGTCCCAATATCCCCGGATGGCAAGCTGAATGGAGAAATGCTCCAGGAGGTTGTAGACTTGTTTTAATCTGGATGTAAACCTGCCAGCCCTATGAGCAATGATGGGAAATGGAAAATTATAAAACGTCAGAGTGGGAGGAGTTTTAGAACAGTGAATGTCAGTCAGTGTTGGGAAAAGCCTTAGAATGGGGAATGTCAGAGTGGAGAGGAGCTTTAGAACTGGGACTATCCAAACTGGAAAGGGTCTTAGAACACAGAACATAGAATACTACTGTTGCAAAGCAATAGTGCCAAATTAAAATAGAAATGGATCTCTGTTGCCAGCATACTGACTTGGAAAGCTACAAATTAACATTATCTGTGTTGCAATGGATGTTCATTTATTTTTGATAAACATTTCTCAATTAAATTTCAATCTGGATCCTCCAATAGTTGGGTGTTTATGGTTTGATACCATAGAATGTCAGAACTAGAAAGTCCGTCAAAACACAGAACATCAGAATTGTAATTTGCTTTAGAATGTAGAATGGCAGAGCTGAGAGGAAGCTTAGAATATAGACTCCCAGAGCTCAAAAAGATCTGAAAACACAGAACACAGGATTGTAGATCAGTAACTTACTGTAGATTAATAGAAGTCAAAAATGATAGCGATCTAGGACTATGCAATCCACAGATCTCCTCGTCAACCTTTATTTTGCAAAGGAGAAAAAATGAAGCTCAGAGAAAGAAATGGACTCAGCCAATGTCATTACACAGCAAACGAAGAAGATGAACCAGGATTAAAGTCCAAGGCTCTTTGGCCCAAGTCCAAAGGTCTTTTGGAAGTGTCACTTCCTGTAGTGAGTGATCATAAGCCAGGTTTTCCTGAAGCAAGGCTCAGGGAAGAAGTTGAGCTTGAAACATAAGATATGATCACACTGATGATTCTTGTATATTCCAGCTCTTTAAGGAAAATTGAATAAGCCAGTATCATAATGAAGGTTAATTGGGTCTTTGACACCCAGAGGGAGAAAAGCAGAATTCCTGCCTTCAAGTTTCCTCACAGAGCTTGGTCTCTGTCACAGAGACAGATCAGTCTTATTGAAAATTACTGAAAAACAAGATAGTCAAATCCCGCCCCCCTTTCTCTGAGCTATAAGGTGGCAGGTCCTTCTAGGTTGGAAAGACCAATGAACAGAGAGACATGAAGGTGGGATGTCCCAGATGTCAATGTGCTGAACAAGAATTCCACTGCTGACATTCTGATGTCATGGAAAGAGGGGTGGGATTTATCATCAGAAGATATGGATTCTAATCCCAACTCTGCTACTTCGCCTCTAAGTGATCTTGGGAAAATCTCTCCCCATTTCTGAGACTCAATTTCCTTTTCTGTTATCGAGATTGACTGCAGATAGAAGCATATTATTTTCACTCCCTTTTAATTTTTTTTTGTGTGTGGTTTTTCCTTTTGTTTTAATTTCTCTTTCACAACATGACTAACATGGAAGTATGTTTAAAATAATCTATGTCAGATTGCTTGCTCTCTTAGGGAGGGGAGAGAGAAGGGATGGAGGGAGAAAAAAATTGGAACTCAGATTTTTACAAAAATGAATGTTGAAAGCTACCTTTACATGCAATTGGAAAAAAAAAACACCAAAATACTATTCAGCAACAAAAAAGAGGTTATATAGAGAAAAAATTATTCTTCTGTATAATGAAAAGATTTGATATGGTGAAAAAGCACTGGGGTTGAAGGTAGAAGTCTTAGGTTCAAATCTTGGCTCTTTTTCCCCCCAGAATTGATCTGCAATCTTATGATTTTTATTATCAGCATGATTCTGGGCACCTTATTTCCTTTCTCTGCAATTCTATTTTCCCTTCTGTAAAATGAAAGAGTCAGTCTAGAATACTTAAAGAGAAATAGTCCTAGCATTGGACTCAGAGGAACTGCTTTCAAATCCTGATTCTGTCAGTTGTTAACTGGGTGACTTTGGTGAAAATCACGTCATTTCTCCTGGTTTGAGTTTCCTCATTTGTAAAATTAGAGGCTCAGTCTTGATAACCTCTAAGGATCCTTCTAGCTGGAAATCTGTGGTCCCAATATATAACAAACACTATATATTGTGACTAAGTGGGATTAATACCAGGAATGCAGAGATGATTTAAAATAAGGAAAACTATTAACATAAATGATTATGTCAATAAAAAGTAACAAAAATCATATGATGATATCAATAGATACAGAAAAAGCTTATGACAAAATGCAACACTCATTCCTATGAAAAATACTTGAAAACATAGTATAAATGATATCTTAAAATGATAAAAAGCATGTACCTAAAACTATTCACAAGCATTATTTGTAAAGGGGATAAGCTAGAAGCCTACCCAATAAGATCAGGAGTAAAACAATAATGTCCATTATTACCGATATTATTTATTATATTAGAAATGCTAACAATAGCAATAAGAGAAAAAAATGGAAGGAATTAGAATAGGCAATGAGGAAACAAAACTATCTTTTTGCAGATAATATGATAATAGATTGGAAAATCGAAGATTCAACCAAAAAGCTAGTAGAAATAATAATTTTGACAAAGTAGTGGGATATGAAATAAACTCTCTCAAATCACCAGCATTTCTATATATCACCAACAAAACTCTGCAAGAAGAGATAGTAAGAAATACCTCATTTAAAATAATTGCAAAATAAAAAAAAAACAAACAAACCTGGGATTCTACCTGCTAAGACAAACTTAGGAACTACATGAACATAATCATAAAATGTTTTACAAACATAAAATCAGATTCAAATAATTGGAGAAATTTTATTTGTTCATGGGGGTAGGCAGAACCTATATAATGAAAATGACAATTCTACCTAAATTAATCTACTTACTCAATGACATCCCAATTGAATTACTAAAAGTTATTTTTTGAGCTAGAAAAATAAAAATAAAATTCATTTGGAAGAAGGTCAAGAATATCAAAGGAGTTCATGAAAAAATGTAAAGGAAGGAGATTTAGCAGTATCAGATCTTAAATTAAGATCAGTGGGACAGAATAAACATATGTTATACAGTGATAATTGATTATAATAATCTTGTATTTGAAAAAATGTGAAGATTTAAGTTTGGGGATTAAGAATTTACTGTTTGGTAAAGATTGTTGTGAAAACTGGAAAACAGTCTGGAAGAAACTAAACATAGAGCAGTATCTTATACCATTTACCAAGATAAGGTCAAAATGGATATGTGACCTAGATATAAAAGGAGATATCATATGTAAATTAGAACATGGAACATATACCTATCAGACTATTGGCTAAAAGAACAATTAATGAATAAACAAGAGATAGATGGCATTTGGATGTAAAATGGATCGTTTTGATTACATTAAATTTAAAAGAGTTGTACAAATGAAAACAATGTAGCTAAGATTACAAAGAAAGCTGAAAATTGAAAAGATGTTTATAGTTTATCAGATAATTGTCTTATATGTCAAATATATGCTTCGTCAAATTTATAAGAATATGAGTCATTCTGCCATTGACAAAATGGTTAAAGGACATGAGTAGGCAGTTTTTGTATGAAGAAATCAAAGCTATATATAAACATATGAAAAATACTCTTAACTCATTATTGATTGGAGAAATGTACATTCAAACAACTTTGAGACAAAATCTCACATAAAACATATTAGCTAGAAAGATTGAAAGTAGAAATAACAAATGTTGGAGGGGATGTGGAAAAATTGGGACACTAATATATTACTGAACTATCCAACCATTTTCAAGTGCAATCTGAATTATGTGCAAAGAGTTAGAAAAGGGCATATACCCTTTGGTCCGACAATATCATTATTAGGTCTGTTTCCTGAGGTGGTTGGGGAAGAAGGGAAAGAACCTACATGTTCTAAAAATATGTGCAGCAGCTGTCTTTATGGTAGCAAACACCTGAAAAGTGAGGGTATACCCATCAATTAGGGAGTGGATAAAAAATTGTGGTATATGACTATGATGGAATATATTGTGCCATAAGAAAAGATGAGCAGGTTGAGTTTAGGAAAAAAAAAAAAAACAAGAAAAAAATTGCATGAAATAATATAGAGTGAAATGAATGGAAGTAAAAGAACATTATATTAAAGACAGTGTTTAAAGAATAACTGTGAACAACTAAGCTATTCTGAGTATTATAAATATTTAAATCAACTACAATAGACCTGTGAAGGAAGATGCTCTCTACCTCCAGAAAAAGAATCGGTAAATCAAAGTATGCATAGTGTGCTTTTACAGATATGCATATGTATATACATACACATATATGGGCATTTATCTATTTATATATCTGAGTCAAATGATGGTTTTCTTTAGTATGAGGTAGGGAGGGAAGAAGGGAGATTGGAAATTAAAATGTAACAACCAACTAAGAAAAGAAACTTTGTGGTCCTGTGATCTCTCAAGAACCTACCAGTTCTAAATCTAGAATGTTTGATACCAGTGGAATGAGCCAAGTCCTGTACCTAATGTCTCAGTTTAGTCTGAGATCTGGTCTGCAGCCTGTATATTTGCTTGTACAGTTGGTCTGATCTCCCCCTCACCTCTCTGTTATAGTTTTGAAAGAGATAGGTTCACCTCCTCCAGGAAGCCTTCAGTGGTCATCTCCACTCAACTGCACCTAGCCCTGTTATATTAATACTGTTGATACAAAGGCAGATCTTATGTCTCTACTTTAATGGAAAGTTTTATGATGGATAGTTGGGTTCAAGGATCATGTCATCTACCACTGCTATTACTACTACTACTATACTACAGCTACTATTACTACTACTACTACTACTATTATACTACTACTACTACTACTACTACTACACTACTACTACTATCCTACTACTATTACTACTACTACACTACTATTACTATTCTACTACTACTACTACTACTATACTATTACTATTGTTACTACTATACTACTACTACTACTACTAGTACTACTACTATCACAACCACTACTACTACTATATCACATTTGTAAAATGATTAGTCTACAGAGATTTTTTATAAAAATTGTGTTGGAATCTTATATGTTAATGGATCATGGATTCAAATCAAGAAGGGACCTTAAGGATCATTGTATCTGACTACTTTGTTTTATGGAAGAATAACTGTAGACAAAGAAAGGTCTGGCCCAGGTTTCCACCGATGGTAAGTGATTGAGCTGGGAGTTCTGATATCTTTCTGACACTGAGTCCTAGATTTCCCCACTTCATTCCACCATGCTGTTGACTATAGAGATGATTATCTCCATCTAATGGATGGGTAATATATGCTCAGAGATGGAAGTCATTTAGGTAAAGAGAGTGGTAGGGATGGGATCAGAAGCTTAGTTTCCAAACTCTTTATCATGTGTTGTGATCTACCCAACAGAATATCAGCACCTAGTCCCTAACTACCTTCATTCAGTAGACACTCGATAGAATGTTTGTTCAAAGACTGTCAATTGTTAAGTCAAGTCAACTACAATTTCCTTTAACTCTGTGACACAAGAAACAAAGTTCAAACCTATCCTCCCCAGTAAATCTTCTAAGATTCCCCCTTTCTCAATTCAATTCAACAACAATTCAACAACACATTTTTAGTAATGGCTGCTATTTATTTAGGGTAGATAGATGGTGCAGTGAATAGAGTGTCCAAATCCAGTCTAAGATATTTTCTAGCTGTGTGGCTCTGAACAAGTTACTGAATCCTGTCTGCCTCAGTTTCCTCATCTGTAAAATGAACTGGAGAAGGAAATAACAAACCACTCCAGTATCTCCAGATGGAGTCATAAAGACACAAGCGAAAATGAGTAAACAGCAAGAACAACAAGATCACTGCGGTTAGCCATCTGGAGTCCAAACTTGAGTGCAGTGTCCTAAGTTTTTCAAAACCCTTCTTGTGGAATGGCTATCCCTCCAACCTGCATGGATATACAGATCAAGGTGGGGGATGATCTAAGGGCTCTGACTGAAGAAGCAGAGGCTGTCCCTTTTTTTCAGTCCCATGCAGCTGTTAAATTTGTCCAGCCTGTTCTGATCCTTAGGTCTTGCCTGATCTGGTCCTGTATCTAAAGAGCTGGAAGGAACCTCAGTGGCCATGGAGTCTGACCTCATCAGAATATTAATTCTAACCAATGCTTATCCAGCTTCTGCATGAGGTCTTTCAGCGAGCTAGTACCTATCCCAACAGCTTATGGCACTTTTGGATAGCTCCATTTGGTGAGTAGTTTCATGGTTACAGAACCCGAATTTGTCTTTTTTCATTTCCTACCCATTTCTGGTTCTGTCCTCTGGGGCTATTTTATCCCTTCTTCCTAAACTATTATCCCTTCTTCATAAGCTGAAATACAAATAGCTGAATACTGCTCCCAGGCAACCCCTGGAGCCTTCTCTGCTCCACCCAGGACTGAACCCTAGACCTTAGATATGGTCTAATGTGGGCTGAGCACTGTGCCCCTGCCCTGCCTTGGACAATAAATCTCTCTCAATCCCCTAGAATCAGGTTGAGTTTTTTTTTTTTTTTTTTTTTGGGGGGGAAGTATACCTTGGCTTATCAAACTCCTGACATACTGAAGTAATAGCTCACAAATCTTCTTGAACTTTCTGATATAATCTGTTGTATCCCCCCAGTTCCTCCTCATTCATGTGGGAAATGACTTTAACCCAAGTGTAAAACCTTACATTTATTTCTATTAGATTTGCCTTAATTTTTAGCCATCATATTAATTATTTCTTCCTTGTTCTGATGAACTATTTCCAGCTCTGCCATTCTATGTTCCAAGATGTTTTTCTAGCTCTATCATTTCCTATTCTAAGGTCCCTCCCAGCTCTGACATCCCTTGTTCTAAGGCTCCTCCCAATTCTGACATCCCCTGTTCTAAAGGCCCTTCCAGATGATATTCTTTGCTCTAAGGGCCTTCCCAGCTCTGACATCCCCTATTCTAACTTTTCTAGCTTTAACATTCTCTGCTCTAAGGTGTCTTCCAGCTCTGGCATTCCCTGTTCCCAGACCCCTCCCAGTTCCAATTCCCTTTTCTCAGCTTGGATATTGCATGCTCTATGCTTCCATGGTCTCTGTGAAAGAAGGCAGTTGGGAATTGCAGCTAAATCAAATATTCCAGAAAAACACACGGAGCTGACTTTGCACAGGCAAAGATCTCCTTTTTCCCTTAGGTGAACAAGTCGAAGGCTGGGGAGTTGAGGGTTAGCAGGCTTCCAGAGGAAGGCACCTAAATGAAACTGACTCCAGGAGGGGCCCAGAAAATTGGGACTTCCTCTAAGTAGTTGGGTTCTAAGGGGCCGCCCCAGTGTATGGCGCTTTTCTTCTCCTGCCAGCACGAGGAAGTGCCAAGCATTTTCTAGGACCGACTTTCTCCAAGGAGCCAGGTCGAATGGCCAAGTTCTTTGATGTAGAACTGAATGGATTCATTGGCTCTGGGACTGCTGCCTCAGAAACTAAGCAGAAATCATTCAAGCCTGCCATGTCCCTGCTCTCTAAGGCTTCACGGAGCTTTTTGGAAGGGTTGTGGGAAAGCTTTACAGGAGTTGCTCCCTCCTTTTCAGCAGTAACTTCCAACAAAACAAAGGCCAATTCAAAGGTTCTGAAAAGCTGACCTCTTCCAGTTCCCAGGTGCCCTCTGCCTGGTGTATCTGTCAGTCAGTTCAGGGGCATTTTTACTGAGTACTTTCTGTGAATACTGCACGGGGATGATTATGTGGGGGAGATGGGGGTGTGTGTGTGTGAGAGAGAGAGAGAGAGAGAGAGAGAGAGAGAGAGAGAGAGAGAGAAGAGAGAGTCAGAAAAAGAGAGAGAGAGAAAGAGGGAGAGAGAGAAAGAAAGAGGGAGAGAGAGTCAGAGAGAGACAGAGACAGAGAAACAGAGAGAGAGAAGTGAGAGAGAGAGAGATGGGGTAGAGGGAAGGGAGAGAGACAAATGGGGGAGAGAAGGAAGGGAGAGAGAGAGAGAGATGGGGGAGAGAGGAAAGGGAGAGAGAGAGAAATGGGGGAGAGAGGGAAGGGAGAGAGAGAGAAATGGGGAGAGAAGGAAAGGGGGAAAAAGAGAGAGAGAGAGAGAGAGAGAGAGAGAGAGAGAGAGAGAGAGAGAGAGAAATAGAAACTTTATTTAATCCAGGAGTTGTCCAGTGTCTATAAAAGCAGGAACCAGGGTAGATTTAAAAGATATTGATAATACTTTTGTAACAGAAAAGAATAAAGGGAATATCTGACCATATTATTCTTCTGTTCAATAAACTCTAGTATCTCCCTATAGTCTCCAGGATCATATACAGATACCCCATTTGGTCCTCAAGATCCTTCCCAAAAGTAGCACTTGCTGACTTTTTCTAGGTTTATCTCACATTCTCTCTCTCTCTTTCTGTCTCTCTCTCTCTGTCTCTGTCTTTCTTTCTTTGTGTCTCTCTGTCTCTGTCTCTCTCTGTCTTTCTCTCTGTCTCTCTGTGTGTGTGTCTCTCTGTGTCTTTCTCCATTTCTCTCTCTCTGTCTCTCTCTCTTCTTCGCTCTCCAAATGTGACAGGATAACAAATTTAGAGCAGGAAGAGTCCTTAGAATGAGGGCTCCAGGGATAGATTTCAAAAGATACATGATTTCAGATGGGAAAATTCTAATACCAGCATATATATATTCAATACTTTGTAGTATACAAAGGGTTTTGCATGGGTTATTTCATTTGATTCTGAATAGGTGCCACTATTATCCCATTGATAAGATGAATTAACTGAGGCTTGAGAGACTTGTTTCCATGGATCAGATGGCATATCCACTGCGCTATCTACACCTTAAAATCTACACCTACATCTTAAAATTATCACCTAATCATCTTTATTTTCATTCATTTCTAACTAAAATTTCCAATTCAATAAGTATTTATTAAGTTCCCACTATGTGTCAGACACTGCTAAGTGCTAGGAATACAATGAACAAAAAGGCAATTCCTACCATCATCTTTACCTTTTTCTATGGTGTAAAGAAGGAAAATAACATATAAAAGGAAGTAAAATACTAAATTTATTATGGACCCCATTTACTTATTCAAAAACATTATTCTGTTTTTCTGTTTTTTACTTATTCAAAAACATAATGTAAGTGTCATTAGACCCCTCAAATAGAGCCCAATGATTGAAAAACTTAAGAACTTGGCGATTTTAATAATATCATGTTACACAGGAGAAGACTGAGATGCAGGTGACTTGGATAAGGTCACATGGGGAATCAGAAATTCATAGATTTGAGTTTAGTTTCTCAGACTCAGAATCCAGCTCCTTTCCCAGTGCATCACAGGAGGAGCCTTCCCCTTGGAACTTTGCCCCCATACCTTCGACAAACTTGAAATGTTCTCTCTGCTCACAGCCACTTCTGGGAACACTGAGCTCTAAATCTCAGCTCCAGGGCTGCTTCCTACCCAGGCTTTTTCCTGATCCTCCCTAGATGTTGGGGCTCTCCTTTCCTGAGATCATTTTATATACATTTTCAGTACATTTTCTATCTTTTTTTTTCATCCTAAGGAGATGCAGTATACAGTAGAAAAGGAAAATTGGCTAAGAGTGCACTTCCTTTCTGAGTAAAACCACCAGGAATTAGTGGCGAGAGAACGAAAGCTTGGACTTGCATATTCTTAACCAGCTGCCTCCCCCACTCCCACACCAGACCCCGTGCTTCAGTCGTTTAATGACCTATGCCCTCTTGGTCTGGTTCCAGAGAAGCAAGGAAGGAAGGGATGGACACCAGACGCTGACACTGACTAGACCCACATCCCGCAATGGGACATTGTAGGACCGTTCATCTTCTGAAAGCTAGGTTTTGAGAACAAACCTTTTTACTTGACAAAGCAGGATTCTGTGTTGTTGAACACTGTGTAATTCTTGGGGATTCATTTTGCTGATGTCTAGATGAAGCACTCTCTCTCTCTCTCTCTTTCTCTCTCTCTCTCTCTCTTCCTCCTCCTCTTTCTCCTCCTTTCTCTCTCTGTCTGTCTCTCTGTCTGTTTCTGTCTATCTGTCTGTCTGTCTCTCTCTGTCTCTCTCTTTTTCTCTCTCTCTGTCTCTCTCTCTCTGTCTGTCTGTCTCTGTCTCTCTGTCTCTCTCCTCCTCTCTCTTTCCTCTCTCTCTCTCTCTCTCTTTCTGTCTCTCTCTCTGTCTCTGTCTCTGTCTCTCTTTCTCCTTCCCTCTCCCTTGCTTTCTCCCTCCTCCTCTCTATTATATATATATATATATATGTATATATATATATATATATATATTTGTGTGTGTGCGTGTGAAGTTTAAGAGTAGAAAATGCAACGAATTATAAAAACTGCAGCTCTACTATAGGAAATGATTTCAGAATTCCTCTTACCAGCCCTTCATTTTATAGATGGAGAGAAGTAAAATAATTTGCCTAAGTTCACATGGATAGAGAGTGATAGCGGGAATCATTTTCACCCAAGCATATAGAATCCAAATTCAGTCTTCTTTCTGTGTGTCATGCTGCCTTTCAAAAGTTAAAATAAATCTAAATACATTAAATGTTTAATTATTTATTCTACACAGTGCTAAATTAAATAGAGTATTACTAGTCGTTTTCAACTATCGAGATCAGAACTTCTTAAACTTTTACTACTCATGACTCCTTTTTTTTCCCCCTGAGGCAATTGGGGTTAAGTGACTTGTCCAGGGTCACACAGCCAGGAAGTGTTAAGTGTCTGAGACCAGATTTCAACTCAGGTCCTCCTGACTTCAGGGCTGGTGCTTTATCCACTACACCACCTAGCTCCCCCTCATGACTCCTTTTTGACTTTTTTTTAATGAGTTTTTTTATCGAGAGAGAAAATTATGAGAAATTTTTATGAGCCTTGAATATACAAATTTCTAAAATAGATCTACAAATCAAACTTTTATTGATAATAAATCATAATTCACCCGTATTCAGTTAAGTGACTTCATTTGAGGTCACGGACCACAGTTTAAGAAGCTGGGATCTAGACCATAAAATTAGAAATGGGAGGGACATTAAAGGTTATCTAGTCTAATGTTCTCATTTTTTTTGGCTGTTGTTCAATCATTTCAGTCAGGTCTCTTTGTGACGCTATTTGGGTTTTTCTTGGCAGCGACACTAAAGTGCCATTTCCTTCTCCAGCTCATTTTATAGATGAAGAAACTGGGGCAGAGTCACACAACTAGTAAGTGTCTGATTTGAACTCATGAAGATGAGTCTTTCTTATTCCAAGCTCAGTGTTCTATCCAATGCACCACCTAATTGCCTCCCAATGTTCTTATTTAAAGATGGGGAAACCGAGGCACACAGAAATTAAACGACTTGCCGGGGTAGCACACAGGCAGTAAATAACAGAGTGGGGCTTTGAACATGGATCCACTAACTCCAAATTCAGTTCTTTTTCTAATATACCATGTTGGACATTCTGTAATCTTTACTTTCCATCCTTGGCCATTGACATTTATTTCCACTAGGAAAAGAACAGCTCTCAATCTATGGCAGGGGTCCTCAAACTATTTAAATTAGGGGCCAGTTCACTGTCCCTCAGACTGTTGGAGGGTCGGACTATAGTAAAAACAAAACCTTTGTTTTGTGGGCTTTTAAATAAAGAAACTTCATAGCCCTGGGGGAGGGGCACAAACGTCCTCAACTGCTGTATCTGGCCCGTGGGCCATAGTTTGAGGACCCCTGATCTATGGGAACCCGCGGCTGTGCCGCTGCCCCGAAAAAGTTCCTCCCGATGACACGTCCCGTCTGAAATGGACCCACTCAATGACCTGTGGATATGTCAGTTGAACTTGACCATCCAAGGAGCTGATGATCAATTTCCCAAAGAGCAGGAGAACACTTACAATTGGATATCCAGGAAAATCCTTTTGTCCTCTCCCACGTGAATCTTCCAGATGCAGTCCTCTCCCTCGGCATAGGGCTCAGGCCAGTTTGGGGAAAGTACCACTCCAGCTGCTGCAGAGAGCTCCCCACCACACATGGCTGAAAGGGAAGGAGATAGCATGAAGGGGATCTGATCGATCCTACATTGGTCTGGGAAGTTAGACCCTTTGAGTATGGACTGGCTTGTCCCAAGGTGTATTTCAGAAAATCTGCCAGAGGTTAGAAAGGAGACGTCTCCTTTCACATCCTGCCTGAGCAGGAGAACCCCCTCTATAGCATCCTGGGCAAATAAGCATCCGGCCTCTGTTTGAATGGATATTTTTAGATTTTAATAGTATCTTATTTTTCCAAATGCATGAAAAGACAGTTATCAACATTCACCTTTGTAAAATCTGGTTTCAAATGTTTCTCCCTTTCCTCTCCCTCCTCTCTCCCCAAGACAGTAAACAATGGGATATATGTTAAACTTGTTCTGCTTGAATATTTTCAATGATAAGAGACTTGCTACTTCCCGGGGTAGCTCATCCTAAATTGGGGATTCTCTCATTGCCATGAAATTTGTCCTTATATTCAGCTCAATTGTCTCTAATTTCATTGATTCTTTTTTAGCCTGTGGGGCTAAACAGAATAAGTTTTAACTTTTTTCTATTGCACATCCCTTCATAAATGAGAGTCCCCAAAGGGATCTTTGAGGTTACTCGATTACTCTTCAATTTTTGGATGAGGAAATTGAGGCTGGGAGAAGTTAAGACCACTCTACTCTATTTCCTTCTTTTTCTTCCCTATATGACCTTGGAAAGATCACTGAGCCAAATCTCTCTGGGCCTCAGTTTCCCCATCTGTAAAATGAAGCAATTAGATGAGAGGACCTTTCCTATCCTTTCCAGCTCAAAATTTTTCTCTATTTCTGCCAATATAGAGTAGCATCGCGTGGTCTCTGGCCCCTGTGACATTCCCATCACTTTCTTTGGATGAAGTCCTCCCTGTCTTCTGAGGAACTGAACAGAGTGCTCACTCCAAGTGGGGGCTGGCCGGATTTCAGAGCTAACTTTGTGTTTACCTAGTGAATGTTCTGACTGAGGTCCAGGCCAGAGCACCCATAAATTCCGCTCTGTTAAACTCACGCATTTAATATGGGGATCAATCTTTCACGGGCGGCGAGGGCTGTGATTTCACGCCAAACTGAACCGGGCGAGGATGGCTGCCAAGAGGAGTAACCTGTTTCATTATTCTGGGTTTGAGTTATCCTGGCATGAGGCTGACATGGCACCTTTAAACATGGAGAGTGATGAGTTTGGAGAACCAGGAGTGCCTCGGATCGCCTCCGAGATGGGCGCTGTGTAAACTCGGTCCTTGGTATTAACAGGTCTATTACAGAGTGTTAATAGCTTAGCAGCCACAGCTGGGGGAGGAGTGAATGAGAGGGAATCTGTGACAGCTTTGGAAGGTATTAAAGGGGCTCCAGGGATTTAAGGGCAAGTTTTATTCTTCTTACTACAAGTCGTGTTATCAAATGTCACAGATGCCATAACCTCGAGTGGAAAGAGTGAAAGCCTCCAGTTCTACTTCTGATTTGTTGTGTCACTATGGGGGGAAAATCACCTGATCTTTCAGAGCCTCAGTTTCTCTAGTTAAAGAACAATGATGGTGGACAATAATAAGTGCCTTACCTATCTCCCAGAGTATATTGGTTGGCCGAATATGGGGGGGGGGAATCACCTGATCTTTCTGAGCCTCAGTTTCTCTAGTTAAAAAACGATGGTGGTGGCAATAATAAGTGCCTTACCTACCTCCCAGAATATATTGGTTGGCCCAATATGGGGGAGAAAATCACCTGATCTTTCTGAGCCTCAGTTTCTCTAATTAAAGAATGATGATGGTGGGCAATAATAAGTGCCTTACCTACCTCCCAAGGTATATTGGTTGGCCCAATATGGGGAGGAAATCACCTAATCTTTCTGAGCCTCAGTTTCTCTAGTTAAAAAACGATTGTGGTGGGCAATAATAAGTGCCTTACCTATCTCCCAGGGTATATTGGTTGGCCCAAGTGAGACAAAGAGAGAAAAGATGCTTTAGAAAAGCATAAAGCAGGAATGAGACAAGTTACTGTCTGAGCAAGGGTTGGGTTCTTCCCTAAATTCACCTGGATTTCCTCTTCCACAAAATGAAAAGTTGCACTAAATGATCCATGGGATCCTTGGACATTCTGGCATTTTATGAGGCTGGGAGATCATGACAGAATAAACCAAGGGCTGGGAGTCAACTTTCTCCCTTCCTTCCTCTTTTTCTTCTCAATTTTCCCCTTCTTCCTTCAAGTCCTGACTCTCCCTTTTCCTTCCTCAATCCCTCTATTTTTTCTTCCCTTCTTTCTTCTTTTAAAATTCTTCCCTTTTCTTTAGTTATCTCAGGATCTTTCCTCTCTTTGTTCTTTTCTTCTCTCCTTCCCTTACTTCTTCCCTTAATCCCTCCCTCTCTTCCTTTTTTCTTCCCCCAATCTGTCTCTATCTTCCCCTTCTTCTTTCCTCAATTTTCACTTCTCCCTCCAATTCTCTCTTCTCCCCTTCTTTATGCATTTTCTCATCTTCCATCAATTTTTCCTCCTTTCTTCAATTTCTTTTCTTCCCTCTCTTTCCTTTCTTCTTTTATTCTTTCCCTAGACTCTCATTTAGTTTTTTCTTTCTCTTCCTTTTCTGTTTCCCCCTTCTTCATGCCATAGGATATTTTGTAGGATCCTTTGCCATCCTGTAGTTTTATTCACAGGAAAGGATTCAGAAGCAAACCTTCCCCCCCCCCCCACAAGGGGCGCTGGCAGATCACTTCATTCTGCCAAAGAGGAAAGATATTCTTTTTATTTAAATTTGTTTAGGCAGCTCAGTCTGAGCTTAAGCAGATTTCTCATCCTCTTCAGCCCAGTGGAGGACAGCAGCATGATGAATGAGAAGCAGCTGAATCAGGCTAGTGATTAGCTCAGGAGAAAAACATGATCTGTTCAACATAGAGACACTAAGACAGGGAGCAATGAGTTTATTTCCCAAGGTTCTGTCCTGGATTCTCCTTTCTTCATTCAGAGACACAGAATTTGAAGCTCGGAAAGGGTTGGAAAATCCATCTACTCCAACCGATATCCAAAAAACAATCTCTATAATGTGCCAGTCAAGTGGCTAACCAGCCTCTCTGTGCCATCTCTTAGGACAGGAGCCTGCCATTTTTCTAAGCAGCCAATTTCACAACTCTAGCTGTTGAGAAGATTTTCCTGATATTAAATTTCAATTTTCCTCTTTTTATTTCTGACCTATTGCCCCTGGTTCTATCATCTGTCAAACAGAAGGCTTCTAATTCTTCCTCTCCAGGGTAGCTATTCATGTCTGTTTTGATCATTCTTTTTTCCAAGGTAAACATTCCCATTTCCTTTAACTTATCTTCATATGTCATGAACTTAAGACCCTTTATTATTCTATCATAAATATTCTTAAATTTATTATTATCTTTCAAAAACCTGGATGCCCAGAGCTAAAAATTATATTATAAATCTAGTCTGATTAAGGTGGAATGGAGTAGGGAATGCCATCTTTTTATTCCTAGAAGTTATGCCCCTCTTAGTGTCGTCTAAGATTACATTCGCTCAAAAAATCTTCAATGACTCTCTTACGTATAGAATAAAAATGTTCTAATTCCTTCACCTATAATTTAGGGCCTTCACAAGGAAGGCTCCAACCTACCTTTTCAGCTTTATTTCACAACACTCCTTTGCACAAATATTATATTCCAACCTAGAATTTAATATCCCATCTCCTTCATCTGAGAAATTGCACAGACTATCTTCCATACCTAGAATAAATTATTTCCTCATCTCCATTTTTCAAAATTCTTAGCTTCCTTTAAGTCTTAGCTTCGGTGCCATCTCTTCCAGGAAATCCTCTGCGATCCAACAAATTGTTAGTGATTTCTCTTTCCCTAATATATGTTGTATGCATCTCACACCTAGAAAAATGGCAGCTCCTTGACGGTGGAGACTACTTTGAGTTTGTCTTCAAAACCCCAGTACTCAGATCAATGCCTGGCACATAGAAGGCTCTTAATTGCTCATTAAATTGACCTCAAGTGGGTTCTAGATTCTTTGCCATCATTAACTTGTTGCTACCATTAGCTTTGGGTTCTAGATGTTTTGCTGTCATTAACTTGTTGCTATCATTAGCTTTGGGTTCTAGATTTTCTTGCTGTTATTAACTTGTTGCTATCATTAGCTTTGGGTTCTAGATTTTCTTGCTGTTATTAACTTGTTGCTATCATTAGCTTTGGGTTCTAGATTTTTTGCTGTCATTAACTTGTTGCTATCATTAGCTTTGGGTTCTAGATTTTTTGCTGTCATTAACTTGTTGCTATCATTAGCTTTGAGCTGGTCCTTGTTCCTCTCTGATCATCACCTTCATTGGCTTTCTGCCTCAGAGATTCAGGGAAGGCCTGGAGGGAGATTCTTGGGGATATTAATGATAAAGGAGGTTGTGTGGTTTGAGAACTGTAAGGGTCACCTCACCTCTGCACAAGGGCTCCGTATCATTCCAGTAAGGATCCCGGACATTGATGCACTCAATGATGGCAGGTCCCTGCTCCAGAGAGTGACCAGGGTCACAGGTGAACTCCACCGTGGTTCCAATGTTGTAGGTTGGATCTGAGGTTGTGAAGTTGCCATTTTGAATGTAGGGCTCATAGCAGTGGCCTTTCTCAAAAGCTGCAAGAGAAGGAGGCGTGAGGAGATGGAGAGAGGTCACATTGAAAAATCATATCATGGCACAGATGGCCGCCCATTAGGAGAAGCGGTCCTTCCTGATCCTAAATCCTAGGATTTTATATGATCATAGATCTGATCTCTTTCCTCTCTTGTCTCCATCAAATTTTCATGTGCTTCTTTCCATTCTTTCAGAATTGTGATCTCTGTACCCTTTCCATAGGAAATGTATCCCCAAGTACAAGCAAAGAGATCAAGATAGTGTAATAAAATGTGTACTTGTGATGGAGTCAGAGAACCTGCATAAAAATATAGGGTTGGTGCTCTCTCTCTCTCTCTCTCTCTCTCTCTGTCTGTCTCTGTCACTCTTTCGCTCTCTCTCTACACACACGCACACACACACACACACACACACACACACACCACACAGTGGGCTCTATATACAGTAACTCCCTGTGTGATCTTAGGTGTCACTTGACCTTTTTCGCCTCAGTTTCTCCAGCTGTAAAATGAAGGGTTTGGTCTAGAGATAATCTTTCAGGCTCCTTCCAGCTCTGAGACTCTTAGCTTTTGTCAGGGCAGAAGAATAGCTTTTGTGGGTAACTCTACTATATCTGCTTGCTTGGACCTACCTTAAATATGCTTTTCTCTAGTAGAATACAAACTCTTTGAGAATAGAAGTAGTTTTGTTTTATCTTTGTCTCCCCAGTCCCTAGCACAGTACCTGGCTATGAAGTAGATAGTCACTCAGTACCTTGGGACAAATAGACCTGAGTGGAAATCCTGCCACAGATACTTATTAGCTGTGTGATTCTTATTAGCTTTGGCATGCTCTCTCAGTCTGAATTTCTTATCTGTAAAATGGGGATATTACTAGCATTTACATCCCTGAGTTATTGTGAAGCTCAAATGAGTTAATGCATGTAAAGTACTTTGCAAACCTTAAAACTCTGCATAAATGCTGGTTGCTATTACTGTAGCTATATTATTGCTGAATTGAATTAGGCTAAATGGAATTGACTCCCAGAGGAGAATGGGGTATTTTCTTTTTCTGACTTGAAGCTGGAAACCATGCTCAGTGACAGAATCACCTGGAGAATGAGATAGATCTAGCTGGATAAGGCTGATAAACTCTGACCCACGATGAGAGCTGGTGAGACATGTTAAAGACTTGTTTCCCATTTGAAAGTGGAAATCCCAATTTAGGCCCTGGTTTCACAAAGTACTAATATCTACAGGGATAAATTCCTTCTGAGAGTCCCCTCCCTCCGTTCTGCTCTTCCCCAAATGTCCCCTTCCGAGATCTAGGGACAAACAGTTTTGTGGACAGCCATACTCTGGCCCCGATCCCCTCCCCAGGGGTTGGAGGTCACCTTCAAATCGAATGTTGAAGATGGTGGTGGCCCTGGCCTCTTCCGCCATGAAGTAGATCCGGATGGCGGAACCTTCACTCAGCAGGCCCTCAAAGGGAACACTCTCCGTTTGGAAGGAATCATAGAGGACAGTGGACTTGTTGGTCCGGCCACTGTAGACAATCATCCTGGAGGTGCAGGGAGAGAAAATAAGTAAGAGGGAAAAAACAAGAGAAGTCCCCATTCATTTTGCTTATAGATCAATAAGTGGGAATGAATGTCTTTCCTCATGGACTACCAAAGCATTTTTTTTCTTTTTCTTTTTTTATTATTAAAGCTTTTTATTTTTCAAAACATATGCATGGATAAGTCTTCAACATTAATCCTTGCAAAACTTTGTGTTCCAATTCCCACCCCTTTTCCCCACCCTCTCCCCTAAATGGCAAGTAATCCAGTATATATTAAACATGGACTACCAAAACATTAACATAAGATCATAATAGCATATCTTGAGAGCTAAAAGGGATCTCAGAAGTTCAAGTGCTTTGTTTTACAGAGAAGAAAACTGAGGCCCAGAAAGAGAGCATGACTGATCCAAAGAGTAAGTTAATAGATAGCAGATCCAAAATTTGAATCCAGTCTTCTAAGACCAGACCTAGAGCACTTTCCTTTGTGTCACATCAACTACTTTTATTTACTTAAATTTCTTATTTAAATTATTTAGTGAATTTAACATCAATTTTATCTAATTGAATTAGTCAATCAATTTTTCAATTATTATAGCTTATTATTATATTGCAACATGATTGTAATAATTTATAAATTTAATAATAAACAAAATGATATATAAATCATTTAGATTTAATCATTCAAATTTTATTTGATACATTATCAAGCTGTAATATCCCCTCATGTGATGGATAGTAAGATATGATGTCAGAGCACTTGGGTTTCAATCTTACCTTTACTAATTACTACTTGTATGATTGTAGGCAAGTCACATATCCCACCCAGTACCTCCATTTTTTAAATCTGTAAAATGAAGGGTGTTGGAACAAATGGTCTCTGATTTTCCTTGCATCTCTAGGTCTATGATCATATGATCCCAGCCCTGATGCTTAATGCCCATGTATCCTTGGACACACTTCCCTGGGCCCCAGTTTCCTTCCTCATCTGTAAAATGAGATCACTGTAGCAGATGGTCGCTGAGATCCCAGTTTTAGATGCCTTGATTTTTCTAGCTGATATGTACATTAATACTTCTCTTGCTTTGTCTTCCTGTGGGAAATGGATGGCATTTTGGTTTTCACACTTATGAAAATCAAATTGGAGAAATGAAACTTAAATTAGAAAACTAAAACCCACAAGGACATCAAAGAATAATCAAGGGTGGAGATTATTTTCTTCCAAAAGCATGTAAGCTCCTGGGGACAGGGACTGACTTTTGTAATCTGGGGTGATGGCCTGAGATTTGAAAAGAATCTTGTTCTTGGTCCTTTCTGTTATCTTCCCCCTACTAGAATGGAACCTCCTTGGGAGCAGGGACTGGCTATGAAATGAGGAGTGGACACTCATGTCCTGTAACTTCTGTAATATCCAATTAATGGGGAATCAGGAGAGGAAATAAAATGCTGCCTTTGGAGTTTCAAAGTGTGTCTATTCGCTAAGGCACCCCTTCTTGCAAGAATGTAAAATCAATCTTTCCTGCATTCATCAGTGAGTCAGTGGAGTTCTTGGTAAGATATTTTGTTTCTTACATTCTCTTGCCTTGTTTTCCATGTCCTTCCCATAAACCCCCTTATTTTTCTCCCAGACAATGTCTCCCCAGTCAATGGGAAAGAGGTGAACAATTAAAGTGTTCTGCTTCCCTTCCCCTTTCTCTAGGTCACAGGAATTGATCTGATTGCCCCTATCCCCTAGGTTAATGATCGGATCAGAAAGAACACATGCTTTTGTTTCTACAGCTAGTTTTTACTTCTATATTTAGTGTCCTTTTTTACAGGGCACATTAAAGTCACTGAGGCTCTAGGAGTCTCTCAATTTTACACCAAGTGCCTAGTCTGGCAGTGAGTCCAAAAATCCCCTAAAATGTCAGGACTCTGGGGATAATTTTCAAATCATGCAGTGAAATGCAGCAAGCGTGTGGGAAATACTAAAAGCAAAAGAGTGGTTAAAAAAGAGTGCCAGGATGAATGGGAAGAGTTATGACCTTGGATGGAGAGAAAGCTTTAGTAGCCATTTAGTTTAAAGACCCCGGGGGGAAGGCACGGGATAAATTCAATACAGCTTGGAATAATCAACAGTAAAGGGACTCAAGAGGAGAGGAGAAAGGGGAGCTGAGGAAGAAACCAAAGTAATGGGGACCAGGAAGTTGTTGTGAGGGCTAGAATTTTATTGGTTACAATATTGGCTATTGGCATAATACCAGCTTGGTACACAAATAGAGAAAAAGTTAAATGGGGGGAAATCTTTGCATTGAATTTCTCCAAAAGTTATTATTTAATATACATAGATAGCTATAATACTATATGTATATATATGCACAAAATATGTGTATTTGGTGTGTGTGTGTGTATATATGTCTGTTTCTCTGCTTCTGCCTCTCTTTCCATGAACAAATACCATTCCTCAATAGATAAGTGGTCAAAAGATATAAAGTTTTCAAAAGAAAAAATGAAAACTTAACAACCATATGAAAGAATGCTCCAAATCCCCAATAATAAGAAAAATGAAAGTCAAAACAGCCCTGAGGTTTTCCCTCATATCCAACAAATTAACAAAGATGACAAAAAATGGCACTGCCATTGTTGGAAGGTTTGTGGGAAGATAGTTATGCTAGTGAGTTTTTGAGAGAATGGTGAATTAATACAAACGTTATGGGAAATAATTTGGAACTGTGCAACTAAAATGACTAGAATGTTTTTACTCTCTGATATAGGAATTTCACTATGAGGCTCATGCCCAGGGAAGTCATCAGGAAAAAGAAAGTCTCTATGTATGCCAAAATATTTACAATAGCCCTTTTTTTTCTGGTAGAGAAGGATCGGAAACAAAATAGATGTCCATCAACTGGGGAACAAACAGCTAAACAAATTGTGATACATGAAAGCAATGGAATATTATTGTTCTCTGAGAAATAATGAATGTGATGAATATAGAAAAACATGGGAAGACATACTAAGTGATGCAAAGTGAAGAAGAGTTAAGAAAACAATTGAAACAAGACCATATTGATGCAAATGGAAAGAACAACCATAATAAAACAAAAGGAAATAAATGTTGTGAAATTATAAAGAACAAACTTGACGTCAAAGAAGGGTTATGGGAAGGTTCTTCCCCAACTCATTTGCAAAGGTGGGAAGGACACAGAAAAGTACTAGAAGGGATGTCAGGAAACCTAGGTTTTATTCCCAGTTCTGCTATTGTCTCATGTGTATGACTTCATACAAACCACATTACCACTCTTGTCCTTTTTTTTTTCTTACTCTGAAAAGGAGGCAAAAGTGCTATTATAAAACTATAACAAAGAAAAAATAGCTTGAAGATTTATTTGTCTTGGAGAAAACACTTCTCTCCCTGCTTTGCAGAGATTCTAGAAGAGGGATATGGAATATTTTGCACATGTAGTCAGGCATAGCTAATGTCTTGTTTGGGTTTTGCTAAATCCCTCCTTTTACCTTTACATTTTCATCTTTTTTTTTTTTTTTAACATGGGATGGCTTACTTGGAAGAGGAAGAACATATGCCAAGTGAAAGAGATATATAACCAAAGTTATCAATAACAAAAAGAAAAATGTGCTACAAATAATGGGCTACATTCTCCATTCCTTGGAGATGTGGGGAGTATGGGCACAATATGTTACATATGTCATCAGCTGTGATCTCTATACTAATGGTTTTATGTAACTTTTCTTCTTTGTTACAAAGGGAAGATTATTTGAGTGAGTGGATATAGTAACACATTTGGAAATGACTGATATAAAAACAAAAGACATCGATAAAATGTTAATTTAAAATGAAAAGAAATGTGCTCATCAAATTTAAGGTATTTTTTACTATTATTAAAAAAGCTGAAGGCTGGGTCTTGGCCAGGATCTCTATTTTTCAGGCATTATGCAAAAGAAAAAAAAAACAATCCACCAACTAAATAAGTCTCTTTTATGAAGTCATAAACAGGCATTTTATCCGTTGATTTTTACTAGGTCTCATAAACGAAGTTTATTATCTGTTGCCAGACTGAATTTCTAATGTTACGGAAACACAAACATTGGCATCCACAATGGAATGCTGTGCATTTCTTGGGATGCTTTGTGGGGCAGTAGAGATGGCACTCAATGGAGTGTCAGGAAACCTTTTTGTGTAGTCTGGGCTTGCCTTTTATTTACTCTGTGGTGTGTTTCAAGTAATTTGAACATTTTGGGTCTCTGTTTCCCTACCTGAAAAGGAGGAGGTAGGTCTAGATTAAGGGTTCTTGGCCTGAGGTCCACAGACATATTAAAGAAGTTCATGAACTTGATGGGAAAAATTATACCTTATTTTGATTAACCCTTAGTTTCCTTTGTAATCTTATACATTGTGCTTTATGTGTTTAAAAACATAATTCTGAGAAGACACTGATAAAGGAATCCATGACATAATAAAGTTTAGAACACAACATTTGGATGATCTCTAAGGTATGCTTTAGCTGGGAAATTCTATGTCTTATGTGCTAAAGCCCCTCTCAGCTCTGATATTTTTTTATTCCAAGGTGCCTCTCAGAGCTGACATTGTCTGTTCTAATGCCCTCCCCAAATTTGACATTCACTCTTCTAAGTCTTTACATTCTGTGTTCTAAGGATCTTCCCAGCACTGATATTCCTTATTCTAAAGCTGCTCTTAACTCTTGACATTTCCCATTCTAAGGCCCTCCCACCTCTGTTATCCCCTGTTCTAAGTCTTTCCATCCCCTATTCTAAGACTCCTCCTAGCTCTGACATTCCCTGTTCTGAGGCTCTTCCCAGCTCTAATATTTCTTTTTGTAAGGCTGCTCCTACTTCTAACATTTTCCTTTCTGAAGGCCCCTGTTCTAAGATCTCTTCTAGTTGTGACATTACATGTTCTGTGGCATGATTGACTGAATCTCTGAAGCCTAGTAAGAGGGGTTAGTATAGAAACTGGTAGTTTCCTTGAAGATCTTACCTGTCCTTATCACTCAGGGAGAGCCTCTCAAAGTGTAGGTGTAGTTTCTGGCCTTCTGGTGCCTCAATGGTCCATACACACACTTGACTCCCATTGGTGTTCCCAGGATAGCTGGGTGAGAGAACTCTGCCAATGGTGGCGTTGTGGACAATCCCTCCACAGGGAGCTGGGTCCAAAGGATACAAAATACAACAATGAGAATAGGCAGAGAAAGTAGGGGCCACTTCTTCCCCTTTCCCTACCATGTTCTCACCTTGGGTAAGGGCTGAAAGATCTAGAGTATCTGTATTCTTATATTTGTGTAGGGGCATGAGAGGAAAAGGGCAGAAAGAATTAAAGTGATCTGTGGCCTGACCTCTCCTTTTTAGTATGGCTGGTCCACACTGAGCCAGGAACACCAACAACACAATTCCTTGATGGGGGATGGGAAACTGATGGAAAGAGTGAGGTTGCACATCAGAAGAATTGGGTTTACACAATTCTTAGGTTAAATGTTCTTTGTTTCTTCAATTAATCCTTATAATAATTTAACCAACTAGTCAAGAAGCATTTATTAAGCATCCACCATGTGCCAAGAGCTATGCTAGGTATTGGGGATACAAAGACAAAGGCAAAAAAAAATTGTCATAAAAAAACTGATATTGTGATGAGAGAGAGAGAGAGAGAGAGAGAGAGAGAGAGAGAGAGAAGAAGAAGAAGAAGAGAAGAAGAGAAGAAGAGGAAGAGGAGGAGAAGGAAGAAAGAGAGAGAGAGAGAAGGGAGGGGGAGAGAAAGAGAGAGACAGAGAGAAAGAGAGAGAGAGAGAAACGAGAGAGAGAGAGAGAGAGAGAGAGAGAGACAGAGACAGAGACAGAGAAAGAGAGAATGACCTTATGCAGGGTTCATTGATTTAGTGTCAAAAGGTATCTTAGAGGCTGCCATGTATTTTTGTTGTTCTCAGTCATTTCTGATTTTCCATAACTTCATTTGCAGTTTTATTTGGAGTGGTTTCCCCAGTTCATTATACATATAAAGAAACAGGCGAATAAGATTGAGTGACTTGCCCAGGATCACACAGCTAGTAAGGGTTTGAGGCTGGATTTGAACTCCAGAAAATGAATCTTCTTTATTGTAGACTCAGCACAGTGTTCACTATGGCGCCACCTAGCTGCCACTATATCGTGTTTAACCTCTCTGATTTTGCGAATGAAATACATGAGGCACAGAGAGATCAAATGTCATTTCCAGGATAGTGACTCAGACTAGATTTAGACCCAGGTCTTCCTGCCTTGAAGATCAGCATCCTATTTATTCCATTAAGCTACTTCTTCCATATATAGCTATATATCATATACCTATGTATATGTGAAAAAAAAAACATACAAAGTATCTATGAGATAAATTGGGGGTAGGAAGAGAAGGGGGTAGACTTAAGACCCTCACCCCTCTGCCTAGCACTTGGCACAGTGCCTGACACTTAGGAGGTACATAATAAATGCTTATTGACTGATTGAGTGCCCTCCTTCTGAATGTGCTCCAACTTATCAACATCTTTCATAAATGGTACACCTAGATCTAAATATAGGACCCCAGATATGGTCTGACCAAAGCAAAGTATGGAGGGATATGCCTTTTTATACCTGGAGGCTATTCCCCTCTTAGATAGCTTCAGAATACTTTAGCTTTTGGCATTTCAGTTCTAGCTCTGCCATTTGCTAGTTGTGTAAATTTGGACAAGTCACTTCCTTTCCCTGGACTTCAGTGACCCCCTGTGAGATGGAAGGGGACATTCAGATAACAGCCCTCCATTTTGTACTTTTGATATTTATCTCTAATTCTCTTTTAGAAAAAAACAACTCCTAAAGAGTTTTCTCTCATGCAGTACATTCAAAGGACTGGGGGATGGGTATCCCATTCCCAAGAAGACCCTGACAAGGTCAGAATCGAGCCTCTTTCTGATGAAAGATTGGCCCAACTCCCTTTTGGTGCCTGGATTTCATTGCTTACCTTATTAAATCAACTGATGATTCTGTTCAGTTTTTATTTACTGGTCATGGTTTTTCATCAGTCTTGCTTAGCAACAATTTGGGTTTAATTCCTCTCTGATTTAGCATGGATATAAAAATGAATGTGAGAGGACTAAATGGTATTTTATAAAGAATAAAGAAAAAAAAGAGAAAGAGAAAATAAGAGAAGGAAAGGGCAGAGAAAAGGGAGAAGAAGTAGGAGGAGGCAAAGAAGGAGAATGAAAAAGAAAAGAAGGAAGAAAAGACAGAAAAGGAAAAGGAAAGGGAACAGAAAAGGAGAAGCAAGAGGCAAAATGGAGAAAGAATAAAAAAGGAAATAAAAAGGAATAAGAAAAAAGAGGAGGGCGAGGAGAGGAAGGAGAGAGAAGACAGAAAAAGAGAGGTAAAAGGAAAAGAACAACAAGAAAAATAAAAGTAGATAAAATACTTTGCAAACCTCAAAGTATAATATAAATGCTAGCAATTATTATTGTAAGGAGAAAGAGAAGGAGAAGGAGAAGAAGGAAAGGGTGAGAGAAAAGGAGAAGAAAAAGGAGAATGAGGAGGATAAAGAAATGGAGAGAGAAGGTGATAAAGAATAATAGAAAATGAACTCCCCAAACCAACAAATAAAGACTCTACAAAAACTCGAAGTGAGCATCAACTTCCACTTCCACCTTGATCATTTGAAAGGATTGAGGATAGCTAGCCCAAAGGAAAAAGGGCTTGGGGATAGAGTGGGATATAATATATCTCTTCAAGTATTGAAGAACTGTCACATGGAGAAGGCAGAACTTATGAGACTTGTGGAAAGACACATTTAGGAACTATGTAAGTGTAAGGAGGGTGACCCTGGGCAGTTTATTTGTCTGGGCTATCAATCTTTCTTAGTTCTAAAGAAATTAGTTGCTGAATGTTCAGAGACAGCAGTTACTGATTTGCATGTGATAGGTTGGAAAGGATATACTTTGATCTCTCAACTGCCAGCTTGAAGCTGAGGGGAAGAAATAGTTGAGAAGATATAGTTTGTTTTCTTAAGCTATTTATTGTTGACAAGAAGAAGGATGGCAGAGGAAAGAAATGGAAGGAGGAGTGGAGAGAACATGGTTTTATCTTTTGTTATTTGTTGACAAGAATGAGAAAAGAAAGATGAAGGAAGAGGAGGAGGAAGGGAGGAGGAGAAGTGAGTAGAATACAAAAGAGAAGACAGAAGCTAACTCTTTGCAATGTACCTGTGTTTGCTGAGAGATGGAAAATAATCCTGTCAAATTAATAGAGTTGGAAAGACTTTTACCAATATTACTATAAACTTGCTTTGCTGCATTTTCCTCAAAAGATAATAATACTATTTTAGTTAAAGGTTAAGACCAAATTTGGAAATGATGGATACTACAAATGCTGTCAAGGGGTAAGTCCTGCTAAGCAGAACAGCTCAGAAGTAGAACAGAGAAGCAAACTAGAAGATCGACTTGTCCAATTTAGCTTCTACTCATAGTGAAGTATTAATCCAGAGCAGCACGGGTCAGACCAGTTTAACAATGAAAACATTTATTCAATATAGAAACCATGCTCTTGAAAGAACTTTTATGGACAATTCCTGAGGCAGAAAGAGGATATAGAAACCACAGTTTCACAGTTGGGAGTTTCTAATAGATGTCTCTTACTACTTACCTTGGGGACTGACATACATGTGCATTCTCTTCACAGATATCATATTCATTAGTGGAAAAGTATGGGCCAACTTTATAAAGTATTATGTAAACGTTATGTGATTAAGTAAATTGATTATTGTTAATTTAATATCAGTTTGATCTTCTTGGAATAATTCCAAGATTTTCTAGCTTTGGAGATAATTTAAGGAGAAATAAGTCACAGAAACAAAGAGTGGATTCCCGTGAGAAAATGGGGAAAATAGTGTCATCACCTGCTACAATGTGGATTGGCTCATATCAGATAAGAAAGAACTACATAAGGATAATATTCCTAATAACTGAAATCTTCCAAAAGTAGAATGGGCTGCTCTGGAAATGTGGACTACCCCTCAATGGACACCTTAAGAAATCGACTGGATGAACACTTTGTGGGGTTGTTGGAGAAATAATTCTTGTTTAGATATAACTAGGATTCTATGGGATGATTCCTGGGTCCCTTCCATCTCTGAAATTCTGAAATTCTGTCCCTCTTCTCCTTTAATTGCCACCTTCTAAGTCTTCTCAAGTTCAATTTGTTAGTTTTAGCTTGATGTTCGAGGGCAATTATATCCACATCTAGCAAGCAATAGTAATTGTATTAATGCTCACATCACATGTCATTCTTAGAGAACCCATAAGTTTTGTAAAATGTTTCAACATCTATTATTTTAACTATTTCTCTTCCCAATTATGTGTGGTTGGTAGTGACCCATATTTGGAAAATGAGGAATCTGAGGAATAAACTCAGACCAGCATCACACAGCTAGGAAGCGGTATAGCTGGGACAAATTCTATGCTTGTGTTAGAAAGAGAAAGGTTAGGAATACGAGTCAGGTCTAGAATTGAGGTTGCACCAACTGATTGAGAGATCTTTCACAAGTCATTCCTCCCCTGGGCCTCAGTTTCCTTATCTGTCAAAAACACAAAATACTTGCCTTGTCTCTTTCTACTTCTCAGTGGTGGATATGAGAAATACATTGACTAATGGACATGAAAGTGTCTTGAAAATATCCAATGTTCTGTAAACCTGAGGAACTATTATTTTTATCTTCCTATTTTCTCCAGTTTTGTAGAGTGATTCCAGAGACATATGATCACATTGATAATAGGATCAGAGACTTTGTGCTGGAGGGATCTTAGAAGTTATCTAGTCCCTCATTTGACAGATGACATTAAGTTTCTTGTCAAAATCACCAGATAGTAAGCATCAGAGTTGGGATTTGAATCTAGGCTCTCTGACTCCAGAACCAGTTATCTCTTACTGTACCACACTGCCTTCAGAATCAGAAGCTCCTGAAACATTTCTCTTTGCTCTCCATTGGCTTCTAGGGGTAAATATCTAACAATAAGCCTTGACTAAAACCATCCTCTGGAGACAATGAGTCCCTCTTGTTGGAACTATTCCAGGAGAAACTATATACCACTTATTCAGTATGTTACAATGCAGAAGACTTTTTCAGGTTTCCTCACTTGCCTTTTATTAGTGCCTTTTGTTTTCAGATTGCCTTCCAAATATATATCTTGTATATATTTAGGTATTTACTTTTTGTCTTTCCGATTATTATACAACATCATTTTGCTTTTTTTGGTACCCTCATCATTTAACACAGTTCTTGGCACATAGTAAGCACTTAGCAAATGCTTGTTGCCTTGACTTAGATATGAGTTGGCTATATGGTCACTGAGTTCCCTGCTAGCTCTGAAATTGTGATTCTGTGATTCTGTGTAGGATCCTGCCCTTCCTTCTTCCTTTTCTGGGGAATCATTCCTTTTTTTTTCTTTTTTTCTTTGGAGAACCATATTCCTTGCTTCCACTTCCCTTGAGGTTCTGAGATCTGAGATGGAAAAGGTGAGGTCAGGGTCCTGAATGGACTATCCCCATCCATTTGCATGAACGTCCCTTGATCTGCCTGCATAGACCATACCTGAGCAGATGGGCTCCTGGCTGCTCCAGTGAGGTTTGGAAGCATTGATGCAAGTCAGCGTCTTGGCGCCTTGTAGTTCATAGCCCAGATAGCAGTGGAAATGAGCAAGCCCACCCGAATGCAAGTCCATCACTGTGACATCTCCAAAAGCAGGTCTCCGGGGGAAGCTGCAACTCAGCATGAAGGCTATAAATAAACACAGCAAACACTTCCCTTTGTAAGATGAAAAAAAAAGACAATCCAACAACAAAGAATTCACCTCAAATCCTGAAATCCAATTTGCACTAATGAAGAAGGATGATTTCTCATGGCAACCATAGACTGTGCATTTTATCATATTTCTTAACTTGAAATTTTTGGAGGAAGTCACCATGTGGGAGCGTTCTTCATCAATGGAGATTGCAACTGGTCTATAATAACCATGGGGAGGGGTTCTTAATCTAGTGTCCAGGAATTTTGGGCTTTAAATATATCAATCTATTTAGGTATACCATATATCTCTGAATTAAAATACAAAAATTAATCTGAGAAAGGAACCTATTAGCTAAAAAGGCTAAAAATGCCTAAAAAGGTCCATGATACCAAATAAGAATGATAGCCTCAAGAATTGCTTAATACTCAGAGTAATTAAGTGATTGATATCAGTATCAGAGAAGGTGCTGTACTTGATAAGGAAAGCAAAACTGAAGTAGCTCCAAAGAACAATTACCAGAGTAAACAATAAGGGTTGGAGTGGGATTTGAACCCAATTTCAAGCTCAATATTATCATATCACACTATCTTTCAGCATTTTTCTAACACTAAAAATTCCTATGAGTATATCAATGGAGTAAATAAACTTCTATGACTTGATCTCCTGAGGAAAAAAACCACATATCATAGAGTAGTGAGATAGATTGTGACATGTGCCTCGAAATTAGTTTGGGAAACCAAATTCCTATCACTGATTGCATTAAAAAAAGGTTATCCTATATATTTTATTTAATGTTCTGTTAGTATGAGTACTTGCAACACATTTCCATTTGTTAGGGAGGCCTAGTGAACTGTAGAGTTTTAATATTTCTGGGGGAAACCTTGGGTGGAATCATGGACCAATTAACATGATTATGTGATAAGTCCCAAGAGATTAAGCTTGATTACTGTAAACCATGTTTACAGGTTCCAGGCGACAAATTATGGATTAAGTAAGTGGATTGGACCAGATATTTTTGGAGGCACATTCTAGCTCTAATGTTCTATGTAAGAATAGCATAGTATCCTTCCTAGTGTATAAAATTAGGAACTTAAGAATCTCACTGGCCTTTACTTTAGGAAGGTTTCTGATCAGCTGGAGAGTGTCTATAGAAAGAGAAACATGATGGTGTTGACTTTATAGGACAATAGGATTTGACCTGGAGATGGAGATCTTGAGATGGGACTTTATGGCCGTCTTCACACATGTGAAGAGTTATGTGAAGATGCTATTAGACAGGTTCTCCTTGGCCCTTGATGGAAGAATTAGTAATAATAACAACACTGTTACTACTCCTATTTTATAGTTTTCTTAGAGAAGATCATGTGGTGAAAACAAATGTATATTTACTTTACTGAATATATATATATATATATGTATATATGTATATATATATATATATATATATATATATATATATTTTATTGAGTGAGAAATTTGTTCAGGAATACATTTGGAGGAAAGACAGAAATCAAATAAGACAAGTGAGAGTTATAGACAGTAACCTTTGTTCCAGTAGGTCCCTGTCCCAAATCCACCGTATACTGTTATAGGTAAGAAAACCACACCCCACACACAAACAACAACAGTAAAAACAGGACAATGTCCTATGTCCACATGAGTTGAAATACTTATGAAACAGTCGGCCCGCATATATTTGGTCCACATGCTACTAAACTGGATGATTCTAGCTATCCACATGTTGGGGACACCATTCTCACTTTTTATTCAGATATTTCACTCTCTGTAAACCCACACAACTTGAAGAGTAGAGAAAGTTTAAGTCCCCAGGGAAATGTGGAGCTGGATGAAGAAAATAAGGATGAGATAAAATAAAAAAGAAGGAAAACAAGAAAAAATGCATGAGAAAAAATGAAGGAAAAGAAAAAAAAACAAAGAAATGTGTTAAGGGAGAGGTCAATTCTCTGAGAGCCTCCACAGCTGTGGACCATAACATCGGAAGGGTTTGCAAAGCAGCCTTTGCTGACACAGGTGTTGTGGACTGGGAATGAGATGAATTGGAGGCAGAGGGAAGAGGAGAGAGGTCAGAAAACAACAACTGCCTCTCGGTCTCCTTGTATCATCCTCTCACAAGAGGAGATCCATTCTGGTTTGGATTTCCAGCAGCCTGTGTATTTCAGTATCTCTCCCATGAATTCCAACAAAAATGATAAAAGGAAAAGAAAACATAGAAAAATAAGATAGAAAGAAGAGGACAAAAAAGAAAGAAGGAAGGTATTAAAAAAGAAGAAAAATGGAAAAATGGAAAAATGGTTTGTGTGTGGGATGTGGAATTGGGACAGGGACCTATTGGAACAAAGGTTACTGTCTATAACTCTCACTTGTCTTATTTGGTTTCTGTCTTTCCTCCAAATGTATTCCTGAACAAATTTCTCACTCAATCAAATATATATATATTCAGTAAAGTAAATATACATTTGTTTTCATCACATGACCTTCTCTAAGAAAACTGTAAAAATAGATCAAAACAAAAGAAGAGTACAAGAAAAAGGAGAGGAAAAACTATGAGGAGGAAAGAAAAGACAATAGGGAAGAGACGGTAAGTAAATGAATTAAAGAAAAATATGAAAGAGGGAAATAAATAGAAAGGAAAAAAAAGAGAACAAAGGAGACTTTGGTGGAATCTTGAGCTCAGACAGAACACAAGATAATACAAAACTATAAACCTTTGTCCAGCTCCTACCCTGGTAGTGAAGTTGGAAAGTTCCAATCCCATCATCTTGGAATGTTCGGAAGTAGACGGATATGGTATTGGTTGGACTTCGGATCACCTGTCCCTCGACCAAGAGGGTTTGATTGGCTAATACCACCAGGTTGGGGCCATCCACTCCTCTGATGGAGAGAAGCTCTCCTTCAGACAGGTTCACACTCTTCACCTGGGTAAGAAAGGAGCAAGGATAGGAGAGACAGGGTGAGGTAAGTTTTGGAAGGTAGACACAAGGATAAGCCTGGCTTTAATTAGTCCTCCCTCTATAGGATTATGGTGGGGAGGGCTGCCTCATAGAAATCAGAAGTTGGGCAACTTTGTCCAGAAGCTTAGTCCAGATTGAATGGTATCAATTAGTCAAAAAACAAACATACATTGAGCATCCACTGTGTATCGGAACTCAAGAACTATACAATGGAGCAATCATAAGATCACAGAGCTGAAAGGAACATTAGAGCTCAGTGTTTAATCCCTCTATTTTAAAGGCTAAGGCTCAGGGAACTCAAGGCAATTGTCCAAGGAACCAAAGATCGTGAGTTTCTAAACCATGAATCAAAACCTTCCACTATATAACCCATCAAGTCGTAAGTCTCCCCTAAGCTTCCTTTGTGGACTACTCATAGGAACATAAAATTTAGAATTGAAAGGGACATTCTAGGTCATTCAGTCCAACTTCATATTTTACTGAGGAGGAAATAGAAGCCTGCTATGTACTTGCCTGAAGTGCCACAGATAGTAGAAGAATCAAGATTTGAACTCACATCCTTTAATTCTGAACTAGTTCATTATATAAACAATGTTGCCTCTTTTGTTGAACTTGTTGAGTTTCAGTTGTGTCCCACCTATCATGATCTCATTTTGGGTTTTCTCTCCAAAGATATAGGAATGGTTTGCCATTTTCTTCTCCACCTCATTTTACAGATGAGGAAACTAAGGCAAACAAGGTGAAGTGACTTGTCCAGAGCTAAAGTAGAATTTGAACTCAGAAAGAGAAGTCTTCCTGATTCCAGGCTTGGCAGCCTATTCACTAGACTATCCAGTTGCATCATTGTTGCCTCTTTGAGAAACAAGATCAGTATAATTATGGTGCCTGTGATAGTGCTCCTCTCTCTGGACTTCAATTTCCTATTAAATAAGGGGAAGACTTCAGACTGGATGATCTCTTAGCTCCCTTCCAGCTCTAAATCTATGGTCCCATGATACTGAGGCTTGTGTCTGTCCTTTGGCATTTTTCTTCTCTTTCCCTCTTAAACAGCTCTTGCTCTCATTATTTCTCTGCCTCTGTTTCTCCCTGCTCTCATCTTTTATTTTACTTCTTTCTGTTTCTCTTACCCTCTTGTATTCCCTTTCTCTGTCTCCCTCTCTTCACCCTTCTCTGGAAAGAAAAGGGAAAACAGAAAAACAAACAAAAAAAAAACAAAAAGAAAAGAGATAGAAAAATAAGATAGAAAGAAGAGGACAAGAAAGAAAGAAGGAAACAATTAAAGAAGAAAACTGTAAAAGAGCCCTAGACAAGAGTGGAATACACAAAAAAGAAGAGGAAAAACCATAAGGAGAAAACAAAAGACAATGGGGAAGTGAAGGTAAAGGAAATGAATGAAAAAAAAAGATGAAAGAGGGAAATAAATAGAACAAAGGAGGCTTTGGAAGAATCTTGAGCTCAGACAAAACATGAAATAATACAAGACTCAGCATTTGTTTAGCTCTCTTTATCTTTTTCTATCTGTTGTTTTTTTCCCCCTTTTCTATTATCTGCTTCTCTTTTAGTTTTTAAAATCTCTGTCTATATGTTTCTATTTGTCTGTCTCCTTTCCCCTTTCTCTCATCTTCATCCTTTTATCTATTTTTGCACAGAGATCAAACAAAGACAAAACATATGAGGAGGAAGAATTTGTCTCCTCAATCACACACAGGTGCACTGAGACTTCTGAATAAAATCCACTTCCCAATCCTTTCAAGTGCATGACATCTACCACTGGAAATAGAAGCCTAATGACATCTGGACCTCTACAATCTGCTGGATGATTAGCCATAGTGGAGGTCTTCCCTCTCAGTACCAAATATTTGAATAAACAAATAGGTGTTTAAGGTGCGACTAGGCAAGACTGAATCTGGATTCTTCCTTCCTACTTCTAGGGCTTCCTTATTCTGAACCCTCTTAGCTAAAATCTATAGAAAAAAATCATGTTTTATGGCCTCCAAATATTTCAGGAGGCACAAATATACAAAAATCTCAACTGGGCAAAAAAGATTTATTCAGAGTTGGGATGATTTACATTAAAGAAGGAATCTTCCTTTAAAAGGAGAGTCACCCTATGTTGTCATCAAATAATAAACTCCTCCAGTCTGTTTAAAATAGGACTCAGTTTGTGCATTTTGATTTTAATGGACCTCAGTTTCCTTTTTTGTAAAATGTGAGTATTGGATTTGACAGTTCCTAAGATTCCCTCCCACTGTAGCAATAGATTCTATGCAATCTCACAAAGTTATGACGACATAACTAATCATGTCAACTCCGTGGTACAATGAAGTTACACTGCCCCACTGGAGGAACTTGGTGTAGAGGATAGCCCAGAGAAGGAAGAACCATCCTAACTAGTTAAGCAATATATTTTATTTATTTGGAGATAGGGTGTGGTGAGTTGTTGAGGGGAGAGAGAGAGAGAGAGAGAGAGAGAGAGAGAGAGAGAGAGAGAGAGAGAGAGAGAGAGAGAGAGAGAGAGAGAGAGAGGAAAGAGAGAGAAAGAAAAGAGAGAGACATAGAGAGAAAGACACACAGAGAGACACAGAGACACAGAGACACAGAGAAAGCACAGTAACTCATAAAGTTGTTGATAAGATATAGAAAAATTGGGATCTATACTAGAGAGCTATCCACAGTGACTAAATTACATATCTTGGAAGTGCTGGTGAATTTCAGGAATCAAGTCAAGAGAATCACAGAGTTTCAGAGTTGGAAAGGATTATAAATGTCATAGTCCATAGAATATATATAACATGGACACTATCCACAACATCCCTTATAAATTCACCTGCCTTTGATGGAAATCCTTAAGTACTGTAACATTCCCTTAAGAGATAAGAAATCTCATTTTTGGATGGTTCTAATAGATAGGAAGGTCATTTCTCTATGGATGCAATCATCTATTATCTTCTATTGTTCTGAATTCTTCCTTAGGGGGTCAAGGAGAATAAATGAAAAGAAACCATTATGTCAGGGATTATCTGATGACTTTATTCTAATCCAACACATTCATTATATGATTAAAGAATATACCTCTTTTCTACAGCCATTATATCCCACCTAAGTCTTCTGATAGAGTCCCTAGTAGCATGAATAATCCTCATATAACATAGAATAATATAGAGTAGAATAGAATCACTAGGCAGGAAGGGATCTGAAATAGCTACCCCCTGTCTCTATCTCTGTCTCTGTGTCTGTCTGTCTGTCTCTCTCTTTTTCTCTCTCTTCTTTCTCTCTCTCTCTCTCTCTCTCTCTCTCTCTCTCTCTCTCTCTCTCTCTCTGTCTCTCACTCTCTCTTTCACACACATACACAATCTCCTCTTTAGCTGATCTGTTATGCTTAGTCTTCTTCAGTGGATGACATCAGTCATATTCTCTAAGAAAAGATATTTTCCAAGTTTCCATCTTGGGGCCTTTTCTCTCTCTATACTCATGCTTAGTGATCTCATTAGTACCCATGGTTTCAAGCATCATCTCTGGGCAGATGAGTTTCCAATCTATATATCTACCCCAATTTTTCTCTAGAGGGCTAGTCCTGAATAAACAACTGCCTGGGGACATTTTTACCTCAAAATCCTATAAGCATCTCAAATTCAGCTTGTCCAAAATGTTACCATTATCTTCTTTCTCTTCATGGATCCCTTATCCTATTTCAGTGGAGGGTACCATCCCCCTAGTTACCCAAACTCACAACTTCAGTGTCTCCACACTTTTTTCTTCCTTATTCTGTCATATTCAAGTTGGTTGCCAACACTTGTCAGTCCTGCCTTTATAATAACTCTTCATTCTTTCCCTTTTTTGCTATTCACACACTTTTAATTCAGACTCTAGGCATCTCTAACTTGGACTCCTAATTAGAAATTGCCTGCTTCTAGTATTTTTTCCCTCCAATCCATCCTGTGAATAATCACCAAAATAAAACTAGATCCTACTCTGTCACACTTCCATCCAAAAGTCCTCAGTATCTCTCTATTGCACGTAGGTTAAAATATAAAACCCTTGATTTGACATTTAGAGCCCTTTATCATCCAGTTTCATCTCAACTTTCTTTTTTATTTGTTGAATTCTTTTCTTTCTAAATTTTGAGTACCAAATCCTCTCCTCTTCCATGCTTCCCCACATGCACTGAGAAGGCAAATACTATTATATCACATGAAACATTTTCATACTAGCCATATTGCCCAAAAAAGCAAAAAAAAAAAAGATAAAATGAGAAAATTATACTTTGATTTTTACTCAGAGTTCATTAGTTCTCTCTCTGGAGGTGAATAACATTTTTTTCCTCATGAGTCCTTTGGAATTATATTAGATCATTGTATTGATCAGAGTAGCTGAGTCTTTTGTAGTTGATCATCATTACAAGATTACTGTTTTTATGCACAATGATCTCCTGATTGTTCTCATTTCACTTTACATTAATTAATCTAGATCTTGCCATATTTTTCCAAAACCATCCCCTTGTCATTTCTTATAGAACAACAGTACTCCATCAAAATCATATGACATAAGTTGTTCAGCCATTCCCCAATTGTTGACCATACCTTCAATGTATAATTCTTTGCCACCACAAAAAAAGAGCTTCTAGAAATATTTTCATATATATATATATATATATATATATATATATGCATACACATATATATGTTCTCTTCCTTGTTTTTTGATTCAGGTATATATACTAGTTCTGAAACCTAAAGAAATCAAAGAAAAAGTAAAAGGACCTGTCTGTCTGTCTGCCTATCTATCTATCTAAATGGATAAAAGTCCAGATTGTTCTCCAGAATGCAACCATCAGTGGGATCAGTTCACTACTCCACCAAAAGTTCATTAATGTACCTATTTTCCCACATCCCCTCAAGCATTTTTTTTCTGAAAGTCTGAAGTGGTACTTTAGAGTAGTTTTAATTTGTCTATCTCTAATCTATAGTGAGTTAGAATATTTTTTCCCAACTAGAGATAGCTTTAATTTATCCTTTTGAAATTGTTTATATTCCTGGATCAGTTATCAATTAGGAAATGTCTCTTATTTTTATAAAATTTACCCAGTTCTCTATATATTTGAGAAATAAAGCCTTTATCAGAGAGACTTGCTTTAATTTTTTTTTTATATTTCTTCATTGTCTATATCTTTTAATAAAATGTAATTTCCCTAATTATCTCTTTTAATTAGATTTGTTTGAGACTGACATAAATGGGATCCAGAGCTGCTTCTTGGTGCCTCTTAAAGTCTGAATTTCAGTGAATGGGACCGTTTAATAGGGTCTTTGGTTGGATTCTTGGGAACGCTTGGGAGGATAGACTATTGTTGGTGGGAGCCAATCCTTTGTTAAGATGTACTAAAAAGAAGTGAGCTGCCGCTTTCTTTTTTTAAATTGTTTTTTTAAATTATTTTAACTAAAGCCTTTAAAAATATGGAATGCTTCACAAATTTGCATGTCATCCTTGCATAGGGGCCATGTTAATCTTCTCTGTATCATTCCAATTTTAGTATATGTGCTGCCATTGCAACACAGTGACTTGCCACTTCCAATATTTTTTTGAGTGTTTGTTTCTAACATGAACTACAGAACAGCAGAGAGAACCTAGATTCTTGGGAGATGGAAGCAAAGCCAATATAAGTCACTTCCCAAAGTGGTTCATGGATGCTCTGGGATGGAAGCATGTAGGAATTGCATAATTAGCTCTTGGCTTTCTGGGTGGTTGTCAGAACTGAAAGTAGTTTTGCCCAGGCCATGAGATGATGGCACCCAGGGTAGTGGAGGAGTATCAAGAGTTCCTGCAGAATCATATGGCAGAACCACACACACGTCTGCCAGTATTGCCTGAGCTGAGGAGGGACGGTGGGGGTTCTTGATTTCTTAGGCTATGTGATTCTGGAATATAGCCAGAGAAGAGATTTTTCCTGGGAAATGCTAGTTTTGGAAGTTGACTCATGAACAACTCCAAGTTTGAGAGTTTGGCTAACTGGCCCCAGGGAGAGAAAAGAACAGTTCCTGAGAAAATCTCAAAGAGAGCTGATGAGGATCACTCGAATGGGCCCTACTGCTGGATCAAGGGGTTAAAGCCACATCATAGGGTAATAAAAGATCAAAATACTCCATCTCCAACTCTGGGGATTTTCCCTGGTTGTCATTTATGCCTGGGATATTTTCTCTCTTCACTGTATCTTCTAATTTCCTTGGCTTCTTTGAAGTGTCAGCTAAAATCCCATGTCCTCCATGAAATCTTCTCTGATCCCTCTTGATGCTAGTGATTTCCCTTTCCTAATTGTCTTTAATTATCACGTCTATAGTTTGTTTGTACATAGTTGTTTGTATGCTGCCTTCCCCATTACAGCGCGAGCTCCTTGAGAGCAGGGTCTGATTTTTGAATTCCCAGTGCTTATTAACATACTGCTAAGTGCATACTGCTAGACATTTAATAAATACTTATTGACTGACTGATTCTATGATTATATAGTGAATGATTTTGAAAGTGTAGGTCTGATGAGAAAAAAGATGCTTTTATGGAAACTCCAAATATGTTTCTCTTCCAGTGGAAATACAGGACATAGGATTGCACTATGAATATCATGGGGCCATATGAGTCTACACGAGACAGGATTTCACTATCGTGTGAAGATACTGCCCCATTGGAAGCCTCAATTCCCTTTGGAGGAATGGATTGCGTGCTACTCTAAATGCTGAATTTGTTTTCTGCATTTATTTATGGGCTCCTGGGTATACTTTCTGTCAAGCACGTTTTTTAAATGGGATCCAATAAAGATGGACACCTATCTAATAGCCATTTGTCACCTGGAGTGTTTGTATGAGAGCTGTGAATTCTGTTACCCAGACTTGTGAAAACCTAGGCATGAAGTACATTTAGAAGTTTTTTCTTTAGTTGAAGGTGACAGTCTGAAAGAGAGATCACTATTGTGATTCAACTCCCAAAGATGGATTATGTCCGTGCAAGCCCAGAACTTTGTGGCCCTGGCTATATGGTGTACCCCTAATAAAATATAAGCTCTTTGAGGGAATTGAGTATTTTTAATTTTGCCTTTTAATTTCCAGTGCCTAGTATAGTGCCTTGCACACAGTAGGAGCTTAATTAATGTTTATCAAATGGATGAATGAATCTCATCCCGAGAAAAGGAAAGTGGCTTTTCTTAGATTATAATCAAGATAAGATATGGTCAAAGATATAATATACTTGAATATTCTTACAGGTGCGCTCCAGACGGCAGATGTGATTTGGATAATAGAAGCTGCTTGGTACTTCTACTGAAACATGTAACAATATGGTGACTGGAAAACCCTTCTAAGGGATACCTTAATATTTTTAGATTTTGCCATTTTGTCATCCAGGGTGACCCTTCTTCTGGGGCATATCACCATCACTCTTCAGCCTGGTCTTCCAGTGTTGTTGTGGCAAAAACAGAAACCAAAAACATCCCTCATAATCAACCTATTGATGAGTCTTTTAGCAATGAGCTGGGCTTGGTTTTATACCAAAGATACCGATTTCCTCACTGTATCCCTCTGCAAAGCTTTCCCAGCTTCACAAAACCTGCTAGAACTGTTCTTGACTGGTACAGACTTCTAGAACTTTGGGTCAGCTCCATGTCATAATATAAGTTGGGAAATTTTTTTATGTCATCCTTTACCCCCTCCCATACTATTTATTTGTACATATACATATCTTACATATAATGTTTCTTCTTGTCAGTCACTTCAGTTACATCTGACTCTTTGTGACTTTATCTGGGATTTTCTTAGCAAAGATACTAGAATGGTCTGCTGTTTCCCTCTTCAGTTCATTTTGCAGATGAGAAATTGAGGCAAAAAGGTTAAAGTATCTTATCTAGGGTCACATAGCTGGTAAGTGTCTGAGGATGCATTTGAATTCAACGAAGATGACTGTTCCTGACGCCAAGTTTGACACTTTATCCATTGGCTACTTAACTCTTGTATGTTAATATATAAATAAAATATTTAGACATATATGTATATTCATACATAGGCAGTTAGAAAATATAATGGATAGAGTGCCAGATCTGGAATCAGGAATTTTCATCTTTATGAGTTCAAATCCAGCCTCAGACACCAACTAGCTGTGTGATCCTGGGCAAACCATTTAATCCTGTTTATCTTAGTTTCTCATCTGTAAAATGGACTGAAGAAAGAAATGGCAAACCATTCCAGTATCTTGACCAACAAAACCCCAAATGGGCTCATGAAGAGTTAGACATGATTGAAAACAACTGAATGACAACACACATATACACACACACACGCATATAGGGGTGTGTGTGTTCATATAAATATACCTATCTACACATGTGTAGATATGTATATACTTCTTGAGGAGAAGGACCACTTCACTGTCATTTGTGGGACTAAAGTCTCCAAGTTCTATAGCAGGTTCTTAAATGCTTATTGGTTGGCCAAGGGATAGTTGTGTTTATTAAATCTTTCCAAAAATAAAAAAAAATGTATCCTGCATACATGCTTTCCTAATAGTCAGATGCTCAAGTGTGCTGAGCTTTATTTATTTTCAGAGGATGGCTGTGAAAGAACATTGACTTTGGGCTTAGAGAACTTGGGTTCAGATCTTTTCTCTGACACTACCAATGTGATCTTTGTAAAAGTCAGTTAATTTCTTTGAGCCTCAGTTTCTTCTTCTGTCATGTTAAAGGATTGGTCTAGATGATTTCTGAGGTCCCTTCTAGCTCCTGATCTAGGATGTTTTGATCTTACTGTATGACTTTGGTCAAATCACTTAAAAATCCTAAACTTTGGTTTCCTTCTCTGTAAAATGAGGGAGTGCAATTCAATTCTCCAGCGCCGCTCCCACGATTCTATGAAAAGATGCTGAACCATGTTCTAATTAGAGAATAAATACACGCCCACACTATTGCAACATGCAGACTTGCCCACGTAGCTGCAACATCTTCGGCCCACTGAAATGAGTTTTGTTACCTGGAGCTCCACGCCGTAGCCGGTGTAGACAGTCACATTGTAGGTGCACTCCAGGAAGCTGTGCAGGGGTAGTGGGGCGTAGTCATTGGAGTCTATGTAGCCCTCGGGATCGGAGAAGGTGACGCTGCAGAGAGCTGAAGGCAGACATTATAGTTAGAACTGTGTTTCTCCATCCTAACGTTCCCATGGGCCAGCAAAACCCATTCCAAAGATTAGAATGATCGACCCTGACTGTGCCACCTCTATGGCTTCAGTCTTGGGGGCCTTGGAGGCTCAGGTGGCAGAGAGAAAGAAGGCACTGAGGGTCAGAGGATCAGGATGCAAAAAGAGGACTTGGGATTTTTAGGGTTTTTATTACAGATTTTACTACAAAAATACAGATTTTACTAAGCTGTTGGGATTTGACAGGCAGTGCCATTTAGCAAAGAGTTTTAAGCTAGAGGACAGGAATTCTAATCTTGTCTTTCCTATTTAATCTTTGTGCAAATTTGGACATTAGATCATAGATCTTGGAGAGACTTTAGGTATTAAGAGTATAGTGAGATTATGTCCTCATTTTAATTGATCTCATATTTAAAGATGAAAGGGAGGTTATTGAATATAAGTCCTTCATTTTACAGATGAGGAAACTGAGGCATGGGGTGGAGAAGTGACTTGTCTAGAATCATAGTGAAAGCCTGAGACAAAAATTGAACCAGGTCTTCCAGACTCCAGCTCTAATACTTTCTCCACTATACTATGCTGTATCTCTGTTTTACAGCTAAGGAAACTGAGTCCCAAAGAAGTGAAATGTCCATCTTTTCTTCCCCCACAAAATGTGAATTCCCAGTTCTCTCTCCACTATACTATGCTGTATCTCTATTTTACAGCTAAGGAAACTGAGTCCCAAAGAAGTGAAATGTCCATCTTCTCTTCCCCCCACAGGATGTGAATCCCCAGTTCTCTCTCCACTATCCTATGCTGTGTCTCTAGTTTACAGATCAAGCAAACTGAATCCTAAAGAAGTGAAATATTCATCTTCTCTTCTCCCATAGACTAGGAGTTCCCTAGAAGTCAGAGGCTGTTTTCCATTTGTTTTTGTATCCCTGACTCCTAGCATATCGCCGGACACATAATAGTCATGTAATAAATGTTTATTTTGAAGAGGGCTGAATTTCCCTGGATCATACAGTATTCCATTATGGTTTCCCAATTGCACAGACTCCAAATTTACCACTCTTTTCCTGTCCCACATGGCCTTTGGAAGCATTTTTTTCCAATCTGGCTCTCAGGTTCCTTTTCTGTCTAAGTGAAAGGGTTGGGTTGGGGTTAGAGCATCAGATGTTCATAGCTAAAAGAGACCTCATCTAGTCCCCCCTCATTTTACAAATGGGGAAAATGAGACATAGGGCTCTGAAATGACATGAAGTGGAAGAGCTAAGACTTGAATCCAGATTCTCTATTTACAAATCAATCAAACAATCAGCAAACACTTCAAATACTGTGCCAGGCAGACAATGTGCCAGGTTTTATATACAGAGAAAGCCAAAACAATGCTTACCCTCAAGAAGCTTTCATTCTAATTTTTTTTTAACAGTCCTTGCCTGTCTGCCAGGAGAGGTTTAGAGATAGTAATGAGTTAAGGTAAAACCAAGGGGAAGTTTGTACTCATAGTCTAAATATACTTACTGAGTGTGGACAAGTTTCATGTTATATTGTGAGTTTCAACACTAGTCACTGAGGATGACCTGTAAGATCCTCTCTAGCTTTAAGCCCTGCGAACATAAATGAGCCCCTTTGGTAGGAAAAGTTTTGTGGATAAATAAATCTTTCTTGTGCATCAGCAGTTATAGCACAATGGTTAGAGCCCTGGAGGCAGGAAGACCTGAGTACAAATTTTACCTCAGACACTAGCTATATGATTCTGGGCAAGTCACTCAAACCTGTTTCCTCTTAACTTCATTAAACTCATTTTCTTCATTAGTAAGATGATCTGGAGAAGGAAATGGTAAACCACTCTAGTGTGTTTGCCAAGAAAATCATAAATGGGATCATGAGTAAAGGGGGTCATACTTGAAAAATGATTGAAAAACAAGCATTTGGAAAACACTGAAATGGAGAGAAGCTCATTGTAGCTATGCTCCTAGGATGCATGAAGTTGGAGAAGGGGAAAATGTACCAGGTGGAGTCCTCTTAGGAGAGGGGTTAGGCTATCCCTAGGAGAAGCTCTCCATAGTGAGAAGACCCTTCCGGTTGTGGCCCAGGTGATAGTTCTGCCATATGGAGTCAAAAACCACTGGAAGACTCTAAGTCAAGGAACCACAATGATGTTCAACATGAAGAGGAAGGTGAGTTTTCTCGATGGCAGTACCCAGAGGCAAAGCCCCATGTTCTGAGAAAGAAGATAACTGAACATTCAATTTTCAATCTGGAAATAATGAAGAAAGGAGCTGAAGTCAGGGAAAAACAATTTTGGAAACCCCTAGACTGCAGCGCAATCACGATATAACATGAATGCATATTTGGAAAGGGTTTCCATTGTCAATCAGCCACCGTCACCTCTCTACCCCTACTTTTCCTTCTCTTTTGGCTCTTGAACAAAGCATGCTGGGGAAAAATAATTAACTGGCCTCCAAATTGGCTCATTTGCTGAAGTCATATGGATATTTCTGAGGGTCATTTTTCAGGGAGGATGCATAGCACGCCAATCAAGTACCGAAAAATGGTAAGGAAAGTACCCCAGAGGAGCTACCTCTGTGCTGTAAAACTGTCATGATCTGAAGCGATTTGACGATCAATTTCTCGCCGGTTGTTAGACCCTGCGGAGGGGATGCAGCCTCCAGCAAGAAGATTCTCAGCACGGCAAAGAGATGAGGAGGAATAATCACGTTAGGGGGGAATGTGCATGGGATTTGAAGTCAGAACTGGATTCCCAATCTATCTCGGCTAATTCATACCAGAATTAATCTAATTCTGGGAACCAGAAGAAAGGGCCTTTATTTTAAGGAATAAAAGCCTAGCAACACCTACCTCTAAGGCTTACTTTAGATTTTATTAATGGCATCCTTACTACTCATTCATAAAAGGGTATGAGGATTTTCATCAGTGATTTCTCAGTTGTTTCTCAAACAAGAGCCTCCGTCTCTGGATTTTGAGCATTTTCTCTGCCTGGAATTCCCTCCCTCTTCTCTATCTGGCTTCCCTAACTTCCCTCAAATTCAGTCAAAATTGTACCTCCTTCGTTAAGACTTTTCTAATCCCTTCTATTAATTATTTCCTATTTATCCTACATATAGTTTGTTTATACATAGGTGCTCACATGTTGTCTCCATTAAACTGTAAACTCAAGGACGGGAACCGTTTCTTGCCTTTCTGTGCTATTATCAGAATTTAGCATAGTACTTTGTATACAGTAGATACTTAATAAATGTTTACTGACCAATAAGAAATATATTCTGACTCAGTGCCACTTTGGGATCTCAATTTTGTTCCGGGAGGTGGAGGTACATGTGATGGAACTAAGCCCCAGCTCTTGTGAGTGGTTTGTGGAGTTTTAAAGCAAGGTGGAACCTTTTATAAACATAACCAGCTTAGATAGGCAGGCCCTTCCTACCTACGAACATAATAATAATGAGAAAAGAGAAGGATTAACTCAAGGGATGGTGGAATTAATTACTACTTATATTAATTTAACAGTCAGGGGCTGTCCCCATGTGATCATTAATCATTCACAGAATCTCAGAGGCAAAAGGGTCAGCTAGTTCAGCAGACAGCGTTCTGAAGGTGCTGAGAGCTTGTAAGCCAAGGGAATTCCTCAAGCTCGTATATGAATGGGTCACCAAGGCCGCAGATTGATTTAGAAAACCACAAACTAGCATCGCCTATGTTGTATCGTGTATTTATTTAGCTTGTTAAACATTTCTAAGTTATATCTGAGGGAAAGGAAAATGTAGCCACTTAGCTGGAAGGAAAGACAGTGTCATGCTGGGAGAGTCCAGTTTTGCTTTAGCCCCAAGTTCAGAAGGCTTGGAGGCCGAAGCTTCTCTTTCCCCTGAGAATTTCCTAAGACTTGTCGACTGTCTATCACCAGAGTACACTTTGACCTTTCTATATAAAGGGGAAGAGAGATGCATTTTAGTCTCTGACAACAGAGAGCCATGCTCAAGGATATTAGAATCCCAGAACCTTAAAATGTGTCAGTTGGGATGGATATTAGAACATAGAACATCAGACATAAGAAGGTCCTTAGAACAGAGAGAATGTTAGGACAGGGAATGTCAGAGTTGAGAGGGGTCTTTCAACAGGGAATGTCAGGACTGGGAGAAGTCTTAGAACAAGTGTTAGAATTAGGGACTTTAGAACATGGGATGTCAGAACTGGGAGAAATCATAGAATAGGGAATGTTACAGGTGAGGGGCATGCTAGAATATCAGAAAAGAAAATGACTTTAAAACATATACCATAGAATGTCAGTACTAGCCCATTAGAACTTATAGCACGAAAGGTCAGAACCAGAACATTGAATTTTGGAGCTGGGAGTAACTTTAGACACCACATAATCCAATCCCGTCTTATAGAATTGGAAACTGAGGCTCAGCAGCTTTACAAAATAATAACTCACATTCTTATAGCACTTAAAGGTTTGCAAATCACATTTGATCCTCACAACAATCCTGTGATATAAGTGTTTTTATTATCCCCATTTCACAGATGAAAAAACAGGAAGATGAAGAAGAGGGAGAAACTCTCTAGGGCCGGATTTGAACTCAGGGTTTCCTGACTCTAAGTTGGATGCCCAATCCTATTTCTCCAAGTTGCCTCTCACTAGAACTAGAGCTTAAACCCGACTCTCTAGATTCCTGGTTCTGTAGACTTATCACTACACTAAGGTGGATTTGAACTGAGCTGCATTGAGCTCAGGAGAGCTTTCTCTGGCTTATAAATATCTGCTTCTGCCTCCTGGCTCACTGTTCCTTTTAGCCCTGCCTTCCTTCTGTGAATGGGGCACCCACAGCTATGATGTTCCAGGGTACGCCGTCCTCCCGATGGTCTCTCAACCTAGACGTCATCCTTGACGCCTCATTCCCCAATCTGTTGCCAAACACTGTTATTTCTATTTTCACAATTCTCCCATATATCCCCCCTCTCACTATCTACACAACGGCCATCTTACTAATCCCTCATTGTCTCTCACTTGGACTATTGTAATAGCTGTCTAATTGACTTTTCTGCCTCAAGTCTCTTCCTATTCCAGTCTCATTGCCACAGTGATTTTTCCTAAGACATAAATCTGACCATGTCCCTACCTCTCATTCAAAATCTCCAGGGGTTCCCGGTTACTTCCAATATCTAATATACAGCCCTTTGTTTGACAATGAAAGTTCTTCATTACTGGACTTCTGATGATTTTTTAGTCTTTTTACTATGGATTCCCCATCAAGTACTTTATTATTTGTTAACTGGATTCTCTGCTGGGAATTCTATAGGTTTAGAATTCTCTCCATCCCTCTTGTCCCTATTCTATATTTATATTATTTGTCTACACTTTGCATGCTTCATCTGCATGTTATCTCCAACATTAGACTGTGAGCTTCTTGAGAGCAGTTATTTTTTTTCCCTTTCTCTATATTTCTGTATCCCTGATGCTTAGCACAATGTCTGGCCCATAGTAACTGCTTCATAAATGCTTGATGACCGACCCAGGCCTTATAGATACAAACAGTATTCACTCCATTATGCCAGGATTGGTCTGAGGGAAAAGTGGACAAGCTCTGATAACACAGATAAAGGATCTTGTTAGAAAGAGGGACGGGAGGAAGGACAACGAATTGTGATCTTGGGTATCTTTGGTATAAAGCCTGGTACGGCAGAAACACTGAAGCACAGATTTGTGTAGAAGATGAAGGAGAGGAAGGAAAGGAGGCTCAGGCCAGGAAAGAGGGAAAAGAAACAAAAGAAAGGGGTGGCTTGAACACTGGAGCTTTGTACATTGATAAGGAGTAGCTTGGAATTAATTTCAGTCTCTTGGAAATTATGCTTGTTTGGTGATGGGAAGAGAACGGTAAATGTGTACGGCATATAAATGTCTTTTGAGAGAGAATCCTTGTGAAGAATGAATGAGATAATGTGTGGGAAGGCCCTTTGAAAAGCAAAAAGCTCACTGAACATAAGGCATCCTCAAGGCAGCTGTGCCTTGGTGAGAAGGCCAGTGGATTGGAAGCCAAGGGACTTGGGGCTTAGCCTGGCCTCCCAGCTCTCCCATTTTTAAGGTTTTCTAGGTATCAACACCCTCACTCTCCTTCTCTCTGGGTAGAAGTCTCATGGATGCCTTTATTTACACCCCTGTTTACTTCACCCAGTTCCTTTTGTGTTTCTTCTACCTCTTCTTCACCTAGTCCTAATATAACTCCTTTATTGACCCTTCTCTTCCATCTCCCCCCATTCTTATACCTATATGGTTAAATATATTGACAAAATTTATACTAGAAATCTCTACTTGTGCGTTTCCCATTTTCTCAACAATTTCTTTCAATATGGCCTTCATCTGTCACTCTACTCTCTTGAAAGTCCAGGAAACTTCCCAATGATCAAATCCAATGGCCATTTTCCACTCCATCTTCCTTTAGACTCTCACCTTGACTTCCATACTGCCACCCTCTTGGAACAACTGTGCTAGAGGTCAGAATGAAGATGAGAAATCGTTAAACAGACTAGAAGAGGAGATATAGATGAGAGGAGAAGTGGAAGAGTATGGCATCTTTTAGGTCAAAGGGAGGAGAATGGAAAGTATAATAGAGGGTGGGATAACTGGCAGTGAGAAGGTCAAGGTACACTGGAAGGAGTTATGACTCTGAAGGCAGAGAACCTGGGTTCAAATCCCTTGATGTCTTATATATACTACCAGTATGACCTAAGCAATTCACTGAAGCTTTGGGGACCTGTTTCTTCATCTATAAAATGAGAGTTCCAGCCCTAGAACTATAATCCTATTTAACTTTTCTGGGGCTCAGTTTCTTCATCTGAAAAACAAGAGGTTGAGCTGAATGCCTCTGAGGTGTCTCCTACCTCTCTATCCATCCTTCTATAAGCAATCTAGTCACCTGGGCTTAGAGATTCAGACTCATTTTCTTTTTCTTTTTTTAAATCTTATCTTATATTGATTGAGTGATTGTCTCAAAGTAAAACATGTTCCAGAAAGCTTTTATCAGAACCTGAGAGGTCTCATCCTTGAAGGGATTGATTTCAAGGTATCAATAATTAGGATTAATGTTTCAGACTCCTTTTCAGCTCTCCCCTCTCATTGTGCTGTGGAAAGAGCACTGCAGTCAAAGGTTTCAGGTCGTGCCTTTAACTCAAAGATCTATGTGAGCTTGGATATCACTTCTGCTCTCTAGGCCTTTGTTACCTCAGCTGCAAATTCAGAGCACTGGATTAGAGGACTCTGAGATCCCTTTCAGGTCTAGAGCTAGGAACCTTTGATTAGTTTATAGATCACCCAAAACGCTACTTAATGACCAGCCATCATGGTCGTTACCAAGTTCAAAGGTTTCCAGGCCATAGCTTAAGGAAACGAAGGCCTGCTGACCTGGAGCCTGCTCCGTGGTGATGACCGTGGTTGTGATGATGGTGGAGGTGGTTGTCTCTTGGCTCTCTTCTGAGGCTGAACTGGCTAGATCATTCTCCACCATCTTCTCCTTCAGAGGAATGGGACTGGCTCCATCCTCACCCGGAGCATCCTGAGCTGTGGGAATGGATGCCTCGGGCTCTTCTGGGCTTTGCAGCAAGGTGTGTTCTAGGAGAGGCAGCGAGGTGTAGGGGGAGATCTCTAGAGGGGCCGGGGTGGTGGGGCCACCACCACCTTTCCGGCCCAGCCAGGAGGGCTGCTCAGCTGGCCCGTGTTTGCCCTCCAGGGAACCAGAGGCTGCGTCTCCTGCCACGTGGGGTTTTTCGGTAAAGAGGAAGAAGCCTGGATTGGAGGGAGCAGGCTGGGAAGCGGTTCTCTGAAGTACGGAAGGAGTAGTCTTTGGTCTCAAATGCTTCCTTGCTGTGTTCACTTGCTTGAGCGAGGGGGGCTTCTTCCTTGCTGGGAAGGTGTGCTTCCCAGGGGCCTCTGCGAGGGCTGTGGATACTGGCAGGCTCTCTAGGTGGGCCGGCGCTGTCCCCTCAAGTTCACGCTCTGCAGCCTCTTCCCCAGGCGGGGCTACACTGGTCGTGGTGCTGACTTTGCCCTCAGCGTTCTCCTTACTGATCTTGTTGTTGGCCAGTTGTTCAGAGTGCAGGTGGTGCGGGCTCGAGGGCCCGAGCCGCCCATCTGGGGAAGCATCTAGGAAAGAAGAGAAGACATGCAAATAAACCCTTGGTTTGTGCTTAGGACGAAGGACTTTTACAGCTGCAAGAGAACTAGCTCAGTGCTCATATCTTACAGATGAGGAAACTGAGGCTCAGAGAGAAGGGATCTTCCCGAGATCAGAGAAATAATTGGGGAAAGGAATGTCAGGATAGAAAGAGTTTTGGGATAGCCTGTCAGAATTAGGAGCAGCTAAGAGAAAGAGAAGATTGTCATAATTGGCACCTTACACCTAAGATGTTCAAGCTGGAAGAGACCAAAGAGAGAGATTTGTTTTTCAGGTCATTCCCATCTTTGCTATTTAATGTCCTTCTTTATTCCTTCTGTCCTTCCTTTCCTTTCCTTTGTCCTTCTCTCCCTCCCTCCTTCCTTTCTTCTTCCCTCCCTTCCTCCCTCCTTTCTTCCCTCCCTCCTTTCTTCTCCCTCCTTCCCCCTCCTTCCTTCCTTCCTTCTTTTCTTCCTTCCTTCCTTCCTTCTTTCTTCTTTCCTTCTCTTCTTCCTTCTCTTCTTCCTTCCTTCCTTCCTTCCTTCCTTCCTTCCTTCCTTCCTTCCTTTCTTCCTTTCTTCCTTCCTTAGAAGAAGAGGATTAGAAGACAAAACACTACATTTGGACAGGACTTAGCTATTCATAACTTGTTAATTTAAACTCTAGGTCACTCCCAGAATTCTCCTTTTCTGCTCCCATTGCTGGGCTGTCAAATTCTTCCGGGGGAACACTACTCTAGATTAATGCTAGGTAATCAAATTGGGATTTCACTGCTGTTTTATTCTGGTATGACTGGCTTTGCATCAGCCTTTCTCAAATGCCTATTTCAATATTTCTCCTTTCTCTTCAAGCTTACAAGTTCATCTAACCCACTGTTCTTTCTCTCTCCACAAATAGCCTTACCTCCAACTTTACAGAGAAAACATGGACCATCTATTATGAAATTCCTCATCTTCCCTCTTCCATACCTCAAAACCTCTCTCCATATTTACCCATTCTCTCATCCTTTGTTCTTAGTCTCAAAGGATAACATAGTCATTTGCTCTGCCCCAGCTAAGCTTTCCACTTGTGTTTTTGATCTTATCTCTTGCAGCCTCCTCTAGTCACTTGCTATTAATCACCCTCAACTTCCCCTTATCTTCACTTTCTCCTCATCTCTAGTCTCCTTGCACAAAACCTACACAAATGTACAAGTTTTCTTTGAAACAAACAAGCTGATAACCTTTCTTTTGCTCCTGTCATCCCCTCACACTATCTCTCTGTATCTCTCTCCCCCTTGAATGCCAAACTTCTAGAAAATAATCGCCCACTCATTTCTCAACTCTTTGCAGTCTCGTTTTTGACCCCATTGATTAGATGAAATGTCCTTTCCAGGATAATCAGTCACTTCTAAATAGCTTAATCTTTATCTTGCAGCTAAATCAATCCTTATCTTCATTGAGCTTTCTTTAATATTTGACATTGTTTCTATCTTCTCCTTAGTCTCCTTCCCTGACTCTCAATACACTAGTTTTTCCTTGGGTTCTTTTGTCTCTCAACTCAATCTTCTTTTCTAGTTCCTCCTCCCTTTGCTGCCCCCTAAATGTGAGTGTCCCCCAAGTCTCTATCTTAGATCCTCTTCTCTTTTGTAATGACATAATCTCTCTTGGAGTTCCCATCTTCTTTCAGGTGTTCAGGTACTATTTTTATACATTTTATCTCCTAATATCTTCTCACATTAAAAGAAAAAATGCTTGCTGGACAGCTCCATCTTGATCTGCTGCTGGCGATTTCAAGTCAACCTGTCCAAAATAGAATTCATTGTTTTGACCCTGTCCCCAAACTCCCTCTCTGCTATCTGTCCCTCAACTTTTATTTTTTCTATTGATAGTAACAAAAAAGAATGCTGGACTTAGGAATCAAGAGAGACTTGAGTTGGAAACTCAATTTTTCAACATCATATACATGGGACTTTGGATGAGTCATTTAGCCCCTCAAAACTTCAATTTACTCATCTGTAAAATAGAGGTAAAGATGTCTCAAAAAAGGGAAATTTTCTCCATTAAGCACAAGGAACTATAGAAGCCAGAGATGCTATTACTATTTTTAAAAAAAAATATTTTTATTATTAGCACAATTGTCTTCCCAGTCACTTGTCTTTGGAAGCTCCTTCCTTACTTTCCACATTCAATCAGTTGCTAATTTTACTTCCTGTTCTTCAGCACAAATCTATACTTTTCTCTCTATTCCCATGGCCAGCACTTGAATCCAGGCCTTCAACATCTCTTTCATAAATGACTGGCGTCATCAACTCATTTATTATAGAATTATGGGATCACAGAGCTAGAACTCACTCAGAGGTTATCCCCACATTTTAGAGAAGGGGAAACTGAAATTCAGAAAAGTTCCTAGTGTTCTAGATCTAGTCCTCAAAAGCCATCTAGCCCAACTCTTCCCTTTGTACAGATCAGCAAACAGGCTCAATCTTCTGGTCTGTACCCTCACTCCTTGATTATTTACCAAAGTGATTTATCTAATCCCATCATGTCAAGCTCTTTCAGTGTCACCTTTCCCTACTCAATAAACTACAATGACTCCCTATTGCCTCTAGAATAAAATACAAAATCTTCTATTTTGCATTCAGAGCTCTTCATAACCCAGCTCCTCCTACCTTTCCAGTCTTCTTACATCTTAGTCCCTGATGTGCACTCTTTGATCCAGTAATACTGGCCTCCTTTCTTTTTCATGAACAAGAAACTTCATTTTTTTGACTCAAGACATTTTCATCTGCTATTTGCTATGCTTGAAATGCTTTCCCCTTTGATTCCCCAGCTTCTTTCAAATCTCAGCTAAAATTCCATCTCTTACCAGAAGACTTTCCCGACTCTTCTTAATTCTAATATGTTTGCTTCTAATTATTTCCTATTTATTCTGTATATGGCTTGTTTGGAGCAGCTAGGTGGTGCAGTGAGTAGAGCACTGAGTTTGGGGTCATGAGGACTTGAGTTCAAATCCTGCCTCAGATACTAGATTTGTGACAGTGGGCAAGCTACTTCACCCTGTTTGCCTCAGTTTCTTCATTTGTAAAATGAGCTGAAGGGGGAAGTGGCAAACCTCCCGGTATCTTTGCCAAAAAACTTCAAAAGGGATCACCAAAAGTTGGACCCAACTGAAATGACTGAACAATACCAACAAAATAGCAAGTTTGTTTGCGTGTTGTCTCCTTCATTAGATTGTAAGTCATTTGAAGCCAAACTGTATTATTCCTTTTTCTAGACCCAGTATTTAGCCCAGTGCCTGGCACCTAGTAGGTGATTACTAAATGTGTATTAATTGATAACCTATATGCAAATGGCAAATTAATTTTTAAAGTGGTAGGTCTGTTCATGTTACTTTCCTGCTCAAAACACTCAGTGGCTCCCTATTGACTCTTGGAAGAAGTTCAAATTCTTTAGGCATTGAAAATCCTTCCAAATGTGGTACTGGCCTGCCTTTCAAGCTTCTTTCCCACCACTTCTCTTCATTAATCTATGGTACAGCCCAAATGGTCTCCTAGATGTTCTCTCGCCTTGTCCTTCCTCATACTGCTTCCATACGTTTGGATAGGCAATCCTTCCCTCCGTCATACTTTGAAGACACTCCTCATCTCTTCCTGTTGAAAGCCTTTTCCCTTCCTTCATGTCTCAGCTAAGGTACTCCCTCCTCATGAAGCCTTCCTTGATGACTGTCAGCTAGAAGCACTCTCTTAATACTCAAATATTCCCACAGCACAGTAGATGGATCACTCCATTTTCTCATACCCATCATACTGATTTACACATATATCCTATCCTCTCAGTAGACCATAATCAAGTCAAAGCAACAAGTAAATGACACATTAAATGCGTATTATATTCCAGGTTATGTATTAAGCACTGGAAATACAAATACTATTCTACATCCCATTCTAATGGGGATGGGGATGGGAAGATGTCATATAAAAGGGAGCTGAAAGGCAATGGAGGTGGGGAGAGAGTAAAGATGAATGGTCTGGATTCTTCTTCAAGAATCAAAGCTCCAGAAGGAAGCCATTACTGCAATGGAGGGATCTTCTAGATGGGAAGGCAGTCAAGGCAGTCAAAGTTCAGAGATTCAGGATCAGATCTGGGAGATGAATGAGGGATGACTGAGTTGAGCCCATTTCTTTATAATGGAAGTTCCAGGAAGAACTAACCCATGGGAGGAGAGGACCACAGGGACAGAGAAGAAGCCAGATATAGCAAATCCAGAGTAGAGCCCTAAAAAGTAAGTAGCCCCAGTGCTAAGCACAGGGTTTTGCCATTTAAGATACTTAACAGACATTGGACTTGATTCAAATTACCAACCCTTAGATTTCTAATCCAATCCAATTCAATGCACATTCATTACACTCCTAAGCCAGACACAGGCTGAGCTCTCCAGATACAATGACAAAAAGAAAATCATACTTTCCCTCAACAAGTTCATTCAGGGAGCAGCATGTACCTAGACCTGGAAGGACCTGGGTGAGCATCTAGTACAAATCACAGAAAGACAAGTAAATACAAAGTGATGAATTTGCATATCAGCTCTTTAAGATCATGAGTTGCAGGGAAGATGTCAACTTGTATTGGTACAAGGAGTTTTTTTTTTTTTTAATCTGAGATTTCTGGATTTCCAGAACTAGTTCTCATTGCTTATTCATTTTCATAGTTCACCATATGGATAGATAGATAAACAAAGTGGGGACAGATTCATTTCAAGAGAAGAGAATGTTAGTAAATGGGGGGATCAGGAAAGGTATCTTATTTGTTATAATTATATGTAAGTACATATGTGTATATATAAATATAAAAATATACAAATGCATATAAAATAAATATACATAAATAAATATGTATACATATAAATATATACATGTATGTAAAATAAATATATAAATATGTATATACATATGTGTATATATAAATATAAATATACATACATGCATATAAAATAAATATATACATGAATATAAAATAAATATGTATATATATAAATATATACATGTATGTAAAATGAATATATATAAATATGTATATGTGTGTGTGTATGTATATATATATATATATATAATATATATATATATATATATATATATATAATATATATAAAGCCCTATAGAGAAAGAAGCTGAGATGGAAAGTGACCTGCCAGATGTTAAATAGGAAGTTAAACTATACTGAGCACAGCTCTTCTGCCTCCTGATTCTGTCTGAGCCATTGAACATCTCTCAGTGATGTTCTGTCCCTGTTCACTTTGGGCCATCACCGCCAGCATCTACACTCAAGCAGTGTCCACATTTGAAGTATAACTGGACAAAGAGTGGATTCCCAGGGCTTGAGACCCTGATTTTTCCAGAGCCCTAGTTCTGACTGCCGGGCCCTGCTCTCCTGGCACTGCCCCTGGAGCATGGCTCTGCCAGCAGTGCGGCTGGGGAGGCTGTTTTGCTTTCAGGGAATGAGTCTCTCCAACTCATTCTATATGGACTGCAGTACTTTGCTGCTGGCAACAACAAATGCTTATGTTGTATAACACTGATTAGAATCCAGCCATCATTCCAGGAGAGCACAGGCTCTGTCTGCATCCCAGATGGGCCTGGCCCCAGTGCTCAGGCTGTATGTCTGGAAGCGGTTTCAGGAAGGGGGAGCGAGGCTGTCAGTTGGCCGATTTTATTGGGTCTTTATAAAGATTATTAGCTGGACCATCACAGGCCCAGATTCAAACTCACCTCTGCCACTTATTCTATATGGCATGGCTATAGAGTAGTACACTCAGAAGATCAGAAGCATTCAAATCCAGATGTATCTACCATTTTCTACCTTGGGGGGCAACTAAGTGGTACAGTGGTTAGAGTTCTGGGCTTGGAAGCAGATTGAGTTCAAATCAAACCTCAGACACTAGTATGTAATTGGAAAGCCACCTAACCTTTGTTTGCCTTAATTTTCTCATCTGTAAAATGGGGATGATAATAGCACCCACCTCTCAGGGTTGTGAGGATCAACTGAGATAATAATTGTAAAGTACCTGGGTGTGATATAAATGTTAGCTCTTTGATTGGTACCTGTGGCATCCTAGGCCACTTAGTTCATTTTTATGGACCACTGTTTTCTAACAAAGGAAGGGTTTGGACTCATTGACTTTGAAGGTCTCTTTAAATCTATTTCTCTATTGCTGAACCTGATCATTCGGCCACCTGTTCTCCCAAAGGATTCTTAGCCCAAAGGAGCAGTTTTGACCATCATCCCAGTCTAAGTGATGTTGAGAATCAGCCAAAGTGACAAGATGAGCTGTGACTGGGAATCAGAAGTGCCGGACTTCAGTCTGTCACTGGCTAACTGCCTGGGGGATCCAGAGCACATCTGCTTCCCTCTCTGATGCTCTGGTTTTTATCACAAAGGGCTGTATTTTAGGACCTCTGAGGTCCTTCAGCTCTGACCTTCCCTATTCTAAGGTCCCTCCCAGTTTTGACATTCCCTGTTCCAAGGTCCCTCCCAGCTCTTGATTGTTTGGGGAAGCCTCTGGTTCCCTTCTTATAATAATGAATTTAAATGCGTAAAATAGAATTTAAAAAATTATAAAGAAAACCAATTAAATGAAATAGTAACACATCCTCTCACTCTGTCTCTCTGTCTGTCTGTCTGTCTGTCTCTGTCTGTCTGTCTGTCTTTCTCTCTCTCTCTCACACACACACAGACAGACACACTCTTACTTCATGGACCCTCGGTGACAAAACCTGCCTCACCTTTTGCAGTTAATAAAGCCCTCTACCCACAATGGAAAATAAAAAACAGATGGAACCTATTTGGGAATGGCCTTTAAAGCCTAATGGAAGAGTTTGCCTTTGATGCTGGAGGCAAGCAAGAGCCACTAGAGGGATTGTTTGCTTTTTTAACAGAGGAATGACATGGTCAGATCCGTGCTTTAGCAATACCAATTTGGCAACTTAGTGAGAATGGAACTGACTGTGTGACATGGGAGACTGACATAGGACTGCCTAGCACGGCACACCCTCATCAAGAAGGTGATGTGCTCAGTTCTAGTTGTTCAATAATGAAAAGAACCAGCTACATCCCGTGAAAGAACTCTGGGAAACGAATGTGGACCATAACATAGCATTTCCACTCTTTCTGTTTCTGTCCACTTGCATTTTTTATTTCCTTCTCAGGTTATTTTTACCTTCTTTCTAAATCTGATTTTTCTTGTGCAGCAAAATAACTGCATAAATATGTATACATATATTGCATTTAACATATACTTTAACATATTTGACCTGGATGGGACTCCCTGCCATCTAGGAGAGGGGGGAGGAGGAAGGAGGGAAAAGTTGGAACAGAAGTTTTTACAAGAGTCAGTGTTGAAAAATTACCCTGCATATGTCTTGTCAATAAAAAGCTTTTAATAAAAAATAAATTAAAAAAGAAGGTGGGTGCTCTATACAAAGCAGAATTGCAGTAGCTCAAAAGGAACACAAGATGTTCAGAGAATCCACCCCGAATTTTTACGTGGACTATTTGTGTCTGACCTGTGGTAGAACTTCCTGAGGTCTTATTGGGCTGATCAGCCACGGTCAGTCACACCGGACCTTAATCCCAATAAAGTAATGTCCCCTTTGATAATGAAGGACAATTACCAACTAAGCAAGCCAAATGATCTCTTGCTTATATTAATACCCAACCCCCATCTATAGAGCCCAAACTGTATCTTCTGCTATTGATGTACCCTAACCAGAACAAAGGGAGGATTGTCCTCCCTCTAATTCTGGATACTGGGACTCTCCAAGAGTGTTCTTGGATGCACTGTTACCCTGTATCTCGAGATTTCCCTTAAAGTCAGTGGCTCCGTCTTCACTGGGATCCTCTGGGCAAAATGGGGGAGAAATTGTAGCTAAAGAAAGTGTTTCATGAAGTGAGATCCAGCTGAGCCAGAGGGAGAATCAGCCCTTTCCATGGAAACCAGGGTTGCTAAGGAATGTACTTAGTATGCTCTGCAGGAGGCTCTCCCCTGTCCCCCGCTCCTCCTCAACACCCCCAACTCCTCAGAGATCTCAAACGAGCATGGATTCTGCAGGCTTTAAAGTTGAAGGTTAAATTCACTGCGATTGTTACGTTACCTTTAGACACCAGTTTATGAAGGGAAAAAACGTCTTGATAAGAGGATGATGGAGGGAAATTACGATGTGTTGGTACTGGTGGTACTGGTAATGGGGGAGTCCAGGCTATCAAAGTGCGAAAGCAGAAAATGAGAATTGTCTTTTCTGATGGGCCACAAGACTATTGTGGGCGATGAACTTTATTTCCAGAGAGTCACTTCTATTTTAAAATGGTCCCAGTAATCCTAGATTTAGACTCAGAAGGTCAGTGTTAGGAAGGCTTTTGGAACTCAGAACCACAGAGCCAGGATTGGGGTTTAGAACAGAGAATGTAAGCGTCTGGAAAACAAGACTATCTTTTTGCTCTTTAGTCATTTCAGTTGTGTTTGATTTTTCCTGATCCCATTGAGGTTTTCTTGGCAAAGATATTGTAGTGAATTGCCTATTTTGTTTAGCTGAGGCAAATGGGGTTAAGTGACTTGCCTAGGGTCACACCACTAGGAAGTGTGAAGTGTCTGAGGCCAGATTTGAACTCAGGTTCTCCTGATTTCAGGGCTGGTGCTCTGTCCACTTTGCCATCTAGCTGCCCCTGACTTGCTTTTTAAAAATTTTTTTATAGATAGGGAAAGGCTTACAAAGTTAGATCACTAGTAAGTGTCTGAGATTAGATTTGAAGAGTCTTCTTGATTCTGGCCCTGGGGCTCTATCCATTGTGGTGCCACCTAGCTGCCCATTTTCACAAGAACTTGATTTGGACATCATTTATTCAGTTATTTAAGATCATTTGAGCTACTGACTCTGATATTTGTTTTAGGAGATAAAATTGCTGGTTACTGATTATGAAGTGGGCCAACCAAGGTAGTGAGTAAGACTATTAAGTCCTAGAACCTAGGGTTCCTTAGCTGGGTCAGATCAGTGTTATCTTGGATGAATAAATTACTAGCTAATGAAGACTTTACTCAAGATTAGATTGTGGGCTTCTTGAAAAAAAGCATTTTTGTCTCTGTATTTCCAAGCTTTGAACAATGTCTGGCACATAGTAGGTGCTCAATTAGCATTTTGTCATTGATTAATTAATAATGAAAACAAATAGAAAAGAAAAATAAATCCCATACACACACACACACACACACACACACACACACACACACACACAAAGTTTCTGAGCCATTCAGACTGCAACTAAAAGAAAAGAGTTAAAGAGGCCCCAAGATGATGAAATGGTGGCTGTCATGATCTATTGGGCTCCATTTCCCCAGTTGGTCTCAGGAGAACAGAGTCATCATCTGCACCATTCTTCAGTGATGGTGAATTAAATTTAGTGTCCCCAGAAAAGAACAAGCTACTCAAATGATGAGTGTCAACCTTTAAATGTCCAATTCAGGGAGCCTGGAGCCCTCATTCTTCAAAATCACAAGTCACGGTTTAGTATTATCGCAGCCACACATTTTATTGTTTCATTAGCTTTTGAAATAGAAGTGACTGTAGAGGTCACCTAAACAAAAACTCTCATTTTCCAGATGAGGAAACTGAGGCCCAGAGTTGTCATGGGATCATAAACTCGTAGATTTAGAGCTATCACAGACATTAGATTTCATCTAGTCGAACCTCCTCGTTTTACGGACAGGTAAACTGAGACTCAGAGAGGCTAAGTGATTTTTTCAAGCTCCCATAGATAATATCAGAGGCCAGATTCAAACCCGGGTTTTCTGTCTCCAAATTGATCACTTCACTCCATCCCCATTTCCTTTCCTCACTATGCTGTATTTCTTTTCCTATCGAGTCAATCAAGGATTTAGTTGAACTGACCTGTCCTGGTTACTCCCAGAGCATCCTGGAGGAAAGCCAAAAATGCCACCCGGAAATGAATATCTATATGTCCCAGGGATATGGAGGTCAATTTGAACACTACATGATTATACTGACTTGGTATTTCTCCTTTCATCCATGGATTCATTCAATCCATGCCTTGGATTTAGGCAGAGCCAAGGGAGCTGCTCTATCTGGCCAAGTCTGCCCAGGAATTCACTGTTTCCTTAGGGAATAAATAGGATCAGTCTTGAAATGACACGGGGCGACTTAGGGCATTGAGGATTTTTTTATGTGAATTTAAGTTCCACACAAAGGAGTTTCCTTTATATAGCAGATGTAATAGGGTGCCCTTGGGGCTTAGGGAGCAGGTGGTGCCAAGATCAGACTTGTGAGCAGACCTAGGGAGGTTGGTCGGAAGAAGAGGGAGCTAAGAGGCAGGAAGTCCAAAGAGGAGCCTATTACTATTGGGACTACAGTAGCTTTAATTGACATTAAAGCTAAATTTTCCTCTTCAAAAGCTCCAGGATTAGTCATTTACAAAACTCCTCAATAGAGGAGGAGTGCATCTTTCATGACCGATGGACTCTTTCCTGTTCTCATTCATTTGTTTGGCACCGTATAGTATCAGACCCATGCTCTTGGTCCTTCTATGACAGCATCGCCAAGCATTGTCATTTATCCCAAATACAAAGCATAGTCATCCATTGCGAATGTTCAGAGTCAAAGGACTTGGATTCACATCTCAATGTTTTTGTGAGTTAGAGTAAGGCACGACCTCTCATAATCTGTAAAATGGGGGCCTAGCCTGTTACCTCAAAGATTTCTGGAGTATGAGATGTAGGACAAAGGTAATCTATCAGCACATATATAGGTTTCCCAAAAGGCTTAGCTTCAAACTGAGCCAAATCTTTTGGAATATCGTGAATCTGGGACAGCCATGGTGGATTTTGTGACTAAGTACACCACATTTATCACCTACCTCGTGTTGTCTCACACAATTTCAACAACGAATGGGGTTTGGGAAACGACTCAACCCAATCCCCCTATTTTACAGCTAAGGAAACCGAGGCCAGGAGAGGGGAAGTGACTTGCTAATAAAGTGGCAGTGATATTCCTGACTGAGCCAGGACTAAGATCTATACTTGGGAGAATTCGGGAAAGATACACACAGTCTTAGGGCAACAAGTTGCAGATTAGTGATTTGAAGAAGCCACAGTGACTGATATCCACACGTCTAGACACGGCTCCATCTCAGGAGCCGGCAAGCTCTATGCGTGTGAACTTGTACATAAAAAGAATCCCCTTTCCATGTTTCTGACACCAGAGTAATTATCCCATAATTGCCCTCTGTGTATTAGATTCACCTCTATGAATGGGCTTCCCTTGTAATTCATGTTGAGTTCAGAAAAGAATGAACATTCTTTTATGTCCAGTTAAATCTCATCAGAGCTCTGGCTGGGCCCTCCATCCATCTTCCCCATGAAAGAGCCCAGATAGCTTTTGGCAGCAGGATTTGATCTCTCCCTTGTATCTTTAACAATCTGATTAACTGAGGGTGACATCAGCTCCAGCTTATTAGCATTGGAACCTTGCTCTTCCTTTATTCACTGCTCCTCCTCCCCCACCCATTCGCTTTGGTTGTGCTGGGAGATGAGTTGATTCCGGATCAGTGGGATAGGGAGTGAAGCAGAATGGAGTACCCCCTGATTTATTTGTGTACATGGAAATCAGCCTTGCATGATAGTGAGCTTCTCTCAAAGAGAGGTTAAGAAGATGAAGAGAGACACCAGACAGCTAATGAAAAGAAGCCCACAGTCTCAGATTGATCTAAATTCAATAATGCATTTCTCTCTCTCTCTCTCTCTCTCTCTCTCTCTCTCTCTCTCTCTCTCTCTCTGTCTCTCTCCCCTCTCTTTCTTTCTCTCTCTTTGTCTCTCAGTTTTTTTTTCTCTCTCTCTCTGCCTGTTTGTCTGTCTGTCTCTGTGTGTGTTTGTCTGTCTGTCTCTGTATGTCAATGCATCCAGACAGTTTAAGACTGATTTGAAAAAGAATCAAGAAGAACAGAACCATAGATTATGTCAACCTTGTGGCCAAGAAAACAAAACATCTGCCTCTTCCCACCCCCAAGTGTTTTATTAAACCATGTTTTCTCCCAAAATAATACAACAAGGAATCGTGGGAAAGCCTGTGACTGGTAGTCAGGAAATCTGGGTTGTAGCCATACAAGGTAAATTGCCTTGTATTTTGAGTCAGAAATCCCGGATTTGCTCCCTAGGTCTGTGATTCCCTGCCTGGGTGACTTGGGGGTGGCCATCCAATCTCTCTGTACCTCATTTGACTCATCTATTAATAATGATGGATGTTGAACACAATCTTTAGGAACCTTCGTAGTTTAAAATTGATTCTATTGTAATTCCACTTCTATAACTAACCTGTCAAATCATCTTGGGCAAGTCATCTTGAACCTTGCAACTCTAGTTCCCTTCTCTGTCAGATGAAGATCCAATCCCTGCCCTACCTTACTTCACAAGATTGCTGTGATGATTAAAAAAGTGTGCTGAATGTGGAAGTCCTGTGAAATGTACAAAGTAATGGAGAAGGAGACTTGGTCAAGGTCATATAGTTGATAAGTATCAAATCAGGATTTGAACCCAGGCTCTCTGAGTATACTCTATCAATAACATCTCCAGTCTCTCTGACTTTTTCCTCTGTGGGGTAATTTACTTTTTTTTTTGAGGCAATCAGGGTTAAGTGATTTGTCTCAAGTCCTCCTGACTCCAAGGCTGGTTGCTTTATCCCCTGCCTTTTCTGAGGGGTTCCTTTTGATCATGAGATTTAGAGTGGAAGGGCCTTTAATGATTATCAAGTAAACACCCCTAATTTTAGTAGTCAGGAAACTGAAGTCAATAAAGGGGAGACTATCCCAGTGCCCCGAGTCAGACCTGATACACAATCTATAGATGCCAAATGATTGATTGAATGAATGACTGGGGAGATGTACGTTGTATGTATAGACAAGTTTGATACAAGTTCTACAGCCAATAAGTAGCCAAGTCTGTCTTCAAACATGGTGTCTCTATGAACTCAGAGTCCTTTTCCACAATATACTTGGCAAATCACACTCCAGATCCAGTGCATGGTCAAGCCAAACTGTGACCAGCCTTTTCAAAGGTTCAGACTGAGCTGGTGGAGATGTTCAATCAAGATCATCTGATCCAATGTCTTCATTTTACAGGTGAGGAAACTGAGGACTGCAGAACAGGAAAATTATTAGAGGATCATAGATTTAGAGCTGAAAGTGACCTTAAAGGTCATTAATTCCAACCCCTTACTTTATCGTTGGAGAAACTGAGGCTATGATAAGGTAAGTGACTTGCCCAAGATCCGACAGATAGTACGTGGCGAAGACAGGATTTGAAGTCAGGTTCTTTAATTCCCATTCCAGCACCTTCCACTGAACCATGCTTTCTTCTTTGAACTTGATGGGACTGATTGTTGGATAAAATGCATAACAGCCCCAGTAAAGGTAAAAACAAAGCTCACAAGGCTTTCCTGCTTGAGGAAAGACTTGCCAGAGCTTTTGTTATAACCTTTTCTGTTATAACTTTTGAGTAACCAAAGCAATCTTTGTACCCTGATGAAGCATCAGAGGGATTGAATGGGAGAACCAGTCAATTGACAGACATTTATTAAGTACCTCATGTATACCAGACATAGTTCAAAGTGAGGAAGTGAATAAAAGTCAACACTTTTTGGGGGCCAAGTTCAGCACCCATTCAATTCAGTTCAATAGTGTGTTCGGCTCCCTATCCTTGGTGCTGAAGACACCAGAAGAAAAATGATACACTCCTTGCCTTCAGGGAGATTGTAAACTATTACCAGGAATTCTGACCGACTATGGACAAAGAGATATCTGGTTTGGAGGGTTGTCTCTAAAAGTCATAATTTTCCTATTTCACAAAGGGCAAAGAGTGCTAGGTATTGAGTGAAGATGGAAAATCTCATGAAGAAAAAAGATGGGCATTCATGAAAGACATAATTGCATTTATGAATTTATCCTTAGTAATGGGTGCAAAAGGATACAGTGAAGTTCAATTATTAAGCACCTACTATGTACAAAGTATAGTACATGAGACTGAAGTTGTAAAAACAAAAATGCACAGTATTTATCCTTGAATATAGTAGTGTTTTGGGCAGGGAGAAGAATGGAAATCCTTTTTAGATGATTTTTACCTTTGTATTCCTGATGCTTTGCTTAGAGCCTGATATTTCACAAATACTTGTTGATCAACTGACTGAATGACTTGGGAGAAATGCCACGTACAATCATTCAGACAAGTATGATCAAAAGAACTTGGAGGAAGGAGAGAATTCCAACAAATGGGAGTAGGAAAGAAAACCAAGTCAGAGTGAGTCCGTCAATAAACATTTATTAAGCTCCACTGTATTCCTGGAACTATGCTAAGCATTAGGTATATAAAGGACTGTTTCTAATATACATGAGTCACATGAAACATGTCAATTAACCTCTAAGTGTTATTCTTTGAATACTAAGAAATTCTTTGAAACTAGGGATGTGTCTGACTTCTGTTGGTGAAGAGATTTTCCATGCTGGGATGTAAACACCATCCATTTGCATACATATAAGAAGGGGTATTGTGTAAGGCAGTGGAGAGAGAAAGAAAAATATAAATAGCCTCTGCCCTTAGGAAACTCATATTCTGCCATTTTAAAGTCTATTTCCAGAGCACAATGGAAAATGCATTAACTCTGTGGACTTGCTTTCACATCCCACTCCTAATGGAGCAAGTCCTCCAAGCAAGTCATCCAATCCCATTGGGCTTCAGTTTTCTGACCTGTAAAATTGTGGTGTTGGACTAGATGACCTTCCAGCCATGGATCTGTCATCCTATTTCCAGCTATCATCCTCCAGGGCAGAAGTGTTAGACTCACAGCTCTACAACACTCCTGAGTGCAGCCTGAACCAGATTCCAATGAAATTGGGAAATATTGAACAAAAGAAAGATACACAAAAACCGAGACGACATTATGTTATAAAACTAAATCAAGATATGGCCTGCGGGGAGCCTTATGTTGGGCTAGCAGCTCCCCATTTCTATTTGAGTTTGCCACCACTGCTATAGGACTCTATTTGTCTCCCTCGGCCAATTTCAGGTGAATCGGGGCTCCATAGAAGTGGAGGTGAATGTCAGAAGGCCCCAGTCCCTCCCATTAGACTCCAAGGCTGGTTGGGCGGTGACATGAAATGCCCGGAACCAAACACTGCCTCAATGACTTCATAATCGCTCGGTCTCGCTGTCAGTATCTCGAAATCCAGGCAACACTTTTCCTCTTAGGGCTAACCACCTCTCTTGGCCAATGGGAACAGTGTCTTGGAGAGGCAGGAGTCCTGGAAAATGTGCCAGGGAGGGGGTTGTGAACAGAGGCTGTCTTCAAGCGGGTTGTATCGATGCAGTGGCAGGTGGTGGTGCCGAGTTTGGCTGGAGAAGGGGGAGTAGCAAGGGTGAAAGGAGTGGGAAGGAGCTGGAAAGCACTAAAAGGCCTTTTGTTTTGGTCCCGCAGGGTAGAGAGCACAGAGGCGGCCTCAGTCTCCAGAGCCGTCCACCTGGCTCTTTGCACAGATGCCGCACCCACACGTGGCATTATGCAAGTGCTCAGGAAGTCAGAGAAAGGCTGTTGCGAACACTCCTCACTTCCCCTTCCCCCCAGCCAAGACTCCCACGATTGGCCCACACAATGTGAGATAGGTGGCCAAGAGAGCGGTAGTTTTTTTCATCTTCCATGGAACAGTTCCAGAGGGAGGGCTCTCAGAATAGTCAGACAGGCTCCTTTGGGCCTGCTGAATTTGGCCCTCTGTATTCTCTACAGGAACTGGGAACTGGAAATCCTTTTGTGCCCTGAGACTGTAATATCAATACCGTGCAGTCACGGGAGGCTGGGAAAGTTCTTTCCTGGAAAGTTGTGGAAATTGAAGAGGCCTCCAGTTGTATGGGCTCCAGAGGGCAAGCCAGTATGGAAGTGGGCAGAAGCATGGGCCCCAAATCCCTCACTCTCAGCTTCAGACCTCTATGAAAATGGGACCACTTAAAGAAATGTGACCCCAGGTGGGGAGGGATGTCCAACACACTGGATGACAGAGTCAGGATCTGAGAAGATCTTAATGGGCTAGAACAGTAGGTCAAAATATAATAATAATGATAAGAATAACATTAAGATATAATTTTATTTTTATTTTATTTATTTATTTTTTTTTATTTTTTTGCTGAGGCAATTGGGATTAAGTGACTTGCCTAGGGTCACACAGCCAGGAAGTGTTAAGTGCCTGAGGTCATATTTGAATGCAGATCCTCCTGACTTCAAGACTGATTCTCTATCCACTACACCACCTAGCTGCCCCATAACTTCGATATTTTAAGGTGATTTATATATTTGATTCTCACAACAACCCTGTGAGACAGATATTGTTATCAGATATAAGGAAATGATGGCTGAGATTAAATAACTTGCTCAGGATCATACAGGTAGTGAGTGAGTTGTTGAGGTAAAATCTGAATTCAGATCTTTCTGACTCCATACTTGGAGTTCTATCTACACTTAATTGCATTAAATAATACTGATGAGGATGATATAATTGAATTTTTAAAAATGTAAAGTCTTATACTGAACATTTAAAAAATGAATTGGGGGCAGCTATCATTTCGTGTTTTATTAAGGGGACATTTGAATCTTAGTGACCTTCTCATCCTCATGGAGTATATTTTCCTACCCTTTAGACATCACTGCTTGATCTCCTACATAACTCCTCCATGTTCTTCACTGTATTCGTTTGGAGGAAGTAGAAGAAGACAGGGACTCCAAGTTGATCTTAAATAGTTGTTCTTGATGTCTGCTCAGCCATCCTCAGGATGCTTTCATGAAATATCAAATATTCAGTGCACTGAGATCCAGGAGAGAGACTAGGATCATGGATGGTTCCTAGAAGCAGAGCTAACCATTGAGTTGCTTTGTGCTATCGAGCAATTTCCTTCCTTTTCTCAATTATACAATAAAAGTATTGGAATAGACTTCTAAAGGTCTGATATTCCATGTTCTAGGTCACCTTTGACTCTGACATTTCATATTCTAGAGACCCCCCCAGATTGAACATGTTCCATTCTGAGGTCCCTTCTAGCTATGCCATTATGCTCTAAAGTCCCTCCATATTCTTCAACATCCACCCTCTTCGCGTTCCCTGCCCCAACTCTGACATCCTCTGTTTTAAGAGCCCTTCCAGCTCAACATTCTCTGTTCTAAGACCCTTCCCAGTTCTGACATTCCATGTTATAGAGTCCCACCCATGGAAAAACCCAAATGGAAACATGAAGAGTCAATCAAAAAAAAGCAACTTACTTAGTGACCAAGGCTCAACAACTATATGGATCCCTTCATGTGATGTGGGAAAAACAATGCCAAAGGTGGAATTGGAGCCATGGCTTCAAATAACTACCCTTGCTCCTGCTGTATTTGTGGACTGGACAAGCCCCAGATTGGGAGGAACTCTATATTTTCTTCCAAGGTCCTTCCCAGTTCTGACATTCTATATTTTTGCTCCTCCTATGTGACGACCACGCTAGCACCCAGGATAAACAAAAGTCCTTGATCTTTATTCTTGGTCTTTAGGGGTAGAAGTAAAGGGGATGGAAGTAGGATCTCCGCAACCACCTTCTTCCTCTTCCACCGCAAAAGTGGCTCTGGCTAGTCTTACTCCACCCCCTAGTCCCTCCTACAATTCTCTTTTATACACCAATCATCAAGCCAGCACAGGATAGTGGGAAGGGCCATTTTCCAAGCATATGCCCATAGAGTATTGTCCAATTGGTAATTAGCTTTAAGTCCTTGGTTGTCCTGACCTCAGTGCATTGACTCAAGAGTTTCAGCCCTCTACACTCCTAGGTCTGATATTCTCTATCCTAAAGGTCTTTCAAACTCTTAGATTCAATGAGTACACAATACTCTGGGCCCCACATTGTGATAAGTGCTAGGGATATAATTATGAGTAAGCCATGATTCCTGCCCACAAGGTGTCCAACTACCTAAGTGAAGGGTTGGACATCGAAAAAGATAACAGTAGATTCGATTATGTTCAGGGAGGAATATGAACAATAACTCAAGCTAGGGAATGGCATCCATCAGGGTCCCAGATCCTCTTTATTTTCATGTGGATTCCATCTTAAAGGGCACGCCTGTCACTCTTAATCCTGATTTTCCACTCCCCAGACATTAACAGACCCCTCATTACTCTTTTGAACACAAGCATTTCGTCAGTCCTTGCTTTAACAAAGCATGAAATGAATCACGAGATGAGGTGGCTCCATAATGAGGTGTTAGAAAGATATCCCAATTATGAAAAGGTTGAATGCTGACCTTAGGCAAGCCAATGGGGCATGGAGCCAAGACTCAGATATAAACCAACAGAGCGAAGGTTCCATTAACTGGGATCCCTGAGGCGAGAAATAGGGAGCCGTGCCAAGGAACGCCTCGCCAGCAGGATCGAGCACCTTGAAATGAAGCCTTGAGGCGCAATAGAAAGCCTAGCAGGCTGGGAGACAGATGCTTCAAGTCCCGGCTCTGAAGCTCATTCCCTGTATGATCTTGGGCAAGTCTTTTTCCTCCGTGTGCCTCAGTTTCTCAATCTATAAATTGAGGGGATTGGAGAAGATAATCTTTAACCTGTCTTTCAGCTATAATATTGTATTGTTGTCTGGTCACTTCAGTTATGATTGACTCTCTGTGACTCCATTTGGAGTTTTCTTGGCAAAAATACTAGAATGATTTGCCATTTTCTTCTCTAGTTCATGATGAGAAAATTAAAGCAAACATGGGAAAAAGTGACTTGTCCAGGATCATATAGCTACTAAGTGTTTAAAGTAAGATTTGAACTCAGTTCTTCCTAACTCCGGGTCCAGTCATTGAGCCACCTAGCTCAATGTCTCTCTAATTATTCTATAATAATAAATATTCTAATATTCTATGATTGACCCCAAAGATCAACAGTATATGAATGAGGTAGGAAGGAAAGGCCTTTTCTGATCTCATTCCCAGCCAGGCACTTTGGACCCTAAAGAAAAGGAGGACCTCCAATTCTTGAACACCCTTAATGATGGGAAACTCATTATCTCAACATGGCAACCCATTCCATTGATAGAACAGCTCCATTGTGAGGAATTCTTACTTAGTTCTATAATACTAAGGGATTATGGTCATCATCACATAATTTACAGTATTACAACTTTTTCCTACTTTTTTTTATAATTGCAAAGATAAAATTAGTCAGGGGGCACGCGGGGCAAATTACTTAATCTCTCCAGTCTTCAGTGTCATATGTAAAATAAGAGGTTTACTCCAGATTCACCCCAGACAGCCTCAAAGGTTCCTCCCAGTTCTAGGTCTATGATTCTATGACTGAGTTGATCTTCAGCAAATCACAATGTCTCCATCCTAATCTGTAAATGAAGGAGTTGGATTCAGTATCCCTCTGAGGTCCCTCCCAATGCCAGATCTATGATCTTAGCATTCTAAGCATTTATTAACCACTCACCACTGTACCAGATTACAAAAAAATTTTTTTTAAACCCCTGCCCTCAGTGGGCTTCCATTTTAACGACAACTGTCGCTTATGTCGAGATTTCTGCTTTGTGAATCCTTCCTCATTTGTTCCTTACAAGAGTTCTGGAGTACAAATATTAATATTTCAACTTTACACATGGGGACATTTAGACACACCCCCCACCCTTGACTTGTCCAGTCCACAAAAACAGCAGGAACAAGGGTAGTTATTTGAAGCCATGGGCTCCAATTCCACCTTTGGCATTATTTTTCCCACATCACATGGAGTGATCCATATAGTTGTTGAGCAGAGATTAGACTTGGTTACTAAGTAAATTGCTTTTTTTTTTGATGAGACTCTTCATGTCTCCATTTGAGTTTTTCTTGGCAAAGATACTATAGTGGTTTGTCCTTTCCTTCTTCATCTCATTTTACAGATGTAGAAACTGAGGCAAACAGGTTTAATTGACTTGTCTAGAGTCACATAACTAGCCTCGATTTGAATTCAAGTCTCCAACTCCAGAGCTGGTCACCCTATCCAATGTGCCATTAGCTGATGGAGTGATGAAGATTAACTGAAACACAGTTCTACCAATTCCAAGAAGATCATTACTGTCACTCCTGGGCAGACCATTTTTCTCTAGTCCCCTCAATCTTTCTTAGGCCTTCCAAACTTACTGCCCTACATAGTCTGAAAAAACTTGGGTCTTTTTTGGAGTGCTAATGTTTCCTTGATCCTTGCTATTTCCCTTCCTGCAGCCTGGAATCCCTTCTCTTGAGCTCTTTCTCCCCAGAAACCCCTTGTATTTGGGTCTTCTATATCTAAAGCTTCCTTAGTTTGTGCCTTCCACGCATGTCTTCAAGTTATAAAAATAAACTTTACTATAGCACTTTTAGGTTTTTAAAGCACTTTATAGATATTTTCTCATTTTATCCTCAAGATAGCCACAAAAGGTAGCTGCTGTTATGATCACCATTATACAGATGAGGAAACTGAGGCAGAGAAGGCAAAAGTGGTTGCCTAGTTCTTGTCACACAGCTAGTATGCGTCTGAGGTAGGTTTTGAATTTAGGTCTTCCTGAATTCAGCCACCCTTTACTTACCATACTCAATTAATAAATATTTATTAAGCATCTACTATGTATCAGGCACTGTGCTAAGTGCTGGGGATAAAAAAGAGGTAAAATATAGTCCCTGCGCCGAAGGAACTTACAATCTAACGGAGGAGACAACAGGAAAACAAATAGATACAAAGCAACCGCTCCACGCGGTCAATAGGAAATAACAGGGAAAGCACTCGAGTTCAAAGGGGTTAAAGAAGATACTTATGGAAAGTGGGGTTTTAGTTGGGACTTAAAGGAAGCCAAGGAGATCAGTCATCAGCATGAAGGAGAGAGAATATTTTCCAGGATAGGAGAGAGCCGGAGAAAATACCTGGAGCTGGGAGATGGAGGATCTGCCTGGAACAGGCAGGAGGCCGAAATCACTGAGGGAGATGTAAGAAAACTGAAAAGGAAGGAAGGGGCTGAGTTATGAAGAGCTTAGAATGCCAAACAGCATTCGTACCTGCAACTGGAGGTAATGAGGAACCACTGGAGTTTCTTGAGGAAGGGCAGAGCGGGGAGGAGATTGGAGCTGGGTTTTAGGAAAACCATGTTAGTAGCTGAAAAGAGAGTGGATGAGAATGGAAGTAGACCCCCCTCCCCGCCCCTGCAGCTATTGCAGAAATCGCAGCGATAGGGGTTCGCACTGGGAAGCTGGGTGTGGGTGGATGACAGAGTCAAAGGAGAGAAGGCACATTTTCAATAAATGGTACAGAGATGAAATGGACAGGCTTTGGACCCGGGGGGTGAGAAATAGTGAGGAGTTCCAGCTGACCCCTAAGTCACAAGCCATAGAGATGGGAAAATGGCGGTGCCCTCAATTGTCTTAGAGAGGTTTAAGGGGAAATAAGGAATTCTGTTTTAGACAGCTTGAGTTTCTAAGGTCCCCTGGACATCTGGCTCAAGATGTCTGAAAGGCAATTGGAAATGCAGTATGGGAGTTAAGGCAGGAGAGGTAGACTGGACAATCGTTAGCATAGGGAGAATCATTACATCTCTGGGAGCTGATGGGATCACCAAGGGAATTAGCATAGAGGGAGAAGAGAAGAGGACCCAGGATGGAGCCTTGAAGGACATCCATGGTTACAGACATGATCTGGTGAAGGATCCAGCAAAGGAGACAGAGAGGGATCTGTCAAAGAGGGAGGAAGAGAAGAGAAAATACTGAAGGTACTGAAGACCTAGAGAGGAAAAGTATGAGAGGGAAGAGAGATCCACATGCAAATGCTATAGAGAGGTCAAGGATTATGGGGATTGCTAGCAATGTTTGCAGAGCACTATACATATATCTCATTTGATCCTCACAACTATCTTGAGTGGTAAGTTATTATTATCTCCATTTTACAGATGAGGAAATTAAGGCAGACAGAAGTGAAGTGACACAGTTGTCAGTTATAGATCTGTAGAGTAGAATCCAAGTCTTCAGGATTCAGAGACCTTCCCAGGCTCAGCAAACTGAGAAGGAAAGGGAGGGCACTCTGGACAGAGGCACAGCATGAGCAAAGGTGTGGAGGCAGGACAGCTGAAAGCATACCTCTACACACTAGCTCTTACTGCTTCCTCTTCATTAACTCAGTCTTTTTCTCCAGCTTTCCCCTCAAGCCATGCTTTTTACACAGTGGTCAGAATGCATTGGCTACAGCTGCAAGGCTATTAGTGGGGTGAGTGATACAAAATTGATGAAAACAACAGAGATGAAATGGACAGGCTTTGGACTCAGGGGGTGAGAAATAGTGAGGAGTTCCAGCTGACCCCTAAGTCGCAAGCCAAAGAGATGGGAAAATGACGGTGCCCTCAATTGTCTTAGAGAGGTTTAGGGGGAAATAAGGAATTCTGTTTTAGACACCTTGAGTTTCTAAGGTCCCCTAGACATCTGGCTCAAGATGTCTGAAAGGCAATTGGAAATGCAGTATGGGAAGTTAAGGCAGGAGAGGTAGACTGGACAATCGTTAGCATAGGGAGAATCATTAAATCTCTGGGAGCTGATGGGATCACCAAGGGAATTAGCATAGAGGGAGAAGAGAAGAGGACCCAGGACGGAGTCTTGAAGGACATTCATGGTTATAGACATGATCTGGTGAAGGATCCAGCAAAGGAGACAGAGAGGGATCTGTCAAAGAGGGAGGAAGAGAAGAGAAAATACTGAAGGTACTGAAGACCTAGAGAGGAAAAGTATCAGAGGGAAGAGGGAGCCACATGCAAATGCTATAAAGAGGTCAAGGATTATGGGGATTGCTAGCAATGTTTGCAGAGCATTATACATATATCTCATTTGATCCTCACAACTATCTTGAGTGGTAAGTTATTATTATCTCCATTTTACAGATGAGGAAATTAAGGCAGACAGAAGTGAAGTGACACAGTTGTCAGTTATAGATCTGTAGAGTAGAATCCAAGTCTTCAGGATTCAGAGACCTTCCCAGGCTCAGCAAACTGAGAAGGAAAGGGAGGGCACTCTGGACAGAGGCACAGCATGAGCAAAGGTGTGGAGGCAGGACAGCTGAAAGCATACCTCTACACACTAGCTCTTACTGCTTCCTCTTCATTAACTCAGTCTTTTTCTCCAGCTTTCCCCTCAAGCCATGCTTTTTACACAGTGGTCAGAATGCATTGGCTACAGCTGCAAGGCTATTAGTGGGGTGAGTGATACAAAATTGATGAAAACAACAGAGATGAAATGGACAGGCTTTGGACTCAGGGGGTGAGAAATAGTGAGGAGTTCCAGCTGACCCCTAAGTCGCAAGCCAAAGAGATGGGAAAATGACGGTGCCCTCAATTGTCTTAGAGAGGTTTAGGGGGAAATAAGGAATTCTGTTTTAGACACCTTGAGTTTCTAAGGTCCCCTAGACATCTGGCTCAAGATGTCTGAAAGGCAATTGGAAATGCAGTATGGGAAGTTAAGGCAGGAGAGGTAGACTGGACAATCGTTAGCATAGGGAGAATCATTAAATCTCTGGGAGCTGATGGGATCACCAAGGGAATTAGCATAGAGGGAGAAGAGAAGAGGACCCAGGACGGAGTCTTGAAGGACATTCATGGTTATAGACATGATCTGGTGAAGGATCCAGCAAAGGAGACAGAGAGGGATCTGTCAAAGAGGGAGGAAGAGAAGAGAAAATACTGAAGGTACTGAAGACCTAGAGAGGAAAAGTATCAGAGGGAAGAGGGAGCCACATGCAAATGCTATAAAGAGGTCAAGGATTATGGGGATTGCTAGCAATGTTTGCAGAGCATTATACATATATCTCATTTGATCCTCACAACTATCTTGAGTGGTAAGTTATTATTATCCATTTTACAGATGAGGAAATTAAGGCAGACAGAAGTGAAGTGACACAGTTGTCAGTTATAGATCTGTAGAGTAGAATCCAAGTCTTCAGGATTCAGAGACCTTCCCAGGCTCAGCAAACTGAGAAGGAAAGGAAGGGCACTCTGGACAGAGGCACAGCATGAGCAAAGGTGTGGAGGCAGGACAGCTGAAAGCACACCTCTACACACTAGCTCTTACTGCTTCCTCTTCATTAACTCAGTCTTTTTCTCCAGCTTTGCCCTCAAGCCATGCTATTTACACAGTGGTCAGAATGCATTGGCTACAGCTGCAAGACTATTAGTGGGGTGAGTGATACAATATTGATCTATCCCAGCATACTCTATTCCTTGCAACCAAGTGGAGGGAATATTAATAGAGGGCTCTGAACAACAGGCCGAGCCTCTGCTCTCCAGGGCCTAAGAGGTAATGGCTTGTCCTGCTTTATTAGTTTGATGATGAGACCATGTTTCATCATTTTGTTTTGACCAGAGGCTGGGCTGCTTTGATATCCAAATGTGATTGAGAGGAAGCCCAGCTACGTAAGGAGGAAATGAAAAATAAGGCAGAATTAGAGGCTCAGTACATTGGAGACTAACGTTAGCTTTAATTTTCTTGAGCCACAAAGCAAAGATAGATAGATGGTCAGAGGTACACACACACACACACATACACACACACACACACACACACACACACTCACAGTTTTTGAATGCTGAATCACTGAAAATCTTCTTATAAAAGTTAAAAGCTGAAGATAAGACCCATGGAGGGCTCCTTCCACTCTCTCCCACACATCTCTATGTCCCAATTCTCTCCTTCAGTGAGATGGAGCCCAACGGATGTCTCCAGCAGAGTATAGCTCCCAGGGCTATCCATGATGGGGCCAAAAGCCATTGTCAGAGGTTGGGGTCCCCAGTGAGAAGGGTGATTCCTGCAGTTGTCCCCAGTGAGGTGGGGGTGAGGCAAGGCTGTTCCCAAAAGGGCAAGAGATCAGCAGTTGCACCTAGTGAAACATTAAATGCAAGGTCACCTCTGAGTAATGAGGGACATAAGATTAGTCCTCTTGTAGGCAAGAAGTGAGGATGGAACCAGCATATATCAAGTACCTACAATGTGCCAGGCACTGTGCTAAATGTTTTACAAATAGCTCATTTGATTCTCACAAGAACCTGGGTGTGCTATGATCCCAAATGGAGGAAACTGAGGCAGAGAAAAGAGGTAAGAGTTGCCCAAGTGATAAGAGTAGAGAATGGCTGAATAAATTATGGTCTATGAATGTTATGGAATATCCTTGTACTATAAGAAACGATCAGCAGGATGATTTTAGAAAAGCCTGGAGAGACTCACATGAACTGATGCTGAGTGAAATGAGCAGGACCAGGAGATCATTACACACAGTAAAAACAAGATTATAAGATGATCAATTCTGACAGATGTGGCTCTTTCCAAAATTGAGATGATTCAAACCTACTTACGCAATGATGAAGAGAGCCATCTACATCCAGAGAGAGAACCATGGGAACAGAGTTGGAACACAACTCTCTCTGTTGTTATTTGCTAGCATTTTGTTTTCTTTCTCAGTTTTTTTTTTCCTTCTTGATCTGATTTTTCTTGTTCAGCAAGATAACTGTATACACATGTATGCATATGTTGGTTTTAACATATATTTGAACATATTTAACATGTATGGGACTACCTGCCATCTAGGGGACGGGGTGGGAGGAAGGAGGGGAAAATTTGGAACAGGTGGTTTTGCAAGGGTCAGTGTTGAAAAATTACCATGCATATGTTTTGTAAAGTAAAATAAAAAATCTTCTGACTCTAGTCCAGCTCAGAGCCCTAGTTACTGAACTCCTGAAATGCTAGTTCATTGCCCCAAAATGTTTATCTAGGAGATAGTTCAAAATAACCCAATATTTTGGGTTTGAAGAGAAAGCAAGGTCAAAGTCCAAGGGACAAGCTGAGGTAGAGTGAGGGGTGGAGTGTTGAGGGAGAGGATGAAGCAGTCCTTTCCTGGACATGGGCTAATTTCTATATGTGATTAGGACTTTTCTTACATTGCCAGTAGAGTCCCTTCACTGCTACCCCACCCCTCTTCCCACTACCACTCTGAGGCACTGCCCATTCACCAGTGCCATCCAAGTCTCCAATCCCACTTCCAAAGTACAAAGACTGACTAGGAAGCAGGGATACTGAGACCTTGATCTATCACTTCCTGGGGAAAGCTTTGCCTGGAAACAACATAAAACGTCAATTAAAAATCATTTACAGGGCTTCATAGTCCTTCCTAAAGGAAAATGGGGAGAAAGAATCTGGAGCCGCAGGTGGAAGCTTCAAAGGAGCCAGTTGGTCTGAATGTTAGGGAAGGGAGCTGTCCTGCAGTGGGGGTGCTGCTGGGAAAGTTGTGAGCTCCTCTATCCTGAAGGGCTTCAAGCAGAGACTATATGACCTCTTACTGGGGCCAAAGCATTCCTCTCTGGGTCTATCTTGAGATCCAACATACAAATAGATCATGGGTTCATTTGGGGGAAAGGGAGAGAGCCATAACATAGAAGGGAATCTAGAGAGACTTCTTACAAAAAGACAGATTCTGATCCTTTAAGGAAGTCAGAGGTACATGCAGGGAGAGTATTCCAGGCATGGAATATAATGACATAGAAGAATAGAAATAAATAACCTCTTTCAGACCTTACTACCCATGTAATCTTAGAATTTAACCTTTCTGTAACTGGAAACTGAGTGGATGCCCATCTGCTGGGGAATGGCTGAATAAGTTATGGTATATGAAAGTGGTGGAATATTATTGTTCTGTAAGAAACGATCAGCAGAAGGGCAGCAGTGGGGAGAGTATCAGCCCTGAAGTCAGGAGGACCTGAATTCAAATCTGACCTCAGACACTTAACACTTCCAGCTGTGTGACCCTGGGCAGTCACTTAACCCCCAATTGCCTCAGCAAAAAAAAAAAAAAAAAAAGAAAAGAAAAAGAAAGAAAGAAAGAAAGAAAGAAAGAAAGAAAGAAAGAAAGAAAGAAAGAAAGAAAGAAAGAAAGAAAGAAAGAAAGAAAGAAAGAAAGAAAGAAAAGAAATGATCAAATGATTAGCAGGATGATTTCAAAGAGGCCAGGACAGACTTACATGAACTGATGCTGAGTGAAGTGAGCAGAGCCAGGAGATCATTGTACACGAGCAACAAGAAATTATAAAATAACCAATTCTGATGGATGTGGCTCTTTTCAACAAGATGATTCAAACCAGTTCCAATGATCTTGTGATGAAGAGAGCTATCTACATTCAGAGAGAGGACTGTGGGAACTGTGTGGATCACAGCATAGCATTCTCACTCTTTTTGATGTTATTTGCTTGCTTTTTTTTTCTTTCTTGTTTTTTTTTCCTTTTTGATCTGATTTTTCTTGTGCTGCAAGATAATTGTGGAAATATGTACAGAAGAATTGCACATGTTTAACATATACTGGATTACTTGCCATTTGGAGGGGGGATGGGAGAAAGGGGGAAAATTTGGAACACAAAGTTTTGTAAGGGTCATTGTTGAAAAATATCCCCCAAATATGTTTTGAAAATAAAAAGCTTTACATACATATGCATATGTGTGTGTGTGTATTATATATGTGTGTGTGTGTGTGTGTATATATATATAGAGAGAGACAGAATGTAAGCTTTCTGTGTCACAATAATATGAAGGGGATTGGGTTGAATCAACTCTAAAGTCCCTCTCTCCACCAAATATCTGATCCTGAACCTTAATTCTCTAATGCTAATACCTTCTCTCCATTGATTATCTTCAAATTATTTATCTATACTTTGTATACATGATTGTTTCTGTGTGATTTTCTCCATTAGATCATAAGCTCCTTGAGGACAGGGATTTTCTTCTGTTTCTCTTGACAACCCCAGAACTTAACACAGTGCCTGACACTTAGTAAGTGTCTAATTGTTGCTTGTGGCTTCACTTTACCTTAAGAGAAGGAGGCAGGAATCCAGAGCAAGTTAGTCAGAATGGATTCCAAACCAAGCTATATATGGACCTCATGAAAGATTCAGACTGGACTGGATGGTTCAGAAGTGATATCTGAATCTTTGAGGTTCAAGTGAAGCATTTTACCTACTGATGGAAATATCTGAAGTAAGACAAATGGAAGATGGATTATTATTATTATTTACAATACTAGTAATAATGGCCTTCACCAAGTATCTACTAGATGTTGGGCACTATGCTCTTGATTCAATTATTTCAATTATGTGTTCTGCATTTTGTGACTCCATTTGGGGGTTTTCTTGGCAAAGATACTGGAGTGGTTTGCCATTTCCTTTTCTGGCTCATTTTACAGATGGAGAAATTGAGGCAGATAAAGGTTAATACATCTGGTCACACAATTGGTAAGTGGGTGAAGTCAGACTTCATTTTGTATCTTCTGAATCCCAGCCCAATGCTCTAACTACTGAGAAACCTAGCTATTTTTTAGATTTTTTGTCTGGACCTAGAATATCAAAAGTGTTTGGTGGGAAAGGGGTGAATGCCCAATAAAAATGAGGTTGTCCTTGAATTAAAGTATCTTAGAATTAGTAGAGACTTTAGAGAGGCAGGGTGATACAGTGGAAGGAGCTCTGTTATTGGAACCAGAGGACCTGGATCCAAATCCTAACTCTTTTCCTGAGTATCTTATGTGACTTTGAGAAAGTTAATTCTTCTCTCCATGGAGGGGTGTCATCTAGCTCATGAAGCAGTTGGTTGTCTAGTTCTCTAGTGTCCCAACTTTAGTGCCATGATCCCCTAACCAACTTTCCAATGAGGCACTTTACAGATCTAATAAAAATCTCAGCTCTATATCTTTTTTTTTAAAGCTTCCTTATTTTCAAACATATGCACAGATAATTTGACAACACTGACCCTTGCCTAACTTTGTGTTTCAGATTTTCTCCTCCTTTCCTCCACCTCCTCCCCTAGATGGCAAGCAAGCCAATATATGTTATATATATTAAAATATATGTTAAATGCAATATGTAGAAACATATTTATACAATTCTCTTGCCGCATAAGAGAAATCAGATCAAAAAGAGAAAGTAAACGAGTAGGAAAAGAAAAAGTAATCAGCCCTAAATCTTCATTAACTTCTGAAGGAAATTCCCTTGGGGTAGGGCAGTCATCGTGGGTGCTGCCCTCTCCAGGGCACCAATTGTTCTTAAAGGAAATGTCCCAAGTTACTTTGGATTCTGCACCCGTCCTTGTCATTTCTTAAGGCACAGCAGTGTTCCATTTTATTCAGAGCTCATCATCATCGTTCATCCTGATTAGACATATTTGTTACAAGGGTTTTTTTTTTTTTTTCTTCTTGAGGTGGTGGTGATAGGAGCGGGGATGATGTGTGAGAGAGAAAAAAAGTTTGTTAATTGAAAAAATTAATTAAAAAACTCAAGTAACAAAAAATGAAATGTCATTGCATATTATGGCCCATTCTTCTCCTAAGCTTATCTGCCAGCTTTGCTGGATCTAAAGGACCATGCCAAAAGCAAGAAGTAGGGTTTTTTTTTTCACGAAATTGAATTGAAATTAAATCAATAACTCGAGAAAGGTGCCAGAGTCATTGGATCTGGCTTGAAATTATAGCTCTTTGTTGTGGACAGAGGCTTGACTTGCCGTAGCCTGAGCTGACGCTCCTCTTCTGTATGTCCGACTGGCTAAGGCCTCAGGGAACAGAAGGGATGTACTGGGGACCCTGGGCTGGGAAGCTTCTGAGAGGGGCTGGCCAGGTGAAGAGACAGCCCTGCCCAAGTCGGACCCAAGCTTATAAAGGAGAGACAACAAAGTCTGAAGTAGGAATGAATGGGGAAAAAAAGCATTTATTAAGTGTTGGCTGTGAACCAGATAGTTTATGCAGAGAAAGACAAAAATATTGCTTGATTTTATACATATATATGTATATATATACACAGAGAGAGAGAGAGAGAGAGAGAGAGAGAGAGAGAGAGAGAAAGTCAATGAGAGAGACAAAGTTAGAGGCAGAAAGACAGAAACACAAACACAAAGACAGAAACACATATATATATGTGTGTGTATGTGTGTGTGTGTGTGTGTACACACAAATATATATACACATATACACCATATATACACACACATACATACATGTATGTATATACATATATATATATATATATATACATATATATATATATATATATATATATATATATATATACATATATATATATATATATACATACAGAGAGAGTCAGAGAAACAGAAACAGAGAGACAAGGACAGAAACAGATGAATGGCAATCTGAGAGGGGGAAGTTACTATCATCTGGGAAGGGGCCCAGTACTTTGCAATTCTAAATAGATAATTTTATGAACCTTCCTTCACATCCTGAATCATTAGTGTTTCTTCCTTCACTAGGGGCTCTCCCTTTCCTTGCAGACTCAACAACTTGTTAATTCAGTTCCTAGGACCACTGAGGTGAGACAGAAAGATTGTGTGGCTATTGATGTTTCATGTAACTGATAAAGAAGCTGAGACCCATGAAGGATAAGGGACTCCTCCAAGACCACACAGTCAGTAAGTCCTAGAAGAAAGTCCTCTAAATCTGAAGATCTTTTGACCCTCTTGGGATGATTATTTGATACCTGCTGCTCTAGGCTGGTATTATTAATGCATTGGGGGATCTGTAGACCACTGCACAACTCACACTGAATTCCTCTGCACCTACTGGGGCTGTCACTGTCAGCCTCCACACACCCAAGATTCCCTCAGCTTCCATCGACTCTTATTCCCATAATCCACTTTGGTTTGGACCATCCTCTGGCTCTCTCACTCACTTGCCGGGGCTCCAAAGTCCTGGATATTTCCTCATCCTCCATCCCCTGTCTTCCTAAACCTCTCCATGGGAGGGTAACCTTCTACTCAGCTCCACTATGGGACTGTCTTTACCAAGACATCTCTAACAGCAGCATCTTTGAAGTGACGTCCACTTCAAAGTGTTTTAAATCAGTCCAGTGACAGGTTTGCCATTGTAGGTAGTCCTATAGATGGCTCTTTAGCCACAGGAGCCCAGCTGTCTCTCCTTTGCTGGCGTTTTAAGACCCAGACACTATGCTGTAAGTTCTTTCTAGCTGAGTTTGGCCTGTGCCTGTGTGGGATGGTGTACCAACCAAATACTTTGAGTTATGGGGAATGGTTACAAAACCCCTGTCTATAAACCTCTTTTCTCTAGAAGGCCCAGTTCTATTGCTGCCCAATGCCCCCTGGGGAAGAAGTTGTCCTTCATTCGTTTCTTATGCAGGATTGTGGTCTTGTTGCTGCTATTGTTGTTGTCGTTGTTCAGCCATTTTTCAGTCACGTCTAACTCTTCCTGACCCATTTGGGATTTTCTTGGCAAGTAGTTTGCCATTTCCTTCTCCAGCTCACTTTACAGATGAGGAAACTGAGGCAAATACAGTGAAGTGACTTGTCCAGAATCACATAGTTGGTGAGTGTCTTTCTGATTCAACGTTTGGTGCTCTATCCACTCTGCCACCTAGTAGCCCTCATCCAGAGTGCATCAACCTCCCATCCCAAGCAATCAAAAGTTAAATTAACCAAACCCAGAGACTTGGCCAGAATGGACATGGGACAGGAGGTGTAGCTATGGATCTCCATCCCTTTTCATATACAGCCTCTTGGCCTAGAATGTCACGAGAGCCAGATGCTAGTCTCCATGCACTTCCTTTCTCATGCAGACTGATGGGAATATGTGAGCATCTCCTATGGAGATGTACAGCTTGGGGGTGGGAGCATGGATGGGTCATGATGGACGTGGAAGATGGAGCGATCCTTTCCTCAGAAGGTTCACAGAACTGTCAAAGGGCAGAAAGAAATGTATGACTTGGGAAAAATCAAAAATGAGTTTCATGATGATAAGCCCTCACCATTGCCCAAGTCCTCAAGAGAAGTGAGAGGTGGATGGTTCTGTTTCAGAGCTGGGAAGGGAATCAGGGAATGCCAGAATTAGGAGAGGCCTTAGAACAGGGAATGTCAGGGTTGGAAGGGGCCTTAGAACAGGGAATGTCAGGGTTGGGAGGGGCCTTAGAACAGGGAATGTTAAGGCCAAGAGGGAGCTTAGGACATAAAATAATATAGCTTGAAGATTACTGAAATCTTTCTTCTCAGGAATAGAACCGAGCTCTTGGAATCCTTGTTACCTGCTTGCTGTTTTTATAGCACACAATATAACCAATTTAAGGTTAAAGCTGAGGAATCACATCTGAGGCAGGCTAACTGCGGACAAGCAATCTAAACGCCTCAAATATATATTCTTTCTTAGCATTAGTTTATGAAAGGCAACATGGGGGAAAAGTAGGGGAGGGAGAGAAAGAGAAAGAGAGACATAAGCAGACAGACATAGAAAGACAGACAGAGAGAGGGGGGGCAGAGACAGAGACACAGAGAGAAGAGAAACAGAGACATAGACAGAGACAAAAAGGGACAGAAATGGAGAGAGGCATAAGCAGACAGAGAGACACAGAGAGACAGAGACAGAGAGACACAGAGAAATAGAGACAGAGACAGAGAGATACAAAGACAGAAACAAGAGACAGAGAGACAGAAAGACAAACACAAAGGGAGAAACAGAAAGAGACAGAGACAAACAAAGAGGGAGAAACAGAAAGAGACAGACACACAGAGAAGAGACTGACAGAGATAGAGAGATAGAGAAACAGAAAGAGACATAGACAGAGACAAAGAAAGACAGAGACTGACAGAGACAGACAGACAGAGAAGCAGAGTTAGAGACAGAGACAAACAAGAGACAGACATATGCAGACACACATACACATAGAGAGAGAGAGAGCAAAACAGAGAGACAGACAGACAGACAGCAGAGACAGACAGAAACAAAGACAGAAAGACAAAGAAAGAGAGACAGACAGAGACAAAAAGAGACAGGGAGAGAGACGAGAAAAAATACAACTCAGAGAGACAGACAGAAAAAAAGAGTGTGTGTTTGTGTGTGAGAGAAAAAGAGAGAAAGAGAGAGAGAGAGAGAGAGAGAGAGAGAGAGAGAGAGAGAGAGAGAGCAAGAGCTCACTCCCCAAATAGCATTTCTGCATTTCTCTTTTTGGGGAATACGTAATCATCTCAATTAAAACACAGACCAGAATATTTAATGCCATGGAAATTGATTTCGTTGCTATTTAAATAATTTCCCCTCTGAGAGATCAGGTTTTGCTCGGCCTAATTTGGCTGAGTAGTCATTTCCTTCCCCTCTCAGAATCCACGTCTGCTGCCACCCAGTCCTGGCTTCCAGAAGGCACTTTCACGTCCCCAGCAGTTTTGAAATCCATCCAGGGAATAGAGAAGGGAAGAAGCCTGAACAAGGATACTGCTGGCTAGGAGGCTGCATGCGGGTGGTGGGGGAAAGAGGCTCCGCCATGTTGTTCTTCCCTCACCCACCTTTTTCCCAGGGTCACACTGCTGCTCTTCCAGAGACCATCCCAAGTACAGTGCTCAGGCACATATGAGGCACTAAAGAAAAGCTTGTTGACTTGATTTGCACCTAACAGGCTCAGTCAAAGTCCACTGGATGATTTGGTCAGAAGTGGGTCTTCGAGGAATTGGCAAAATCTACACAGAAGGACCCTGCCCCATGCTGGGCCCCAAACTTTTTTTTCTATAAATGTATATATATATTATCTCCTCCAAAGGAAAATAATCTCTCTGAAGGTAAGGATTGCTTATTTTTATTTTTGATCTCCAGAACCTAGCACAATTTCTGGTATGTAGTAGGTGCCTAATAAATGCTGCTGAATTGATTGATTGTTCCATCGTGTCTGGTGCACCCATATCCATTTCTATTTGTAGACCTCTCTGATGAAATGTCCTCACAATTTCTGATAGGAAGTTCACACTTACTCTGTGTCTCCCCAATGGCTTTTGTGTGGCGTACAATTTTAATTCTTCAGGAATGGGTATAGTCTAGGACTTTGTCCCACATTATCTATCATTGGAAGAATACTGAGGTTACAAGAATGGGTCTTCACTTTAGGGAGAAGTTGTGTAATGGCCTAAGCAAAATTCAAATCCTGCCTCAATTATCTGGGCAACCATTCTCATGACTCAGTTTCCTATTCTGTAAAATAAGCAGTTGGACTTGATGACTCCTAGATGATCCTAATCCTAGATGATCCCTTCCAGTTCTAAACCTAATAATCATACAGTGTGCTTTGCCAGTGGGATAGAAACTGGCACATGTTGGAATCTTTACAAACCATAGGCTTATAAATTTAGACAGGGAAAGAGTTTCATCTTGTCCAACCTCCATCTTTTACTGATGAAGATCTAACTCTGCCTTTCCTCCCTGCCCCTACAAAACATCCCTGGCAATTGGTATCCAAATAAAGACTCCTAACATGGTTTCCCATTATTTCTCTTTCTGGGGATCTCTTTGTTTAAAACACAAACAACTCCATCCTTTCTCCATTCTCCATAATGTATTCTTTGAATTCATGTCTTGCATGTATTGGGTCATTGGGCTTTCATAACTCCATGTTTCTCCCATGAGCCTCAATGGTATATGTCTTTATTATGACAATTTGGTGACCTTTTGTGCCCTCTGTCCTCCCATTTTGAGTTTCATCTACAGCCTGGGGTCCCACCAAGTATCTGGAATTGAAATAACCTCAGTCATGGTTTTTTGTTAGTAGTATTTCTATTCCACTCAACAAATGCCTACTATGTACAAGATACATAGGGAACGGAAGACTGAGACTTGGCAAACTTTTAAGAATATTTCACTATAATTGACTTCTTTTGTTATACGATATATTTAATTTTGTGGATTTAAAAACATTATTCTGAGAAGAGGTCCACGGGCTTCACCAATCTATCAGCCAACTAGCATTTATTAAGTACCTAGATTGAGGCTCATGGGAGGCTCATAATATTTATGTATCAGGCCCTGTGCTAAAACTTGGGAATACAAAAAAAAGATAAAAACAATTGCTGCTCTCCAAGGACTCACAAGAATCCCTTCATTCAAGAAATTGCAATTTTCCAAAAGCCATCTAGTCCACTTTCCTCTTCCTGTTTAACTAGAAGTTTAACCCATTGTCCATTTGCAGTGTTTGTCCAAGATTTTTCTCGATAATAAGATTAGCTACCAGTTATATAGGTTTATATGTATAAACTTATTCTTTCCATGTCTAATTCTGAATGTCTCTTCCATTAGATTATAATCTCCTTAAAGGCAGGGATTGTTTTTGCCTTTCCTTGTCTCCCCAGTGCTCAATCCAGTTTTTGTCACTTAATAAATACTTATTAACTTCTAAATCAATACATCTATGTCTGTTCTGTATCTGTAGTTATATAGTATAGCAGCTCTTATATTTGTGTGTATATTTTTTCTAATCATGTTATATATCTATATCTATTCATTTTTCATTCATTCATTCGTTTGTTGATTTGTTTATTTATTTACTTTAAAGTTTGCAAAGCAGTTTACAAATATTTCACATCGGTTCAGGCAGGTAGGTGCTATTATTTTCCACATTTTATGGATGAACAAACTGGGCTCAGAAAGTTGAAATAATTTGCCCAGCGTGACACAAGAATAAGGTCATAGTTGAACTGAAGTCTTACTGGGGCAGTTAGGTGGCAACATAGTGAATAGAGTACCAGGTCCGGAGTCAGGAAAACTTTTCTTCCTGAATTTAAATCTGACATTAGATATTAGCTATGCAACACTGGACAAGTCATTTAACTGCAAAATCAGCTAGAGAAGAAATGGCAAGCCACTCCGGTTCTTGGCCCAGAAAACCCCAAATGGGATCTCAGAAAATCAGACACGAATGAAAAATGACTGATCAATGACTTCCCGACTTCAGGTTGAGCCTTCTATCCATTTAGCTGTTTCATTAGACAAAGAACAGGCCTACTGAGACAGGAAAAATCTCCTAATTTGTGCAGATGTATAGAATTGATATTTATATTTACAGATTTATATTTTTACAGAGATATACAGGTTTTTACATAGCTATATTGATATCAATATCAATACATGTACCCCAATGGACATACTCTATAGGCCATTCGTTTTATTGCTTGTCATAATCTGGAAAATAAGTATCTTTTTACTATCAGTATTCTCCCAGTGATATTATTAAAGCCTCAGAACATTTTAGTCTCTGAAGAATAAAAATGAATATCGTTTAGGGGGCAACAGGGAAGTAAATGGTAGGTCCAAAAAGGCTGCAACACAGAGCCAATATGGAACCACGAAGAACAGTCCAGTAAAAGATGTCAAAGAAATGAAGAATCAAAAATATAATATGGTCTTGTCACAATAGTATTTTTTTTTTTGCTGAGGCATTTAGAATTAAGTGACTTGCCCAGAGTCCCACAGCCAGGAAGTGTTAAGTGTCTGAGACCAGATTTGAACTCTGGTTCTCCTACTTCAGGGCTGCTGCTCTATGCACTGTGCCACCTAGCTGCCCTACCATAGCATTCTTACACAATGTCAGACAAGATTTACGAAGGCTTCCTGCATATTGGTTAGCTCCATAGTGGTGAAATAGTGTAGAAACATGGACAAGCACAGAATAAAGTATGTGAGCAGGGATGGGCTGCAACCCCCATCTTGAAGGAACTATGGGCGTTGATGGGATCATGGTTCATTAGAGTATTTGAAAGCATGTGCAAGTCACTTGTGTTGAGTTTTTCTCCCATCTGGGTCAGGTTGATGGCTTCCTACCCTAGGATTCAGAAGGGTCTTCAGTGATCAGGTATCTCAGTCATTTCCAACTCTGAGTAGTAATTCCATCCAAATCAACTCAGAAAAAAATGAGTCTTTTCCAACAACAACCAAAGCCACAATATTTTCTCGTAAAAAGTGATTAATATTGGGCAGCTAGGTAGTGCAGTGGATAGAGCACCAGCCCTGAAGTCAGGAGGACCTGAGTTCAAATCTGGCCTCAGACATTTAATATTTCCTACTTGTGTGATCCTGAGCAAGTCACTTAAATCCGATTGCCTCAGCAAAAAGAAAGAAAGAAAGAAAGAAAGAAAGAAAGAAAGAAAGAAAGAAAGAAAGAAAGAAAGAAAGAAAGAAAGAAAGAAAGAAAGAAAGAAAGAAAGACGTGGGATGGTAGGAGTCATCCTGAGGATCATTTGAGAAATTTACTATGGAATGAAAGATCTAGATTCAAATCAGCCCCTCTGCCACCACAAACTTTCTGACCTTTGGTGATTAATTCATTATTCTCTGCCTTAGTTTCTTTTTCTGTAAAATGGAGACAACTACCCCTTAAGGTCAACATTAGTACCAAATGAGATAACATATGTAAAAAACAACAACAAAGCACCATTTTGCTGTGTTCCACAAACACCATCTCAGAAACTAATCAAGGCCGTCTGCATCAGTTAAATGATAAAGGCAATCCCATTAGATAAAGAACAGGAAAGTCAATACCAGCGCCATCTACTAATTTAAAGATGATGATGGATTTTAGGAGCTGTGGGAATACTTAATGTATTCTTTTCTCTCAAGCACTTTAACTAATTAATGCTCAGGTATTTCTCAGGAGTCTGCTAAGGGTTTAGCCCCTGTGCTAGGCAGTTTGGGAGTCACAAGGATTTCTTAGTTCAAGAAATAACTCTTGCAAGTATTAGAATGAAAGCATGAAATAACTGATGAACACCCCTGTCTTATGTATCTTTGCTAAGTCAACTGGAATCTAGGAAGACTTCCTGCCCATTGTGGCCTGAAATTATGCGGGGTCACAAGAATTGTCCAAGATTGGCAGCAAAGGTGGGTCACAGTCTGTTTCTTGTAGGGACCGTGGGGGCTGATGGGCTTAGAGGTTCCTTTAAGTATTTGAGTGCAAACCAAAATGTCTAGGTAGGGAGTGCTTTATAACCTCAGGTATTTCGGTACAGATCAAAATTTAAGTAAATTTAGGAATTTCGGCACAGATTTACTTGTTGGGGTTATATTATAGAGGAATTCTTGCTTTGGGATGTGGCTAGATGAGATTATTCCTGAGGTAGTATTCACTCCGAGACTATATGAAAGAGATCGACTCTTTGATAGCATGGGGCTAATTAAATTAAATTCAACTCAATAAGCATTTATTAAGCACTTATTATGCGCCAGGGACTGTACCGGGTACCATGGGTATGATAAAAATTAAGAGTCTCTCTTCTCAAGAATCTAGATTCTGTTGGATTCAATTAGATCCAATTGAATCCAACAATCATTTTATGATCATGAAAATCTGCAGGGTACCTTGCAAGGCTCTGTGGGTACAAAAGGAAACTGCTGCTGCCCTCAAGGAGTTTATATATTGACTGAACTCTGTTCATTGAGGATTTGGGCTCTTTACAGAGTCCTCTACTCTATATGGGACTGGTCTTGGAGCCCTACCAGGAAAAAATGGGTTTAAGCCTTACTTTTGCTACATAGTGGGCATGGGATGAGGTAAATCATTTAACCTCTTAGGATCTCAGGAACTTTGGGTATTTTTGTAGTTGTTGTTTAGTCATTTTATTGTGTCTAACTCTCCAGGACCCCATTTGGGATTATTGTGGCAAAGATACTGGAGTCGTTTTCCATTTCTTTTATCAATTCATTTTACATATAAAGAAACTGAAATCCAGGGGAGGGATCTGTCCAGGGTTACATAGCTTGTGTGTGTGTGTGTGTGTGTGTGTGTGTGTAAAGCCAAAATCAAAATCATCCCTCAAGGAATTTAAATTCTAGAGTGGCTTTACTATTAACTGGTCATTTGATGCTGGGAAAGCCACTTTACAGCTGACTGCTTATAGGGCATATTGTTGAGGGGATAAAAATCTGTTATGTGGGACTGGATGCCCTTTTATTGGGGGGAGGAGTCTCCTCCCATCTCTGAGATTCAGTGAACATAAGGACAAGTAAAAACACCAGACTGTGGGGGAAGCAGCAGAATACAGTGGGTGGGATATTTGATTCAATCTCTTGCTCATCCAATCAACAACATTTATTATGTTCCTACTATATGCCAGACACTAAGAATGCAAAGAAAAGTTAAGAAAGGGTTCCTTTTCTCAAGGAGCTTACTTTCTAATGGGAGAGACAGGATGCACATAAATACAACAGGTAGATAGAAGATATATACAGAGTGGACAAAAGATCATCTTAGAGGAAAAGTCAATAATAGTTGGTGGGGAGACAGGAAAACCCAGTGGTTGGTGTTTGGGGGGATACAGACAGGAGAAAAATGAAAGGGATGAGTCTGTGGAGGATAATGATGCAAAAATCAAAAGTAACTTTCGTTTAATTTTAACTATGATATTTATTTATTTTTATTTTTATTTTCAAAGATAGGAAGCTAGGTGATGCAATGGATAGAGTGTTGCACTTAGGAAAACCCGAGTTCAAATCTGGCCTCAGACATTTACTAGCTGTGTGACCCTGGGCAAGTCACTTTATTCTGCCTCAGTTTTCTTATTTGTAAAATTAGCTGGAAAATAAAATGACGAATGATTCCGGTATCTTTGCCAAATGGGGTCACAGTCAGAAATGACTAAAAACAATTGAACAACTGTAAAGCCAGCTGAACAGACAGTTTCTAAAAAAAGATATTCTTAACCCGAGGATCATGCACAGATTTCAGGGAGTCCATGAACTTGGATGGAAAAAAATGATATCTTTATTTTCATTGACTTCTAAATGAAAGTTAGCATTTCTTTCAATTATTTACAGACAGCATTCTGAGTCTAAGTTTACCAGCCTGTCAAAAGGATCCATGAGGGAGGGAACAAGCATTTATCAAGAGCCTACTATGTGTCAGACACCCTGATAAATGCTTTATAAATATTTCATTTAATTCTCATCTCAACCCTCGAAGGCAGATGCTATGATGACTATGATTTTATAGTTAAGGAAACTGAGGCAGACAGAGATAAGATGTTTTCTTCACAGCTAGTAAGCATCTGAGGATTAGAATTCAGGATCAGCTCTCTATTTTTTGCCCTAACTAGCTGTCATGATGCAACAAAATCTAAGAAACCCTGTTCGAATCCAATCTCCTCCTCATTTTAGGGATAAAGAACCCAAAGTAGAGAGGTAAATTACCCATAGATCTCAAGACACTTTCCAATTGAAAAGTGACAAATGAGAAGACAGCTGACCATCCAGGAGTGGAAAGGAGAACTACTGTCTACCAAAGCACAGTCTCCCCCAGAAATTTCCTCTTTGTCTTGTTATTTTCCATCCCAGAGAAGGGAATGAGAGTCTGTTCCTCCAATGGGCATTTAGAACCAAGTTTCCACAAGGTGAACAGTTCAAATACAGAGTGACTTTCTCCACAAGAATCCCAATTTTACACAATGGTACCCTCTGTCATATCCCACCAGAAGTAAGATGGGATTGGGAAGCCTCTCAGCAGTGGGAAGTGGGAAGAACAGGGCTGAGGAGGTCCTTGAGTTGGGAGCGGAATAACGGTCAAATGAAAAGCTAAGACAAATTCATTCTAGTATGTATAAAGAGATTCTGAGCCTGAGACAGTTGGAAAGATCAGTTGCTTCACACAACCCAGGGCAGTATGAGATTAGGACAACGAAATGGAAGGCGTATCAAGGAGTTGACTATTTGTCCAACTCAACCTGTTTTCCTCAAACTTCAGTTCTTAAAAAATGTCAGTAACTCAATTTTTTATACTAATTACTACCAATGTTCTCCTGTTGCCAAAGGGCTATTCCCCTAACTCTCTATTTGACCCCCACCCACCATTCCCGGGCACACATGGACACACATACACATATGTGCACATACTTGAGAACACGAACCATCTTGCTCTTCCCATCCAAGGAAACCAGCCCCACTCCCCTTCAGTAATATTTAATGAATGCTTACCAGTAGACTGTTGGTTAGACCAAAGGGCATAAATCTGGCAGCCTCTATGGCCTCCCACATCTATCTATGTTTAGCCAGATGACTGATCCAACCTAGTATTTGGAAACCAGTCTGAATCTCACAAAACACAGGTTCAAGAAAACTGTGACTATCTTAGATTTTCCTCTCTCCCTCAATTCTCATATCCAATCAAATGCTAAGTCCCCTTTCAGCAAGAAACCCAATAAGCTAGTGCCTTCCCTCAGAGATTATCCAGAATTTAACATTGTGCCTTACACATAGGATCCTGTATCTATCACGTTTGTCCTTAGTTTGTATATTATTTCCTCTTTTACAGAGGGAGAGCCCTTGTGGGCAGGGATTGAATGTAGATTACTTTTTTTTTTTTTGTATCCCCAGGACCCAGCACCCAATGAATGTTTAACAAATGCTCTTTATTAACCTGACAAGGTCCTGTTAGTTTCATTTCTTCAACATATCACATTCATTTTCTTTTCTTTTCTTAACCTGGTATAGCTCTGATGACCACCTGCCTGGATTATTATTGAGACCTTCCTAAGAGACCTTCTCAATTTCCCTTCCCTTCCTTCCTCTCCCCACTCCATCCTTTGCCTAAGATCTGACTGTTTCACTTCATTTCATTCAAAGCCAGCAAACATTAAGGACCTACTGTGTGCAGGGATATATGATTTCTCTGTTCAAAAATTTTCTGTAGCTGGAATAGTCAAAGTGCTAAGTCTTCTACAATTTGGTGTCATCTGACCTTTCCCACTTCTTGAACAGAGGACATGGACTCAAATATTGGTTCTGCTACTTACTCCCTGAGTAACTGAGTAAGTCACTTGATCTCTCTGAACCTCAGTTTCCCCAACTATAAAACCTCTAAGATCATCTTCAACTCTAAACCTATGTTCCTATGTTTATATCTAGAAGTCTTTTCTCTACACAACTGGTCAACTTTCTGATCCTAAAATGCTTTATATCTTCAGACCTTAATGTTAACGATGTCCATGTAACTGGAATATCTGAGCTTGCTACTTTCATCTGTTGAGCTCCTCTGTCCCCAGTGCAAATGCAACTTTCTCAAGGAGGTCTTCTGTGATCTTCCTGATCAACATTGAACTTCCCCATCCTGATGCAAATATTAATTCATTCCATGCCTTTCTAATGAATTTATAGTATTTTAAAAATACAATTTAATTGCATTTTAAAATTCTAAACATAAGCACTTTCCCAAAAACATTTTCATAAACTTAGAAGGGAGTCTATATAAAACACTGAATTTCTATTTTACACAGCTTGCTTAAAAAAAAAAAAGAAGAAGAAATTCTCTGTGTAACATCACACATAAAGCGAATGACTGAATGAATTAAATGTTTACTATGTGACAAGCACTGTGCTAACCTCTGAAGAGTCAAACAGAAAAAAAGGAGATAGTCTCTTCTCTCTAGGAGTTCCCATTTTAACTGGGGGGACACAACCGAGAAAGGAAAGCTAGAGAATGAGGTGGGCTAGAAAAACCTTGAAATGTAAAAATTCAGCAGCAGGGTGGATGGCAAAGCCCAGAGTGGTACAGGGAAGGATTCTGGGCTGGGAGCTCACATTCAGCCTTTTATACTTATTATGTAAGCCTGGACAAGCCACTTAACCTTTTTCTGCCTCAACTATGAGTTTTATTTTAGAGTTTCCTCAACTATAAAGTAAGGATCATGAAAATATCTACCTCTTAAGGTAAATCAGTCAGGTGATAGAAAATTTGTAAGGTGTTTAACATAGTGTGTGGCACACAGTAGGTGTTTAACAAATGTTTATTCCCTTTACCCTTTGGTTATACATAATAAACACTTCAATCTTGATTGAATACATAACTGGTTTTCCATTTAGCTCTCCAGCCACAGTATAAAGTCTAGTTTAATTAACACTAGTCCAATGATCTGTGCTGTCCCTATTTTTATCTGCTGTCTTCAGGTAGTCGCAGAGTAGGAGACGGAGGCTGGTGTCCTCCTTAGAATTATTGGCAGCAGTTGCCATCTTAGTCTCTTTCCACCTCCTGCCTCCCTTCCCTGATTGTGCTAACCCTTCCTAATACCAGTTTGATCCTATATTATCTTACATATGGTTATCTAACTCTTCCAGGTGGTTTTTACTTCCCAGCTACTCTGTATTATACACGACTGGACATCTGGAATGGTATTTATTCTTACAGTTCCCATGGCACCTTAGAATGCAGTAGGCGCTCCAGAAGTGCTCATGGGAAGGGCTTAAGTGGACTTCTGGTGCTATAGTTCACACAAGGGGTCTTTACTGTGGCAGCCTCGTGGCCATCCTGACTGATGGAGGAAAAAGCCCCAGGCCAGCTGGAGACGTCAGATAAAGTCAGCCACAGTCATCTTAAGCCATTTATTTCTTCAGCAGTTCCTAAGAAGGACCTAAATCTTATCTTAAGTAGCTGCACGGCTGGATTCTCATTTCTAATACAGATGCTATCAGGTTCAGAGGTACCGATAAACCCTTCCTCAGCTCTCTAAGGCTCGGAACGTGGGCTTGAGGTAAATGCCTGTAGTTTCTCTTGGCAGGAAGCGTCCTCTAAATCAGGGAACTAGAGATAACCTGAGCCCTGGTTAGTGTGAGCTTCTGCTCAACCACCCGAAGTAATCTGGATAGGGTTTGGAATAGCCCATTTTATCCCCATGGAACTTGTAGATAAGTTATCAGGCAAGATGCAGGACCCAGGATTGCCGAGGCTTATGGGAAACGCCGGAGATAACAGAAAGGGCTTTGTTTATCTAGGCTAGAAACAAGGACAACCATGGAAACAAAGAAATCTCAGAGCTGGTTGGGATCTCAGATGTCATCTTGACCAATCTGTATGTGAAACAGGAATCATCCCTTCATGACATCCGAAACAGGTGGGTCATCCTGCTTCTGCTGGAACAACTCCCTCCACTGACCAAGAGCTCGCTATCACCAAAGAGCAGGCCGTTCCTTATTGAGACAGTTCTTATCTTAGGGAGTTCTTTAGTTTTTTTTTTCTTTTTGTGTGGGAAACTATAAGGATCTTCCCCTCCCAGATGGATTCTTTTGTGAAGGCTAATGAGCCTATTTTTACCTTTATTCTCATCTAGCCTTTAATGAATGAATGAATGAATGTTGCCTCAGACAAACTGGAAAAGACCTTACTTAAAAAGCCCGGGTCTCCCACTGCATCTGGGGCCATCATCAATCATGCCGACCTATTTCTTGCAACTGAACTCCAATAGCTCTGGAGGAGAAAGCGAGGCTGATGACTTGGTATAGCTCAAGCTCACTTGAATCTATTTCACCTGCAAGTCAAGATATCACCTTCCTGATGCCATCGGTCCCCTTTGAGAACAAAGGATGAACAAGAGCAAACCATAAAAAAAATCTATGTCCTTCTGTCAGTCAGTCAATAAGTTGGACTCCGGGGATTTAAGAATAAATGGGAGACATTGCTGCCTTCAAGGAGTTTCCATTCTAAAGGGGGGACACAACCGAGAAAGGAAAGCTAGAGAATGAGGTGGGCTAGAAAAACCTTGAAATGTAAAAATTCAGCAGCAGGGTGGATGGCAAAGCCCAGAGTGGTACAGGGAAGGATTCTGGGCTGGGAGCTCACATTCAGCCTTTTATACTTATTATGTAAGCCTGGACAAGCCACTTAACCTTTTTCTGCCTCAACTATGAGTTTTATTTTAGAGTTTCCTCAACTATAAAGTAAGGATCATGAAAATATCTACCTCTTAAGGTAAATCAGTCAGGTGATAGAATATTTGTAAGGTGTTTAACATAGTGTGTGGCACACAGTAGGTGCTTCACAAACATTTATTCCCTTTCCCCTTTGGTTATACATAATAAACATTTTAATTTTGGTTGACTAAATAACCGGTTTTCCATTTAGCTCTCCAGCCACAGTATAAAGTCTTGTTTAATTAACACTAGTCCAATGATCTGTGCTGTCCCTATTTTTATCTGCTGTCTTCAGGTAGTCGCAGAGTAGGAGACGGAGGCTGGTGTCCTCCTTAGAATTATTGGCAGCAGTTGTCATCTTAGTCTCTTTCCCCCTCCTGCCTCCCTTCCCTGATTGTGCTAACCCTTCCTAATACCAGTTTGATCCTATATTATCTTACATATGGTTATCTAACTCTTCCAGGTGGTTTTTACTTCCCAGCTACTCTGTATTATACACGACTGGACATCTGGAATGGTATTTATTCTTACAGTTCCCATGGCACCTTAGAATGCAGTAGGCGCTCCAGAAGTGCTCATGGGAAGGGCTTAAGTGGACTTCTGGTGCTATAGTTCACACAAGGGGTCTTTACTGTGGCAGCCTCGTGGCCATCCTGATTGATGGAGGAAAAAGCCCCAGGCCAGCTGGAGACGTCAGATAAAGTCAGCCACAGTCATCTTAAGCCATTTATTTCTTCAGCAGTTCCTAAGAAGGACCTAAATCTTATCTTAAGTAGCTGCACGGCTGGATTCTCATTTCTAATACAGATGCTATCAGGTTCAGAGGTACCGATAAACCCTTCCTCAGCTCTCTAAGGCTCGGAACGTGGGCTTGAGGTAAATGCCTGTAGTTTCTCTTAGCAGGAAGCGTCCTCTAAATCAGGGAACTAGAGATAACCTGAGCCCTGGTTAGTGTGAGCTTCTGCTCAACCACCCGAAGTAATCTGGATAGGGTTTGGAATAGCCCATTTTATCCCCATGGAACTTGTAGATAAGTTATCAGGCAAGATGCAGGACCCAAGATTGCCGAGGCTTATGGGAAACGCCGGAGATAACAGAAAGGGCTTTGTTTATCTAGGCTAGAAACAAGGACAACCATGGAAACAAAGAAATCTCAGAGCTGGTTGGGATCTCAGATGTCATCTTGACCAATCTGTATGTGAAACAGGAATCATCCCTTCATGACATCCGAAACAGGTGGGTCATCCTGCTTCTGCTGGAACAACTCCCTCCACTGACCAAGAGCTCGCTATCACCAAATAGCAGGCCATTCCTTATTGAGACAGTTCTTAACTTAGGGAGTTCTTTAGTTTTTTTCTTTTTGTGTGGGAAACTATAAGGATCTTCCCCTCCCAGATGGATTCTTTTGTGAAGGCTAATGAGCCTATTTTTACCTTTATTCTCATCTAGCCTTTAATTAATGAATGAATGAATGTTGCCTCAGACAAACTGGAAAAGACCTTACTTAAAAAGCCCGGGTCTCCCACTGCATCTGGGGCCATCATCAATCATGCCGACCTATTTCTTGCAACTGAACTCCAATAGCTCTGGAGGAGAAAGCGAGGCTGATGACTTGGTATAGCTCAAGCTCACTTGAATCCATTTCACCTGCAAGTCAAGATATCACCTTCATGCCATCGGTCCCCTTTGAGAACAAAGGATGAACAAGAGCAAACCACAAAAAAAATCTATGTCCTTCTGTCAGTCAGTCAATAAGTTGGACTCCGGGGATTTAAGAATAAATGGGAGACATTGCTGCCTTCAAGGAGTTTCCATTCTAAAGGGGGGACACAACCTGTATCTGGCATAGTATGAGTGAAGTGGTTTAAATCCTGCCTCTGACACTTACCAGCTGTTTGATTCTGAGCAAGTCACTTCTCCTCTGCCTTGGTTTCTTCAACTGTAAAATGTGAAGATTGGACTTAATGGCTTCTAAGCTTTCCTCTAGCTCTAAATCACTATTTCTATGTTCATGGATAAAATACAAATATATACAAAATGATAGGGGAGGAGGGACATCACACTAATAAGTTCTAAAAAAAATAAGGAATTAGCTTCTTTGATATGTGCCTTCCCCCTATGTACTTGCAGAGTGTCTGGGCTTCACTTTTCCCCTCAACTCTCCTTTTGGGCTCCCTTTTATGTGTTGCTGTCCCTAAGTAGAATGCAAGCTTCTTGAGGGAAGGGACTGTCTTTTTCTTTGGCTGCATTTGTATCCTCAAACACAGGGCCTGGCACATGGTAAGCATTTCATAAATGTGTTATCTACTTCTCTATGAAGATTTCCTCCTTTTCCTCCTCCTCCTCCTCCTCCTCCATTTCTTCCTCCACCTCCTTCACTCCCTCCTCCTCCTCTTCCTGCTCCTCCTCCTCCTTTTCTTCTTCTTCTTCTTCTTCTTCTTCTTCTTCTTCTTCTTCTTCTTCTTCTTCTTCTTCTTCTTCTTCTTCTTCTTCTTCTTCTTCTTCTTCTCTTCTTCTTCTTCTTCTTCTTCTTCTTCTCTTCTTCTTCTTCTTCTCTTCTTCTTCTTCCTCCTCCACTTCCTTCTCTACCTCCTCCTCCACCTCCTCTTCCTTCTTCCATCTCTTTCTTTTTCTCTTCTTTGTCTTCCTTTCTCCTCTTCCTTCTCTTCTTCCCTCTCCTCCTCTTCCTTCTTCATCCTTCTTCTCTTCCACCTTTTCCACTTTTCCTTCATTTTCTTTTTCTTCTTTCTCCTGTCAACTACAGCCAAGAGAATGACCTTTAGTCTGGAAGCAGTATGAGGGATGAGTTGAAACTAAATCGAGGTGAGAAGAATGGGATTGTTGGAGTAGATAACACCTATGGTCCCTTTCATTGTCCATGGTTCTAAAAGTCTTTCCTGTTTTGACATTCTCTAACACACTTTCCAGCTCTGATATCCCCATTCTAAAATCCCTCTCAGTTCTGATAGTCTTTATTCTAATGCCCCTCCCAGCTCTGATGTTGCCTGTCCTAAAGCCCCTCACTTAGCTCTGATATTGCCTATTTGCAGGCCCCTTCTGGCTCTGATAGCCTCACTTCTAAGGGCTCTCCCAGCTCTACTGTCCTATGATCCCATAAGAATAGACCACCAGCCACATTCAGTAAGTTTAAGACTTTAGCCCCACATACATTTTAGCCAGGGTGATGAACAGACTTCTAGACATGAACTCATGATGGGTGCCATTTTGAGATTCCTTGAAAAATAACAAGAATCAGAAGACTGGAAATGGGCAAATAGCCAGGCCTCCCTCGGCCACCTGGTTTACCACATGCTTCCATTTGCAGTCCAAGCACCTCCCACAGCACGAAGGAACCGGTGAATTGTTGCCAGCTGCCTTGATCCAGGAAGGTAATAGAAGGAGAATGGAAAACCTCAGCCTCCCAAGCTGATGCCTGACTGGGCATCAGATTGTCACAGAAGCAGCACCCACTTCACTGCCTTATGTAAGAGGGCATCGTCATCCCTATGGTGCCATCCCAAGATGCCTCCCCCTCTCCCTTTCCAAGCAGATGGTGAATAATTTCTTGTAGATATATTCCCATGGGGACTCCTTTCTTGTATGGATTAGATTAGAAGGCCACTGCAATCCCTTGAGACCTCCCAATTTTTTGACTACTCCTGACCTGGTCTAGAACCCAGATTGAGGTAAATCCATACCCTCTGACTCCCTCTCTTTAATGCTGGCTGAATCATTTCCCATTCTTCAGATCTGGAACATTTTTTCTCTCCATATGGCTTTTGGTAACTTGGATTTCTTCCTTGGAAAACTATCCATATTCTTTGCATAAGCAACACAACTTAAAGCTAGACTTGGAATCAGTGGGCCAGTGGACCGTTCTGCCACTTGGAACCTGTGTACTAATCTTAGGCGAGTCTCTTTGACCTCTCTGAGCCTCAGTTTCCTTATCTGTAAAATGACAAGATTGAACCACTTCTAAAACTGTCTTCTGCAATCCCATAACCCACAAGTCCTATAACTCATAATCATGATGCTTAGGTTTGATCCTTAGCTCATGGATTGCCTTCTAGACATTAGGAGAAAACCATGGGGATGCACTGATCCTCTGACTGCCCAAACACCCCGGTCATTCTCTCTTTAAAAGACTATTCCAAACTTGCTTTGTGTTGATGATACTTGAATACACACATTTTGTCTTCCTTCCCCCGCCTTCACACTCAACCAGGAAACCTATAAGGGCTGTATTCTACAATGATTCATCTTTGTTTCTCCTACAACGTGGATTAAGTAAGAGATCATTACAGGACAGTATGTCACAGATTCAGTTCTGAAAGGCTCCTCAGAGACCATCTATTTCAACTCCCTTGATTTACAGACGAGAAACTGGAGACCAGGGTTTAAGGGACGTGCTCATAATCACACAGGGAATAAGTTTTCCCCTTTCAATATGCCATTTCTTCCATTGAATGAGCCCCAAAAAGGTAAAGAACGCCCAGACTGGATAATGTTTGAGTTTCTTTCCAGCTCTAGATCTTTGAATGTAACTACATTGAGAATGGGGATTGTTTCGATTTTTTGGTCTCTCTGTCCCCGGCACAGTCCCCGGCACATAGTAGGCCCTTAAGAAATGATTATTGATTGGCTGATTGATGGATTGCTGTTCATTTATTTGGGGACCACGCACAAGCGGCAAGCGGCTGTGGTCCTTCCGGGATGTTGCTGTTTTGCTTTTTCATTTAATCCGACTTCCTCTTTTTTTGGTACTGTTACCAATCCCTTTTTCACCCAGGCCTTTGTCTTTCTGATTCTCTTTGGCTCTCTGATGGAAAGGTGATTTCAAGTCTGAAATAGCATCAGGACAGATGAATGAACGGGAGCCAAGTGAAATGGCAGAATTACCAATTACTGGAGGCAGGATGGATGGGCCGCCACAGACACTTTCCTTTGCGCTACTGCCAGGGAAGGAGAGATAGCTTACAAGATGTGGACATGAAGAGAGGGCTTGTTCTTGCCGAGAAGAGAGCTGCTGATTCTACAGGGGCAATGCAAGGCTCCGGACTTCACAGGGCAGGTGGGAGAGTGAAATGAGAAAGAGGGCCTGGGGGTCCCTAAAGATCAACTTTCCCACTCACAATTTGATCACATTTCTCCTGAGGTGAGCCTCTATCACAAAGTTTAACGTGACGGATCTCCAGAGAGCCCACTCTGACACAAAAGCCAATCCTACTCTCATCCTGATTAGTGAATGATGTCCCAATACATGATTTCGGGACTATAAATTTAGGCTGGGAGGAAACATTTGAGATTAGCTAGTCTAACATCTCCATTTTTAGGTGAAGAAATTGAGGCTCAGAAAAAGGAAGGGACTTACATTTATAAGATCTAGCTCTTATATAAATCTAGAGCTCGACAGAACCTTGAAAGCCATATAGTACATTTCCCTGATTTTACAGAGGAGTAAACTGAGTCCCAGAGAGTAAATGGCTCCTGCAAAAATCACACAGAAGCAATCAGATTTAGAATGGAGGGTTTTTTTTCCAACTTACACATTCAATGCTGAAGAAGCTTTCCTTTTTTATTGTATTTTTTTTTAAAAGGCAATTGGGGAAAGTAACTTGCTCAAAGTCACACAGCTAGAAAGGGTTAAGTAACTGAGGCTGGATTTGAATTCAGCTTCTCCTGCCTCTATCTATTTTCCCAGCTTCCCCCTTTTTTAAAAGTGAGGAAGTGAAGCCCAGATAGATTAAATGATTTGCCAAAGGTTACACAGTTAGTAGAGGCAAAGCTGAGATTTGAACCCAGGTCTTTTGGCTTCAAATCCACTCCTCGTAGATATCATGCCATTTCTTATTTTCCTTTTTTCCATCTGGAAAAAGATCAAAACAACCTTCTTTACCCCTAGCTATTTCTGTCACTATCTATGAATGTGTGGGAAGTCACTACAATGCCCTGAATCTCAGTGTTTCTAATCTGTAAAATGGAACAATAAGATGTCCTCTGCTTAATATACTGAGTTGTTTGGGGGATAAAGTGAGGCAATAAATGGAAAAAAAAGCTTTACAAATTGTAAATTATAAGAATCCTAAACTGTATGTAACATGAAAAGAGGGCTCATTCATTGAGAGGAAGGTTTTATTATGATCAGGTGGCCAAGGTTCTAGTTCTATTACTGCTTCTAACTAGCCAAGTCCTTGCTCTTACTTAACTTCCATTTCTTCTGCCTGTAGATGAAGGTTAAATTAGCTGCTCTAGTTATCTATGACTCCTTTCTTCAATGGGTACTGAGTAGGATTGTAAACTCTTGAGCTGGAAACAATTCTCAGGGTAATCTAGTTCTTCCATGATTTTACAGGGGAAGAAACCAAGGCTCTGAGAGGAAATGGCTTGCCCTAAGCAACACAAACAATAAGTGGCAGACAAAACTGGAATTTGAATTCATACCCATTCTTCTTTCTCTTACACCAAGAATAAAGGTTCCCAGATCTTATAGAATCAGACCATCCAGAGGCCATCTAGTCCAACCCATGTCTGAACAAGAACCCAGCATCATCTGACTTCTGCTTGGAGACTTTAAGGGGTGGGGGGATCTCACCAGTTCCTGAGGCACCCCATTCCATTTTTAAATGACTTCACAGGCAAAATGAGATGCATTTAGGGGCCTGACCCAATGTGAGAATTTGTTTTGCTTGACAATGCAGAGGAGTTACAAGGGATTGCGTTTCGTTTCGATAGGGGAAGGAGAGGACATTGGGAGGGAGAGAACATCATTTTTGACCTTTAAAAATAATAAAACTATATTTTTATAAAAAAAATATTAAAAAAGCAGAAGGACTCGGTCCCTTATGGACCAAGGATATAGGCTGCATTTTCAAAAGATTTGCCCTGGGGTGGAGGAGGTGGGCAAGCTAGCTGTCTTGAAAAGCTGTCATGTGGAAGAGAGAGTAGATTTATTGTGGTGGCCCCAGAGGGCAGAACTAGTAGCAGCCGATTGCTTTATCAAAGAAGAGAATTTAGGTTCCGATGTAAGAAAAAGCTTCAGAATAATACGAGCAATCCGAAAGGCCAGGGGGCTGTCTCGGGAGTCAGCGAACTGTCCATCAGTGGTGGTTGGATGGCCACAAGTTGGGGAGGTTATAGGGGGACCCTTGTTCAGCACTGGATGCGTTCTGGATCCCTTTTCTTTGGGATCCCACTATTCTATGACTCCAAATACATGAAGCCATAAGCAGAGGAATCCTTGCTCAAGGTGGATTGAGAAGAGCCTTATTTTTTGGTGGGGAGGAGGACGTGGTTCGGTAGAGGGCTACTTCTGATGTTCAATAGCTGGGTGATATTGGACAAATCCCTTCATCTCCTTAGCCCTCAGTTTCCCCAGTTGTCAAATGAGGGGGTTGGATTATTTGGCCACGGAGATACCTCCGAACCCCACATCATCTCTTAGCTCTCACCAGCTCTAAAGTGTTTCTCAGAGTGGCTGCCGTGAAGCCTCTCCTCTGCAGAGGAAACTTGCTTCAAGGTCAAAATCACACCTGCCTCCGACATTTTTATTGGGGAATTTATATAGGGATCTCTGGCTGGCTCCGATCCAAGCAGGGTTACCATGGAAACCCATCAGTCCTCCACAGACCTGCTGCCAGCTCTCCCCTTAGCCTCCACCTGCACTGGAAGGAGCCGTATGCGGCTCCGTTCCCCACTGGGAAGGATTCGGTGGGTGCAGGGCGGTACGAAACAGCAGCAGCTCACATTTGAGGGAGCTCCATACTGTAATACGATCATTACAAACTATTTTAAAGTTTGCAAGTCATGTTGTGTGAGGCTCACAAAAGCCCACTCTTTTGTGTAATTAAGGGATCACCACCCTTAGAAGACAGATCAGGAGACTGTGGCTCAGGACACTGTGAAATTCAGTCTTATTCATGCTACTAATAAGCTCCAGAAATGGAATGGGATGCTAATGAGTGTTCTGACTCACAACATGTCACTCCCTTGCTCCAGGAGCTCCCCAAACTTCCCATTCTAGGAACGCTCTGGGGCATGTCAACCTGGCCCCAACTTAGCTTTCAGACTTATTTTGTATCATCCCCATTCAGGAAGCCAACTGTTCAGCCATATTGGATTTCTTGCTGTTCTTCTATCTCTCATCTTCTTGTCTTTGAATCTATGTTAATGATTGGTCTGACTCTAACACTCATTTGCAACATGTCACTCCCTTGCTCCAGGAGCTCCCCAAACTTCCCATTCTGGGAATGCTCTGGGGCATGTCAACCTGGCCCCAACTTAGCTTTCAGATTTATTTTATATCATCCCCATTCAGGAACCCAATCATTCAGCCATATTGGATTTCTTGCTAGTCTTCTATCTCTCATCTTCTTGTCTTTGAATCTATGTTAATGAGCAGTCTGACTCCAGCACTTATTCGCAACATGTCACTCCCTTGCTCCAGGAGCTCCCCAAACTTCCCATTCTAGGAACACTCTGGGGCATGTCAACCTGGCCCCAACTTAGCTTTCAGATTTATTTTGTATCATTCACCATTCAGGAACCCACCGTTCAGCCATATTGGATTTCTTGCTGTTCTTCCATCTCTCATGTCCTTGTCTTTGAATCTACTGGTTCCCATGCCTGGAGGGCACTCCTTTCTCATCTCTACCTGTTAGAATCCCTGTTTTTCTGCAACACTCTACCCAAATGTCATGTTCTACATCAAGAGTGGGGAACCTTTTTCTCTGCCAAGGGTCATTTGGATATTTATAACATCACTCACGGGCCATACAAAATTATAACCTTATAGAACTCTGCCAGCAGTGGGAAGTTGTTATAATTAGCTTTCAGTTCATCATCTCCTGTGATTGATTATTCAAATTATTTAACGGGCCTTTTGTGGTCCGAGGTTCCCTATCCTTGTTCTACATGAAACTTTTTTTGATTCTAACTCCTACATCCTAGTATCTACTCCTCCAAGTTTACTTTGTATATATTTTCTATCTAATTATACATGTATATATTTATGTACCAGCATTATATACATGGGATATCTAGGTCCCTACTCTACAAGTCTATTTTGTATATATTTTCTAATTCTATATTATATATTTATGTACCAACATTATATGCATGGCATAGCTGATACCTATCCCTCCAAGTTTATTTTGTATATATTTTCTATATAATCATATATGTATATATTTATGTACCAACATTATATACATGGGATAGCTAGGTACCTATCCCTCCAAGTTTACTTTGTATATATTTTCTATATAATCATATATGTATATATTTATGTACCAACATTATATACATGGGATAGCTAGGTACCTACCCCTCCAAGTTTACTTTGCATATATTTTCTATATAATCATATATGTATATATTTATGTACCAACATTATATACATGGGATAGCTAGGTACCTACCCCTCCAAGTTTACTTTGTATATATTTTCTATATAATCATATATGTATATATTTATGTACCAACATTATATACATGGGATAGCTAGGTACCTACCCCTCCAAGTTTACTTTGTATATATTTTCTATATAATCATATATGTATATATTTATGTACCAACATTATATACATGGGATAGCTAGGTACCTACCCCTCCAAGTTTACTTTGCATATATTTTCTATATAATCATATATGTATATATTTATGTACCAACATTATATACATGGGATAGCTAGGTACCTACCCCTCCAAGTTTACTTTGTATATATTTTCTATATAATCATATATGTATATATTTATGTACCAACATTATATACATGGGATAGCTAGGTACCTACCCCTCCAAGTTTACTTTGTATATATTTTCTATATAATCATATATGTATATATTTATGTACCAACATTATATACATGGGATAGCTAGGTACCTACCCCTCCAAGTTTACTTTGTATATATTTTCTATATAATCATATATGTATATATTTATGTACCAACATTATATACATGGGATAGCTAGGTACCTACCCCTCCAAGTTTACTTTGCATATATTTTCTATATAATCATATATGTATATATTTATGTACCAACATTATATACATGGGATAGCTAGGTACCTACCTCTCCAAGTTTACTTTGTATATATTTTCTATATAACTATATATGTATATATTTATGTATCAACATTATATACATAGGATAGCTAGGTACCTACCCCTCCAAATTTACTTTGTATATATTTTCTATATAATTATATATGTATATATTTATGTATCAACATTATATACATGGGACAGCAAGGTACCTACCCCTCCAAATTTACTTTGTATATATTTTCTATATAATTATATATGTATATATTTATGTATCAACATTATATACATGGGACAGCTAGGTACCTACCTCTCCAAGTTTACTTTGTATATATTTTCTATATAATCATATATGTATATATTTATGCACCAACATTATATACATGGGATAGGTAGGTACCTACCCCTCCACGTTTACTTTGTATATATTTTCTATATAATTATATAGGTATATATTTATGTATCAACATTATATACATGGGATAGCTAGGTATCTACCCCTCCAAGTTTACTTTGTATATATTTTCTATATAATTATATATGTATATATTTATTTTAGCAACATTATACATGTGGGATAGCTAGGTGCATCATAGTGCACAGAGCCCTAGTCCTGGAATCAGAAGACTCATCTTCTTGAGTTTAAATCTAGTCTCAGACATTTATTAGTTATATGACCCTAGGCAAGTCACTTAACTTTGCCTCAGTTTCCTCATTTATAAAATGCGCTAGAGAAGGAAATGTCAAATCATTTCAGTGTCTCTGCCAAGAAGATCTCAAATGGAGTCATGGAGAGTTAAATGTGACCCAACAACAAATACATATACAATTATATATATAAACATGTAAAACATATATAAACACATATTTATACATATACCTACATATTGATACATTTTAAAAACACTTTTAGAATGGAAATGCCTTGAGATTAGAAATTGTATCATTCTTTATATTTGCATTCTCAGCACAGCATATCGTAAGCAATCATTATATGGTAGTTGATTGCCATAATGCTATGAGTTGGAAGTATACATATTATCATCCCCATTTTCCAGATAATGAAACTGAGGGAAAGGGGAAATAGAGAATGGTTTGCTTAAGGTCATATAATAATTAAGTATCAGAGTCAGGACTCCAGCCCCACTCTCCTTAGTCTAAGCTCAGTGTTCTCTTACTGTGTAACTCTGTATCTACAGGTTTCTTTTGGGAAACTAAGGAACATTTTAATTTTGCCTGACTGCCAACTTTTTAGCTTGGGATGCCCCAACTCTTCTGAGCTCAAATGCTGGCTCTTGCCTGTGTGACTGTAGATAGATCAGGGACAGATCACATGACTTGGCTAAGGTCCCACAAAGTTTTCCCATCTGTCAAAAATGATGTAAAAGTACGAGATTTCCAAGGTCCCTTCGGGTTCTACATCTGTGACCCTAAGATTCTAATGATAGCTCGCATCCCAGGGATCTGTGCATCCTCTGGTAGATAAACTAATCTGAGCTATAACTGTGCTTGAGGAAAGTTTGTTTCGCGTTGGCGAGGAGACGGTGATAGTCTGATCATGGATGCATTTATCTCAGGACAGGGGACAGCTCATTTCTTGGAGATTGTGACACTTATTCCATAGAGATTGGGGTAAAGGGAGAGTCCAAGCATGGGATCAGGACGCTGGTGGTGACATCCCACTGTCTCACACATCATCGAAGAACCTTCCGTGAAGTTAGGGAGACAGAGAACTGTCACAGGAATGAAATATCCCCCAGTGCGTCCAGGGCAAAGCCCCATTTACCCCATGCTAGTTTCTGAATTTGTCCTTTCTCTATTTCAAAACTCATGATGCTTTGTCTGTGGTCAAAGTGAACCATCAAGAGGCTGGCCCAACTTGTAAAATCATTTTCCCTTTCTCACTCATCTCTATTTCACCATATTAGCCTGGTGTCAAATCCAAAAATTGTTTAAGGAGACAGAACCTTCCCCAGCCTCTTGCCCCAGTCACGTGACTCGCCCCGTCACTCCCTTGGGTTTGAAGATTTCTTTTTTTAGCTTTCTGGTCCAATCCTTCAACATTCATCAATGGTAATGAGAATCCTCTTACATGGTAAGTCATGTCCATTTACAGCAATCTTCTCAAAATAAAACGTGGAGCTATTTTGGAGAACGACTAGGACTGTTTGCTTCTAAATATCATGAAACAGTTATTACCCAGAGTCCCCCCCACCGCCATTGTCCCCTCTCTTCTAAACAGGTGCAGCGAGATTAGTGGTAATTTAAAAAGTAGGATTGCCTCTGTGTCAATTTCTAGCTAATGAGGAAAGCACACTGCGTAATTGCCGTGTATTAACGGGCGCCAACAATGCATCTTCTCGAGCTGTTTATCATGCTGGGGCTTGGCTCTGCAGATGTGCCTTCTGGGAGCCAGGAGCTAAACTGGGGATGGGATGGCTCCGTTTTTTCCTCCTTCTCTTTAGCCAAAGCTCGGGGGCCCCCTTGGCCGACTTGTCAAAGGGGGGGATAACTGAGAAGACAGATGGCCCCGTTTCTTCTCTTTAGGTAGTTCCTATTCTTAGACTGTGAGAGGAGGGAAGGCACTCAGAATCATCCAGTCCAGTCCCCCTCGTTGAAGTGAAGGCTCAGAAAAGAGAACTAATCCATTCAGAGATACATAGCCAAGTGAAAGAGCCCAGGTTTGGACTTGAAAAGGGACTTAGAGGTCATATAGTCCAACCACCATCGATTTATTTACACATGAGAAAACTGAGGAAAACAGGGTTGAAGTGACTTGCCCAGGGTCATACAGCTGGAAAGTGTCCGAGGTCAGATTTGAACTCAGGAAGCTTCTGGGTACAGTCCAACAACCCTCAGTTTACAGACAAGGAAACTGAAGCCCAAAGAGGTTAAAGAATTTGTCAAAAGTCACTCATCTACTAAGTGGCAGATCCCAGAATCAGAGATTTTGAGCTAAAACAGACCTTAAAGGTCATTTCACAGACATCAGAAATGAGACCATCAGAGGTGAAGTCACAGGATCAAAGTCACACGGGTAAGACACGGCAAAGGCAGGATTCAAACCCAGGACTCAGGACTGTGTTATCTATTATTACAAATGTGCTGTCTATTATTACTCGGGATCTGAATAAGAATGAAGCTCCCACACCAGACATCCCACTGTGCTGTCCCAGACTGCTTCCTCATTGCCCTCCTCACCCCTGCAACTATCCTGCTCCTTTTCCGTTCTCTCTTTCTCTACTGGGAAATAATAATCGCCAGCGTTTATGGAAGGCTTTCAGTTGCAGAAAGTTTAATATTCATAACAACCCTGGAAAGTGGGGGCTATTATTATCTTCCTTTCAAAGAGGAGAAAAATAAAGCAAGCATACAAAATGACTTGTCCAGGGTCACACAGCTAATAAGTACTTGAGACTGATTTTGACTTCTGACTTCAAGTCACTGAGTCTTCTAAATGACTTGGGGGCAGGAAGTCTCTATTTTCCTTTTTGTTTGTATTCTATTCTAAATGCTTAGCATCGTGCTCGACAGCATGCTTAATAAACCCTCCATTTCTCTCTATGTCTATCCCTGTCTGTCTCTGTGATTCTATCTCTCTTTCTTTCTGTCTCTGTCTCTTCTCCTTATCTATCCTCTCCCTTCTTCTGTCTGTCTAATCCATCCATCCCCTTCCTTCTTATGCTCTGCTTCATTTTCTCTCCCCCTCTTTCTCTCTTTCCTTATTTATCCTCTCCTTTCTTCTATTCATCTATCCATCCATCTATCTATCTATCTATCTATCTATCTATATCCATCCATCTATCTTCCTCCCTAGTCTGTCTTCAACCTATCCCTCTCAGTCTCTATCTCTTATCTACTTATCCTGCTATCTATCTGTCTCTCTATCCATCCATCCATCCATCCATCCATCCATCCATTTATCTAATCCATCCATTTATCTATCTATCTATCTATCTATCTATCTATCTATCTATCTATCCATCTATCCATCTATCTATCCATCCATCCATTCATCTGGGTATATATCTATCTATTTACCTATCCTGCCTTTCTATCAATTCTGCCTGCCGTCTATCTATCTATCTATCTATCTATCTATCTATCTATCTATCTATCTACCTATCTATTCTGAATTCTATCTATTGATCTATCCTGTTTTCTATCTATCTATCTATCTACTCCATCTGTTTATCTACCTACTTACCTACCTATCTATCCAACCTTCCTTCTGCATCTCTCATTTTCTCTTCCCTTCCCTCCCATTCTCTTTTTCTCTCTTAGTGACAACCCGCATTTCTATGAGCTTGTTCTATGAGCTGTGCAATTCACAGGAGGTGAAGAGTGAAAGGGTCATCGAGCGCACTTTTTGGACAAGGAAAACAATGCTCTGAGAAGCTAGCAAAGTGACTTGCCCATGATTGTGGCTCCTTCCCTGGTTCTGTGACCTCACACATCTATGAGTTCCCTCCCGTGACACAGACAAGAGCCTCTCCCTGCTTGTCTATCTGGCCAGACTCTTCTCGCCCAGCTTCTCCTCCCATAAATCCTCTCCAGGAGCCTTGGCAAAGACTCAACAGATCTTCTTCTAGTAAATGGAATTGGCCTGGCTTGGTGATTTCATTGGCATGGGGCCATCTTAGTGAAGAAGCCCCCACTTTCAATGAAGATGAACAGCTCCTCTCCAGCTCACTCTTGAGGAAACTGAGTCTTTCTGACTCAGAGACCATCTATCATCTCTACCCTCTTTGCTATGTTACTTCTTTCCCTTATAATTAGTAGTCCATAATAATAATAATGGTTTAAATTTACATGACCCTTTATGCACATTATCTCATTTGCTTCTTTATAACAATCCTTCAAGGCAGGTACTGCAATCACTCCTATTTTACAGATGAGAAAATAAGAGCTTTAGAGAGTTAATGGATGTACTAGAGTCACACATCCAACCGGTGATTGAGGGGGAATTCAAACATATATCCTTCTGACTCTAGTAGAGAGCTCTAACCACTTCACAACACTACTTCTAGATCTTTTGACTTTGTGTAGAGAATAACAGCTCACATCAGGCAGCCATTACTTGGTCCTTACTGTGAGAGGGACTCATCTTTAAACATTCAGACCAAATAGTACATGATTTCAAAGTCCGATTCTTTTTGTATTGCAAAATAACTGTTAGGACATATATACTTATATTGTATTTAATTTATACTTTAACATATTTAACATGTATTGGTCAACCTGCCATCTGGGGGAGAGGGTGGGGGGAAGGAGGGGAAAAATTGGAACAAAAGGTTTGGTGATTGTCAATGCTGTAAAATTACCCATGCATGTAACTTGTAAATAAAAAGCTATAAAAAAAATAATAAATAAAAATATAGACCAACTTCTCAGTTCTCAGTAAATCAGATCTGAGTCAGTCAGTAAGACCTGAGTTCAAATTCTCCTTGAACACTTACTAGATGTATCATCTTGAGAAAGTCATTTAACCTCTAAAAAATGGAGGTAATAATAGCACATTATTTTTGTGAGCATAAATGTTAAAATGCTATACAAATACTACTACTATTATTATTATTCTTGCAGCCTGCTCAATCTACCATGCCTTTTCCCATTGTCCTTTGAGAAACCTTGAACTTCGATTCTTTGGAAACCGTGGTGTCCCATGATTTGCAGCCATGGCCGTTAGCAGGACACTGGAGTTCAGAAAACGGGTCTTTGTTTCAGAAAGAAGCTTGTTAGCCATTAAATGAACTGCATAACATCCCAAAGGCAATTGAGTGAGTGTTCCTCCAGCCTAGCTCATTATCCATTTATGGGCTATGTCCAAGATATATATACACTGATGAACCAGTTCTGTGGGTTATTCATTCAGTTGCATATCGGTTGCATATTCAGTTGCATATAGACCAACTTCTCAGTTCTCAGTAAATCAGATCTGAGTCAGTCAGTAAGACCTGAGTTCAAATTCTCCTTGAACACTTACTAGATGTATCATCTTGAGAAAGTCATTTAACCTCTAAAAAATGGAGGTAATAATAGCACATTATTTTTGTGAGCATAAACAGTCGGAGCAAAACTCAGGGTTTCAGTTGAATCCAGTTAAACTCAATTTAATATTTGTCAAAGTTTTGTCAATGAAAATGATGCTAGAGAAGATGTATGATCATATGTTTGGCCACCGTATTCCAGGGATCACCGGGCCTTTCCATCAGAGCCCTCCTGTAAGTATTATGTACCTTATGGTAACATGAGCTCCTTGACAACAAGGACCATCATTTCTTTCTATTTCTATCCCAGAACTTACTGTTTTGTATACAGTAAGAGCTCAATAAATGCTTTGAATTCACCTATGAATTAATCCATCTGTGAATAAGCCTATAGATACTAGATAGTGCTAGGTGCTAGAGCCAAAGTAAAGACAATCTCTGCCTTTAGGAAGTTTAAATTTTACTAAGGGGAGACTCCTCCCTTCTATTTCAGTATTCTTTCTTCTAGCCCAGAAAAGAGCAGATATGAGAAGATACTTATGTTCACAAATTCCTTCAACCACTACCTGAGAAATAAGCCCTCAAATAATAATCATACTTCCACAAATCAAGCATTTTGGGATTTACAAAGTGTTTTCTCATCTGTGATCTCACAATCAGGGCAGGATTTATCGTGCCCATTTTATAGATGGGGAAATTGAGGCCCAAAGGAAGCCAATAACTTAAACAAGATCAGTTGATGAACAGTTGATAAGTGGTGCAATTGAGAACAGAAGCCAATTCTCTTTATTCCCAGGCTAGAGTTCTCTCTACCTCATCTCATTTATTTAAATTAAATTATTTAAATTATCCAAGCTGTCAATGCAGGTACTTGCCTGGAGTAATGAGTTATTGTTTGATACATACATATATAAATATGCCTAATGTATACACACATACACACACATATATTTATATATGAATATGTAGTGAGGTAGGTTTTTTTGTATGTGAATGGAGGGGTGGGGAAAATATCCTATTTCCTGGAAATCTTAAAAATCAGAAAAGACAGTTCTCTATTTTGAACAGTTTAGATTAAAGGCTTAGTGCTTGGCTCTATCCTGTTTAATAATTTTATAAATGATTTGGCAAAGGTATAGGTGATAGATACATTTATCAAATTTGCACCTGACACAAATCTAGAAGGACAAATTATCACTTTCCAAAAAATATATATCTTTACAGGCTTAGAACAATGTGTTGAAATGGATGAAGTGAAGTGGAGATAAATGTAAAGTTATACAGTGAGGTCCAAGAAATCACTTTTACAAATAAAAGGTTGGGGGACATCAGGACACTTTTTCTGAAAAAGATCTAGAGATTTTACCACTGGATTGCACATTTGATATAAACCAGCAAGGTGGTGCATCATTCAATTGAAAAGAGAGAGATGGTGTCCAGAGCCAAGGTGATGATAATCCTTCATGATTTATTCTAGTCAAATCATGTCTACAAGTATTATATTTATTTCTGGACCTTATATTTTGGGAATGATATTAATAAGCTGGAAAGCATCTAAAGAAGGGAGTCTAGAATGTTGAAGGTTCATAGAGTTAATACCAAAAGGACCTTAGAGCTTAGTTCAGTATTCTCATATTTGCTGGTGATATTTACTATTATTTACTCATTTTTCTAATTTTACTTTATTTATTCATATTCAATTTATCCAGAGCAAAATAACTTGATGAAAGTCATGTGTAATAAGTAAATGGAGGAGCTAGATTTTTTTTTAAGTTCCTTGACCTCTCATCTGGTATATTTCCATTCTCCCTGACTCCAAATCCAACCCTCCATGTACTAGATTGCTTAGTAAGGTATGCTGACCAGGTGTACCCGTTCAACTGAATTATTATTTACTCATTTTTCTAATTTAATTTATTCCTATTCAATTTACCCAGAGCAAAGTGACTTGACCAAAGTCATGTGTAAGAAGTGGAGGAGCCAGACTTTTTTTTAAAAAGTCCCTTAACCCCAGATTCTGTATATTTCCATTCTCCCTGACTCCAAGTCTGACCCTCCATGTACTTGATTGTTTAGTATTTTATAGCCTCCCAGGTGGTGATCCTCCAAATTATATGTTTTTTTGCTTTTGTATAGCCTCTGCTAGCATAGAGGAGACATATGTCTTTACACACCTTCCCTGTCCTTAAGGACAGAGACTGTTTCATTTATTGTCTTAATATGGCCGGCAACTGGCACACAGTTGACTTGAAAAATGTTTGATGGTTGATTGATAGAAGCTATTAAGTTAATAAATGTTCAAAGGTTCTAGAAACAAAGAGAAGCCAAGCTCTGGCTGCCTCAAATAACTTCCTGAGGCCAAATTAAAGCTGGGGAGGAGCCAGCAGTGTCAAGCAGAGTGAACAGAGAGGAGGGGATGTGCCACAGGAGATAAACGGCTCCTTGGCTTCCATTGTGCCGAGCGGGCCAAGGTCATCTCCCAAAGTCACAGGCACAATTGCCTAGAGAAGGAGGGAGAAGGCAAGAGGGCTTTACAGTCCCCACAGCTCTGGGAGTTGGGAAAGCAGAATCATCCAAAGGCCCCACAGTCTCAGCCAGGGAGAAAGGATTCAAGGAATTGTGGGGAGCTGTCAAGGGAACTCCTTACGGAACACACTTGGAATCCCAAGGAACAAAAGCATGGAGGAGCTCTGGCAGATGCTAACTGGGGTTGTTGTCATGGGCTCATCGATCTGGAGGCACTCTAATCCAAACTGCAGATGGGAACACAGGCCCAGAGAAAGGAAGGAACGTGGCTATGGTTACATAAGTGCTAAGTAGCAGAGAGGAGACTGGAACCCAGGCCCTTTCACTTCATAAACAGTATTTTTCCAAGCTACCACTCTGCTTTCTCCCCAAATAGTCAGTAAACTGTGGGAATCAAGAAACAATTGTTTATTTACTGTTTGTGCATCCATTAGGCAATTTCAGTTTCTACCATGGATCAAGAGACCCTAGAATTCTAGATCTAGCTCTGAAAGGGTGCTCAGGGACCGCCGAGTCCATCCTCCTCATTTGATAGAGGAGACATTTGTTAGGATTCTTACAAAGTGATAAGTTGGTTGTCTAATTTAGCATGGTACGTAGCAAGTTCTCTAGCTCACTAAGTACTCATTGGAGTTCTACAAGATTCACAAGTCCGGATTCAGTCCAGAGATTCACAAGCTCAGTGGAAGAGATTCACAAGTCACAGCTCCCACAATCCCATTCTTGGAGGAGGAGTCAACCTTTGAGTTCACACCTTTAAGAGATCATATATAAGAAGCTCTCGGAGCCTCAGCCAGGAGTCAGTTGAGGAGATTGAGAAACCAGAGACTGCAGTCAGGTAGAACTGGGGATTCGGAAGAGGAGAGGCAGAGACAATAAAGGACTGTATTTTAACAGCTGGCTGCATTTGAGGTTATTATTACTCTGAACTGAAACCAAGGTTGCCTCCAGAAGCTCCCCAAGAAATCTGCTCCCAAAACATCTTCACAGTTAAAGGTTCTGATAAAGGCCTCATTTCCAAAATATAGAGAGAATTGACTCTAATTTATAAGAAATCAAAACATTCTCCAATTGATAAGTGGTCAAAGATATGAACAGACAATCTCCAGATGATGAAATTGAAACTATTTCCACTCATATGAAAGAGTGTTCCAAATCACTGTTGATCAGAGAAATGCAAATTAAGACAACTCTGAGATACCACTACACACCTGTCAGATTGGCTAGAATGACAGGGAAAGATAATGTGTAATGTTGGAGGGGAAAACTGGGACACTGATGCATTGTTGGTGGAGTTGTGAATGAATTCAACCACTCTGGAGAGCAATCTGGAATTATGCCCAAAAAGTTATCAAACTGTGTTTCTACTGGGCATATACCCCAGAGAGATACTAAAGAAGGGAAAGGGACCTGTATTTACCAAAATGTTTGTGGCAGCTCTGTTTGTAGTGGCCAGAAACTGGAAAATGAATGGATGCCCATCAATTGGAGAATGGCTGGGTAAATTGTGGTATATGAATGTTATGGAATATTATTGTTCTGTAAGAAATGACCAGAAGGATGAATACAGAGAGGACTGGCGAGACTTACATGAACTGATGCTGAGTGAAATGAGCAGAACCAGGAGATCATTATACACTTCAACAATGATACTGTATGAGGATGTATTCTGATGGGAGTGGATTTCTTTGACAAAGAGAGCTAATTCAGTTTCAATTGATCAAGAATGGACAGAAGCAGCTACACCCAAAGAAAGAACACTGGGAAATAAGTGTAAACTGTTTCCATTTTTGTTTTTCTTCCCGGGTTATTTATACCTTCTGAATCCAATTCTCCCTGTGCAACAAGAGAACTGTTCGGTTCTGCAAACATATATTGTATCTAGGATATACTGTGCCATATTTAACATGTATAGGACTGCTTGCCATCTAGAGGAGGGGGTGGAGGGAGGGAGTGGAAAAGTCGGAACAGAAGTGAGTGCAAGGGATAATGCTGTAAAAAACTACCCAGGCTTGGGTTCTATCAATAAAAAGTTATTTTAAAAATAAATTTAAAGAAAGAAAGAAAGAAAGAAAGAAAGAAAGAAAGAAAGAAAGAAAGAAAGAAAGAAAGAAATCTACTCCTAGAGAACCATCATATTTTAGAAAAGAAGAACATTACAGACATTTTTAGAGGGGAAAATTGAGACCCAGATAGTTTAAGTGACTTTCCTAAAGCCACAGGGTACAAATCAGTGAGTCGATAACCATTTTTGAAGGCCCTACTATGTGAAGATAATCAATGCTGAACAAAAAGACTTGCTCTGTCCTTCCCTCTACATTAATAAACAGATAAAAACATGCAAAAAGGGGGTCACCGGAGATTGGCAACAATACCAGCACGCAGGAGGAATCAGGACAGGAGCCAATAGGCTGTGGGTCATGATACATAGAGGGATGGGCCTGGAGCAGGAAGGGTTCTCATCCTGCTTCTCTCTCTCTCTCTCTTGCTGTGAGACTCCAGGAAAGACCCATCTGAAAAGTGAGGGTGGCAATTCAGATAATTGTTAGGGTTCCAGTGAATTAATGGGACTTCCCTTAGATTATCACCATTGATAAGGATTAAGGATTCAAAGAGATGGGAACAGAGCATGATTGAAGTATGGAGGACAACCCGTGCAAAGAGCAAACAGCCGGGATCTCGATAGCATCTTCCGCCCTCGCTGTGCAAGACACCAAATGTGAGGAAGATGGAGAAACACTGATGGGGGTGACAGAAAAGTCAGGAAGGCAGGCCCCAGGAGATCAAATCTCAGTTCTTTTATTAAGGCCATGGGGGGGGGGGTGTTGTTACTCCCCATGCTCTTTCCCTCTCTGCTACAGCCCATCTCTAAGCTCCCTTGGTTATATGAGGCTGGTGAAAGTCATGACATAGCCATGTGGTCTTTGCTGAGAACCCTGGACTCGGAGTTTCGAACCCAATCTAAAAGACTTGCTAGCTGGATGACCCTGGGCAAGTCACTTAATTCTGTCTGCCTCAGTTTCTTCATCTACAAAATAGCATATTAAAAGCAACATCTTCTTAGGGTTGTCGTGAGGATGAATGAGATCAATTTTGTAAAACACTTTGCAAACTTTAAATTTCTATGTAATGACAGCCCTATTGATCCTGCTGGGAGGCAATTGGGGTTAAGTGACTTGCCCAAGGTCACATAGTTGGGAAGTATTAAGTATCTGAGGTCAAATTTGAATTCAGATCTTCCTGACTTTAGGGCTGGTGCTCTATCGACTGAACCACCCAGCTGCCCCTCCCTTAATAGGTATTACAAGCATCTTCCACCATATTTGGAGAGGTCTAAATTTCAAAGGCTCCAGCCAAAAGTAACACATTTGCAGTATTTACACTTAAAAAAAAAATCCAGGCTGTTGTCAATGACCAGGCTAATTCTCACTTTTTTTGTTGTTGTTGGTTGTTTAAAGCCTCGTTTTTAAGCATTGTTGCGAGTCTATGGAAATGAGCGGTTTTACCCTTGTTTCCTAAGTCATTTTGGATCCTTCTGAAATTGGTCAGATCCAGAATGAATCCCCTGCTGTTTGAGAGCCTGGAAGCTTGACCTCGGCTCCCAACTCAAGGGTTTAATAAGCTCCCTGATTCAGGTGAGCCAAAGGGGAAAACTCAAACAAACCATGGCTTCTGGTTCTAAAAGAGGTCTTAAGTGGATGAGGTGGGAAGTTTATATTCCAGTTGGGCCAGAGGAAGTTTCAGCACTAGCCAAATTCTGTGGGAGACGAGTTCCCCAGGAGAAATCCAGTTCCTTCAGAGTATAATCTGAGAGGGCGCTAGGGTTCTTGGGTGGATGATGGCCTGGTCTGAACACAATCAGAAGCTCCCTGAGGTTGTTAATGTGATGGGCAGAAAGACACTCATGGTATGCTGTGTGAAGAAGGGACGAGCATCCATACTGAGATCAAGGGAAGGGTTGGCCATGGAAGGCCAGAGTCAAGTCAGTTGCCAAACCAGGAGAAGATTGTGTGTGTGTGTGTGTGTGTGTGTGTGTGTGAGAGAGAGAGAGAGAGAGAGAGAGAGAGAGAGAGACAGACAGAGAGAGACAGAGAAAGAGACTGAGACAGAGAGAGACAGAGAGAAAGAAACAGAGACAAAGACAGAGAGATAAAGAGACAGAGAGAGAGAGAGAGAGAGAAGACAGAGACAGAGAGAGACACACACACAGAGAGAGACAGACAGACAGACAGAGACAGAGAGAGATGACTAGGACTTCTAATGGATGGAGCACTGTATAAAGAACGGGTCCATGGGTAGGATGGACTGATTCAAGAATAGGATAGAAAGGCATGAGCATGCATGGAGGAGACAATGTGGATTCTAGAAGAAATCATTTAACATTCACAAGATTCAATTTCCTCACATGTAACATGAGTGATATTGGATCCAGTGATTTCTGAGATCTTTTCAGCTCTCAATCCATGACTAGCTATGATTGGTGCATGTGCGCGATCCAATAATATATTTTGGATGGTGGAATCATAAAATCTTAGATTTAGAGGCCATAAAGAAATCAGCATTTATTAAGCACTTATTGTATGCCAAGTAGTGGAGATACCCATACAAGCAAAAGGAAAAAATAGTCCCCGCCTGGAGGAATTGGGGAGAGGACACATAGGAGGCAAAGTCTGGGTGATCAGAGGCTCAGTTCAGGGGAGAATGAGGGCAGGCCAGTCTGGAATAGTTCACAAAATGGAACTCACCAATGGAAGAAGGAGGCCAGGATGGCAGAGGGATGCTGCAGTGTGAGAAGGTTCCAGGCACTGAGATGTCCCAGTGTGAGAAAGAAGCTGGTGAATTCCAGAGTTAGGAACACAACCCTTGGCAGAACTAACATGAAACCCTTTGGGCAAATGGATTAACCTCTTTAAGCCTCAGTTTCCTCATCTCTCAAATGATGAGTTTATACTAACGGACTCCATTATCCCTTCCAGTTAGAGCTATCTCATTCTACCAGTCCTCAGTTTCCTCATCTGTAAAATGAGCTGGAGGAGTAAATGACAAACTCCTTCAGTATCTGCCAAGAAAACCCCAATTGGGATCAGGAGGAGTTTGCCATGACTGAACAACCGCAACAATGGATCCCAACGTCTAAATGGACTTGACGCCCAGTGGCCTGCCCCTCACTGCAAGTCTTCCAGCTGTCTGGCTCCTATTTTGGAAAGGAAAAAGGCAGCATCGCTTAGTGGACAGAACAGCAGATGGGGAGTCAGGATGATGGGTTCGAATCTCACCTCTTCTACCTACTAGTTGCGTGACTCTGGGAAAGTCTCATCTGCAAAATGGAAGGCTAGGTCTTTCCTGCTTTAAGACAATGCTCCTGAGTCTAGGTGGCCTCCGGGGTTCCTTCTAATTCTTGGGCTCTATGGGTAAACTTGCCATCCTTTCTGCACCGACACACTGAGCCCCTCCCCTGGGCCAGGCCCTGGGCCCCAGCAGCCGAGGACGCCCGTGTCTGAGGCCGTCGATTCCTTGCCAAAGACGGCGCCGCGGCCAGAGAGCGCTGTCGTTCTCAAATGAATGATTCAACTCAGCTGCGCTCCCAGATTTGGGGGGGCATTAACTATGAGCCACTCGGTCTTCTGCGGGAGCTGCCAGGCAGAGAACACGCTGTGACTCGGCTCCAGACGAAGAACGGGCTTTTGGCCCCGCGCCCCGCTGTCGGTCTGCAGCCGCCCACCCTAGGCCTGCATCCTCCCTGAAGCCCGGCCCGTTCCCAGATCCGAGCCACAAAGGGCCTTTGACCCCATTCTACAGAGGAACGGAAACCCAGGGGACAGGAGAAGGGACTTATCTAAGATCACATGGGCCGCCGGTGTCAGAGGTGGGATTCAAACTCTGGTTTGCAGACTGCAAATGCCAAACTCTATATTCTGCCTTAAAATGTTACCACTTTTGCGTTTTTAAACTTATGTTTTAGAATGGTAGCATTTTTACTTTTTCCATGGGCATCTTGTCTCCCCGGGTGAACCTTAAGCCACTAAAAGGCGACAGCTGTCTCTGTATCCATCCTTGGAACCCAGCACAGAGTTGGGCACTTGGGGGGGAACACAGAGTAGACAATTTACTAGATGATCTCGAAGACTTCTCTCAGAGTTAATGTTCTCCATTAATAACTCCAAGCTCGGAACTTCCGGGCCCCATCCGGCTCTAAATTCCCTGTCCTAAGCTCTGCCCTCCAACCTTTGCGCTCCTTCCCCTACAGGGACAGACGACACCTCGGCAAAATAGATCTTATATAATATGTCTCCATATCTTGGATTTAACATATATTTCTACCATGTTTAACATATATTGGACCACTTGCCATCTGAGGGAGACCGTGGGGGAAGGAAGGGATTGGAACACAGGGTTTTGCAAGGGTTAATGAGGACGAATTGTCCATGCACATGCTCTGAAACTAAAAAGCTTTAATAAAGAAAAAACAAAATAGGTTTTATGTTCATGGTGGGACGGTGTCAGAGCGGGAGTTTTCCACATTATTGGGCAGCTCACTTACTCATCCTTCCCTAGGAAATGGAACATGGCATTTGCCCTTTCTCAGTCATAGTATGTGCTCACAGAGCTCAAGAAGGGCGGACCTTAGAACTCATGTGGTCCTAGCCTTTATTTTACAGATGGGGAAACTGAGGCCCAGAAAGGTTCCACCTTTTGAACTAGAGTTGCTACTAAAGATCGGAAAGGAGTCTAAAAGGTAAGAGGACCTGAGTTCAAATCCAGTCTCAGACACTTTCTTGTTGTGTGATGCTGGACAAGTCATTTTATCTGGTCTGCCTCAGTTTCCTCATCTGTACAATGAGCTGCAGAAGGAAATGGCAGACCACGCCAGTGTTTCTGCCAAGAAAACCCCAAATGGAGTCACTAGGAGTTGGACACGGCTGAATAACACCAACAAATATATATTAGGGTCCTTCTGAAATCCTCCTCCCCTCTCCATCTCTGGCCGGCTCCTGGTTGCCATAAGGCAGCTCACCTCCTGTCTCTCCCGAGATGGACAGAAAACCCGCCCATTTCCGGGGCTGGATGCAAAGACAAGAAATCAGACTGGACTCTTGTGGGGGGAGGGGGCAGCGTGGCTTTGGAGGACTTGGTGCCCGGCCCTTCCCCGGCAGCCGGGCTCAGGGGAAATATTACCCAGAGGCTGCCGGGGCCGGCCGAGGGTTTAATTTAGCAAGAGAAGGCAGAGCTGAGTCTTTCTGCAGACATCTGCAGATGCTGATTCAGAGAGCAACCACTTTATCTCCTCTACCAGGTGGGCAGGACAGGGCCCAAGCCCAGCAGCGCCAAAGAGGCGGGAGAGGGAGGAGGGAAGATGGCCTGGAGAGGGAAGAGGGAGGGCTGCTGGCTAACCCCTTCCAGCTCTGGAGAGCTGTGGCAGCAAGTTCTTACGGCCCTAGGAGCAAGCTCTTACCGCCCTGGGAGCAAGCTCAGGGGGAAAGGATGGAGAAGGGGAATAAGCATTCATTAAGTGCCTACTATATGTCAGGCATGGTGCTAAGTGCTTTACAACACAAAGGGCAAAATGATGTGTTTTAGTAGGAGTGAGAGAGACAGAGAGAGACAGAGACAGAGAGATATACACAAAGAGAGAGACAGAGAGAGAAAGAGAGACAGAGACAGAAACTAAATCAGAAAGAGTCAGATAGAGGGACAGAGACAAAGAGATAGGGAGAAGCACAGAGAGAATGACAGAGACACAGATAGAGACACAGAGAGACAAAGAGATAAACAGAGAAACAGAGACAGAGATACAGACCAAGAGAGGAGAGACAGACACAGAAAGATAGAGACAGAGAGATAAACAGAGAAACAGAAAGAGACAAAGAAACAGAGATAAACAGAGAAACAAGGAGAGACAAAGACAAAGAGATAGAGACAGAGAGATAAACAGAAAAACAAAGAGAGACAGAGAGAGAGGCACAGAGAGACGATAGAGACAGAGAGAGACAGAAAGAGAGAGAGAGACAGAGAAAGATAGAGACAGAGAGATAGAGAGAAACAGACACACAGAGAGATACAGAAAGACATAGAAAGACAGAAACAGACAGATAGGGAGAAGGAGAGAGGGAGAGAAAGAGAAAGGAGAGAGGAAGAGGGAGAGGGGGGAGAGGAAGAGAGGAAGAAAGGGAGCGGGAGAAGGGGAGACAGGACTGCACGCAGTGGTCCAAAGGACATTCCAAATAGGGCACAATCACACTGAGAAAGGGATGGCTGCCCCCCCCACCCCACAGTGACCGGGGAACCAAGCGCCCTTTGCTGCTGGAGACAGAGGGCCAGTAGCGACAGTTAACATGGCTACAAGTGCTCTCTGTTTGGGGCTCTATCTTCTTATCCTGCCTGATCCCTGGCTACCGGGAGTTGGGGGGGTGAAGAGGGGCAGAACTAGCCTTCCTGCCTCCGCCTCTCCAGGGCATCGCCAGGGGAGCCTCAGAGATGCCAGCCACCAAGGGAGGAGGCTCCGGGGCAGCAACACGCCCCCAGAAGTGAGCAGCACGGGGCGAACCCCCTCGCTCCTGGCTAGCTGTATATAAGGTCAGAGAGAAAGGACCCGGATCTTCAGGCAGAGGGCCTGGATTCCAGTCCCAGCCGCAGTGCTTGCTCCCTAAGAGCAGATTCCCCGCTCCCTGCGGCCCCTTCCCTAACTGATGGGCCTCCCCAGAGCCTCCATTCTAAGGGAAGCGCTCAGGCTGGCTGCTCCCGTGATCCCCTCGGCTCTCCCCTCCTTCCCTTCCTTTCATGTGCTCTCACTCCCTGACTCAATGAACATCCTTTGGGTCAGGAACTGCTTCATTTTGTTTTGTTTTTCTTTCAGCTTGCATTTGGATTGCCAGTGATTAGCAGAGCAGAGTAAGTGCTCAATTAATGCCTGTTACTGACTCAGTCTCCCAAGGCCTCAGTTTCCCCAGGTATAAAATGAAAGAATTGCAAAAAGATTGCATGTAAAGTTCTCTTTTAACAGGGTTCTGTACTCCTACATATAGGAAGACTTCTCCATATGCAGTTTACATAGGACCGTAGCTGAAAGGGACCTCAGAGATGGTCATTTTACAGATGAGGAAGTTGAGTCAGAAAACCAAGTGACATATTCTGAGTTAATGCAGTGTCAGAAGTGGGCCTGAATCTAGGTTTTCCTCATTCTGGACCCACCCTCTATTCAATAGACCATAGGGCCTGACAACCAGTAGGCTCTTCATCTACATTTGATGAGTTTTAACGCAGCTCTTCCAAGCACTTTCTCTCTGTCTCTCTCTCTCTCTCTCTCTGTCTCTCTCTCTCTCTCTCTCTCTCTCTCTCTCTCTCTCTCTCTCTCTCTCTCTCTCTCCTCTCTCTCTCTCTCTCTCTCTCTCCCTCCAAAACAGATGCATGGGTAATTTTTCAACATTGACCCTTGCAAAACTTCTGTTTCAACTTTTCCCCTCCTTCCCCCTCCCCACGTGGTAGGCAGTCCCAAACATGTTAAAGTATATGTTAAGTACAATATATGTACACATATTTAGACAGTTATCTTGCTGCACGAGAAAAATCGGATTTAGAAAAAAGGTAAAAATAATCTGGGAAGAAAAACAAAAATGCAAGCAGACAATAACAAGAAGAGTTCTTTCTCTTTCCATCTCACTGTCTTTGGCCTCCCAGAAAATTCAATTCAATTCAAATCAGCAAAACAAGCAGCCAGTGTGCTTGACTTGGAATCCTTAAGATCTGGATTCAAATCCTCCCTCAAACAATTATTAGCTTTGTGACGTCAGAAAAAAAATCATTTCCCTTCTCTGGGTCCTGGTTTCTTCATTTGCAAATTGGAGGGTTATACCTTGTATGTCCCCAGTTATTTTCACATTGTCTTATCCACTAGACTGGGAGCTCCTAAAAGGCGGGGACTAGATTTTTAATCTCTACATGCTCAACCTGGAACACGACATTAATTGTCTTCTAAGATCCCTTCCAGCTCAAAATCTATGACCTTAGTTGCAAGACTAACAATCTATGGTCTTATTGCTCCCTGAACGTACAGAGTGTTGTATATAGCGGGTGTTTAACAAGTGCTTGCACAGTTGAACTGAATTCAATTGACTTGAGTTGGATTGCCTTGTAGGTGGAGTCACACCGGCTCCCCGTTAAGGCTGGTGACTAACCATTGGGGAGGGCCATTTTCATCAGCTGTGGAGGTCATTTTTTTTTCTCAGCCTGGTAAGTGAGGCAGTGGATTTGTCAACTTAGGGAAAAACACTGTTTCCCATCTCTGTTTTCCCTATTTTTTTAAAGGGAAAGTCAAGCTAAGAAATATCCCCCTGCTTTCACTTTGCCCTTGAAGAGACCCCATTGTCCTTCTCCCAAATTAGTCAGAGCCTGGAGTCTAATGGCCTCTGACAGTCAGTGAGCCGTCCTGCTGCTCACAATCAGGCACAGGAAACTTGGAGAGAACGGGGGCTTGGAGTAGGCGCCTTCGATTATCTGGGTGAAAGCCAATTCCTAGTGAGGGGGCAGCAGCCATCCCAGAGACCACTGCATCCTGGCTCGGGGCTGATGGGATGCCAGATTGACAAGACTGTGACCCTCATGCTCCAAACCTGGGTTCAGATACTTTTTAATCTCCATGGCTTGGGGTTGGTGGGATAATACTTTTTAATCTCCCTCAATTCAGGGAAGCATCTGAACTGAGCAGGAAATGCCTTATAATCGTAAAGCCAGAAAGAGAAGCAAAGTAATGTCATTGTCAGAATGATGTGTGGTTGGAAGAAGATGAAGAGAAATTCTGATTGTCTCACCACTCGGCAATTTTGTGCTACAAGAGAGGTAAGACACAGTTGTTGTTATTACCTTAGAATTAGAGAAACAAAGATTTTTCGCTTTGTGGTTTTAAGATTTTAGACTTTTAAGCCTGGAAAGACTTACATGAACTGATGCTGAGTGAAGTGAGCAGAACCAGATCATTGTACACGGCAACAACAAGATTACACGCTGATCAAGTGTGATGGATGTGGCTCTTTTCAACAATGAGGTGATTCAAGACGACTCCAGTAGCCTTGGAATGGAAAATGCCAATCACATACAGGGAGAGAATTATGGAGACTGAATGTGTGGCAAAACTTGGTATTTTCACCTTTTGTGTGTTTGTTTGTTTCTTGAGTTTAGTTTAGTTTTTTTGTTTTTGTTTTTGTTTTTGCTGAGGCAATCGGGGTTAAGTGACTTGCCTAGGGTCACACAGCCAGGAAGTATTAGGTGTCTGAGACCAGTTTTGAATTCAGGTCCTCCTGATTTCAAGGCTGGTGCTCTACCCACTGCACCACCTAGCTGCTCCAGGTCTGATTTTTCTTAGCCAACATGACAAATATGGAAATGTGCTTAAAAGAATCGCACACGTTTAACCTAAAAAAGAATAAATCTCGCCACTTAATTTTAGAAAAAAAATTTAGACTTTTAAAATTACAGAATTTTTGAATCAAGTCTAGTCTCACATTACTCAACACAGGAATCTTTTTTTTTAAGTTTTCTATAGATGCTCATCAGGATATTTTTTAATACCTCTAGTGGCAGGGATTTCACTACCTCCCACAGTAACCTACCCCATTATGAGAAAGTAATAGTCTTCCAAAAATTGACATCCACCTGAACTATAGACCTTCTGGGACTGTTCTCCATGAATCTAATTCAATTCGATTTAGAAGATGTTTTTGGAGTGACTGTTATGTTCCAGGAAATTGCAATGAAAAACTTCTTGTCCACATCTTACTTTGTATTCTAGACTCTAGACACCTAGTCTGGGAGGTACTCAGCAACAGCTCCTTCAGATCTTGGGGTCACAGACTAAGAGTTAGAAGAGATGTTGAGTCAATTTACTTTTGTATGCCTCAGTTTCCTATTCTATAAAATGGGAATAATAATAGCATTTATGTCCCGGAATTGTTGTAAAAATCAAATGAAATATTCCTAGCTTTGCAAACCCTAAAACCCTAAAAAAATTATAGCTATTCTTACATTGTTAAATTAGACTATAATCTGGGGACGCTATAGTAAATAGAGTGCCAAGCTTGGACTCTAGAGAACCTGAGTTCAAATCCATCCCCAGACACCTATTAGCCGTGTCACTCTAGGCAAGTCACTTCACTTTGTTTGCCTCAGTTTACTCATCTGTAAAATGAGTGAAGTAGGAAATGGCAGACCACTCCAGTATCTCTGCCAAGAAAACTCCAACTCAAGAAAACTTCATGAAGAATTGGACACAACTAAACAAAAGTGGAACAACAAAATCTTTCCTTGAAGGCAAGGACTGTCCCATACTTGTAGGGACCACAGTACTTAAAACAATGTTACACTTGATAAAATATTCCCAATAAATGCTCATTCATTCATTCATTCTACCAGGAAGGAATGATATGTACATGGAAACAACATAGAATATCAAATGCAAAAACCAATTATCTTGTAAATTTTATTTCTGTTGCACCTCTCCTATGTGGCCCCTTGGCTCCACTCTTATAGATACCACCAGGTTCAGGTCCTCATTCCCTTGTGCCTGGGCCTTTACAAAAGTCTTTTCATTGACCTCCTTGCCTCCAGTTCAGCCTTTTTACAGGCACCAAAGTGATATTCTGAAGACAGAGCTCTGAGCAAGACACTCATGTGCTGTCTCATAGCTCTATTTCTTCTAGGATCAAATATAAATCTATTCCTCTGTTGTTCACTGAAAATCCTCCACAAGCTGGCCCTCTCCTAATCTTTCCACCCTTCATGCACTTTTCTCTCTTCTGTTGCTCTGCAGTACAGTCATATTTGCTGTTCCATGTACATGAGGATCCACTTTCCACCTTCATGCTTTGGTACTGACTGATCTCCTTGCCTGGATGTGTTCCCTCATCCTCTCCTCTTCCACTCAGGGCACTAAATTCAGCTCTTTGGTCCTCTCCCTTCTAGCCACTTGAGTCTCCCTCCAAGGTTACCTTCGATGTCTCTGGATCTATTTATTTATATATTGTTTCCCCAGTAAAATCTAAGCTCCTTGAGGGCAGAGAGCATTTTTGTCTTTCTTTGTATCTCCAAATATGAGCAGAGTGCCTGCCACATGCTAAGTCTTGCTTAATAAATACCTGCTGATAGATTGAATTAAATATCAAAATAATTTTTAAGTTAAATTCAAGTTAGACATTAAGGCTTATAACATGTAAGGCATTATGTAGGAATCTAGGGACATTATAAAAAAAAAGAGTCCCTGATCTCAAAGTGCTTTATTTTCTACTGGCAGGAAACAGAGATCAGGAAATATAAGCCAAAGAGAGTATAATAAGGATGGCAGTAGAGGAGCAGGCACCAGCAATTTGATTCTGATTGACCCTCCACTCTAAAAACATCAGGATGAGTAGAGAGAAAGGGGGAAGAGAAAGGAAAGAGAGGGAGAGAGAAGGAAAGAAAGGAGAGAGGGAAGGGAGGGGAGAAAGGGAGGGAGGGAGGGAGGAGAGAGAGAGAGAGAGAGAGAGAGAGAGAGAGAGAGATAGAGATGGAGAGAGAAAGAGAGAGAGAGAGAGAGAGAGAGAGATGAAGAAAGGAGGGAAGAAGGAGAGAGAGAGAGAGAGAGAGAGATGAAGAAAGGAGGGAAGAAGGAGAGAGAGAGAGAGAGAGAGAGAGAGAGAGATGAAGAAAGGAGGGAAGAAGGAGAGAGAGAGAGAGAGAGAGAGAGAGAGAGATGAAGAAAGGAGGGAAGAAGGAGAGAGAGAGAGAGGAGAGAGAGAAAGAGAAAGAGAGAGAGAAGGAAAGAAAGGGAAGAAAAAAGGGAAAGGGAGAAGGAATAGGGGGGAAAGGGAGACAAGACAGGACCTGAGATAGGTCTCTAATCCTATAGCAGATCCTCAGTTAGTTAACCTGTCTTCCATAGGAACTCCTTCTTAATTTAATCTCAGATTTAAATACTTAATTGTTCAAACCTTACAAGATAGATACCTTGGAGTTCGTGGGCTGGCTTTCTTTCTTAAGGATCAAGTCTTAAACCCAAATCACTCTGGCTCCCATAGACTGATCAACAATAATAGATCCCAGACCACTCCCCACTTGAATTTGTTTGGACCCTGATTGGTTCAGGGTGAATGTAAATGGTAATTGTTTTGGCCAGAAATGTTGAGGGTCTTCCTCTCCCAAATTGGATTTTTTTTTTTGAGTGGGTAAAAAAACCATTTTCTGCTTCATTTCTTATCTCATCTTAATCACTGAATGCATGTTGCCTCAGTCAAACTGGAACCCTAAAGATCTTAGCATAAAAAGACCAAAGTCTCCCACTGAATCCAAGATTATCTCCAGTCACCCTGATCTTTATCTCGCCACTGGACCCAGATGGCTCTGGAGGAGAAAATGACCTTGCACAGCCCTCCCTCTTCAATCTACCTCACTTGCATGTCACAGCATCACCTCCCTGATGTCAAGGTCATCTTCAAGAACAAAGGACAGACAACAACCATCTCAGCCTTCTGTGAAGCTCAGTAAGTAGTGGTACCTGGCCGTCTGGTCCTCATGGCAACAGAGCAGATGGACAGTTGGAATGATGCTGCTCATGGCACACGTATGGATCTGACTTTGCCTGGGATGTGAATCTGCCCATCACTTGTACCTGACCAGACAATACTTGATGCTCAAAGACATGACCTCAATTTGTCCAATCATCACACAGGCAGATGAGTCCATGACTTTACAATTGTCTCTTCCTTAAACAATTTTTTATTTAATAACTTTTGTTTTCTTTCATAATCTAGATCATTTCCTGTGTCATTCCTTCCAGAAAGAAATTAAACTTCCATTTAACTCAAAAAATTTCAGAAGAAAATAAGAAAGAAATCAGAAAAACCAAGGAATACATTGAAAAAGTTGATTTCATCATAGGCAATATGGTGCAGCCATAGTATAACTGTGGTATGGTTTTCCCTTTCCCACTCCTTCCATCTATTAATTCTCTGGCCTCCCTTCCCAGAACTAGCTGTACCTGGACTTAATTCTCCCAAACTGTTCATGGGTTAAGGTAAGGGAGTAGGAATACTCCTTTCTCTTTATTGCCTCTTCCACGTTTTCCCTCCTCAAATCCCCAAAGGTTCCCCACTCTCCCAGCAGAGAATCTTGCCTCATACTTTATTAACTAACAACAACACATGAGGACATTAAATGGGATCTCCCCTCCTCCTCATCTCCTATATGACATCTTCAGCCTCCTCTCCTTCATCCCTGATTTACATTAGGAAGTGGCTTTTTTCTTCACCGAAATACTAACCCTCTCTGTGCACGTGATTCCATTTCAACCTGTCTTCTCCAGCAGATTTTCCCCTCCCATCATTCCCACTTTCACTTATCTTCAATCTCTCTCTGCTGGCTCCTTCCCTACTATCTACAAACATACCCTTGTCTTTCCCATCCTAAAAACAAAGATTCTCACTTGATCCATCTGTCCTTCTTAACTATTATCCTTTATTTCTTCTCCATGCCTGAGTAATCTTCGAAAGAAGACTGTCTACAGCCAATTGAACAGCTAGGAACAGTGGATAGAGTCCTGGGCTTAGAGTCAGGAAGATTTGAATTCAAATATGGCCTCCATCACTTACTAGTTGTGTGACTAGTCCCTTAACCACTTTCTTCATCTGCAAAATGAGCTGGAGAAGGAAATGGCAATGCACTATGGTATCTTTGCCAAGAAAACTCCAAATGAGATCACCAAGAATTGGACATGATTAGAATAACTGAATGGCAATTTATAGCATAATATAATATAACATAATATAAAAACATAACTGTAACTAGACAGTCAGATATACATATATCTATATCTATCTGCTGTTTGCACCTAGTTCTTTGCATGCTGTCTCCTTCACTGAAGTTCGGTGAGGGCAGGAACTGTCCTTTGCCTTTTTTTGTTATCTCCAGAACTAAACCCAATGCCTGACACTGAGTAAGTGCTTTATAAATGCTTATTTACTGCCCACTCTTCCCCCTCTCACCTCAGTAAATAAGTAAAGAAAGGTGTCTTCTTATAGATATTCTTTAGGGGCAAGTTTGTTTTTGGTAATTTTGCAGACTTGGGACAGCTAGGTGGTGCAGTGGATAGAGCTCCAATCCTGAAATCAAATGTGACCTCAGATATTTAACACCCCCTGGGCAAGTCACTTAACCCCAATTGCCTCAGGAAAGAAAGAAAGGAAGGAAGGAAGGTAGAAAGGAAGGAAGGAAGAAAGGAAGGAACAAAGGGAAGGAAGGAAGGAAGGAAGAAAGAAAGTTCGGAATAATTTTGCAGTACTCCCTTTCAATAGCATAATGGTGGTTATCCCATGGACATTAATGTGATCACTGTGCTTGTTATTTCCTTTACTTTGCATAAGGTCATTTACAACTTACCATGTTTTCTATAATGAACAAATTCACCGTTTCTTTTAGAACAGTCATGTTCCATGATGTTCATGTACCACAATTGTGTAGACATCGTTCTATCGGTGGATATATTCTTTATATAAATGGATATATTGTTTGCCATTATATTCTATTACAAAAATGTGCTGTATTGTATTTTGGTGAGTCTGAATTTCTTGGGCAAACTTTCCTTTTTTAATAATAACAATAATAACAGGTTAGCTGTATACATCATTTTAAGGGCTGCAACATATTTTGCAAATATCTCATTTGATCCTCATAGAATTCTTGGGAGGTGGGTGTTATTATTACCCCCATTTTTTAGATGAAGAAACTGAGGCAAACAAAATTTAAGTAGTCACACAGGTAATAAGCATCTGAGGTTGAATTTGAACTCGTATCTTCTTGACTTCTGGCCCCATGGTCTGTGCCCTTTGGAATCACCTAGCCACTAAATGAGATAGTCCTTGTTCAGTGAAGCTTCTTACATTCTCTCTTAGCAGAACCATAGGAGTTAGAGCACGGAGGGTCTTGGATCCCAAGCCCAAATTTCTCATTTTACTACTTAAGAAATTTGAGTCCCAGGTGTTTTTTGTTAGGACTTTCCTGTTCTCCCCATTCCTAATTGCTAGTGCCATATTCTCCAAGATTTTCATAGCTGGTGAGTATATAGTTTGCATATTTCTATAGAAGTGTATATGATCTTCTCCTTTAGAATATAAGCTCCCTGAAGGCAAGACCTCTTTAAATCCCAAGGTCCTGACATACAGTAGGTGCTTAATAATTGTGAATCAATTGCCAAAGATCATACAGGGTAATCTGACAGTGGGAGAGCAAGATAGTATTTGAAGTTTAAAAAAACATTTTGAATATATTTTATTTATTTATTAATGTTTCCCAATTATATTAATTTTAACGCTCATGTAAAAGATTTAGTCCGAAAATTCTTTCCTTCCCTCCAATCCCTCCCGCACCCCTTGAGAAAGCAAGCAATTATTGATCATTCATGTGAAGTCATGCGAAACACATTTCCATATTAGCCATGTCACAAAATAAAAGACATCCCAAAAAAAAACCCGCAAGAAAAATAAAGTGGAAAAAGAAGTTCTTTTTCATCTGCATTCAGAATTCATCAGATCACTCTTTGACGGCAGATAGCATTTTTTATCAGGAGTCCTTTAGAACTGTCTTGGATCATTATCTTAATCAGAATAGCTCAGTCGTTTACAATTGATCATCACACAACGTTGCTGTAACTGTGTACAACATTCTCCTGTTTCTGCTCACTTTAGTTTGCATCAGCAAGGCTTCCCTGCACCAAAAAACTCTGACGTCAAATTCAATTTCTTTTCATTTCTGCCTTTGTTTCTATGTATTTCTACCATCCTACATGGTTTCCAAAACATGTCCATAGCCAGTACACAGGAAAAAGTGCTGGCTTGAGTTTTAATCCAGTTAAAACCCTTGTTGAGCCACTAAAACATTAGAAAATGAGGGATGGACTACAGCTTTTTAAACTGTGGTTTGCGATCCCTTATGGGGTCTTGTATCTGAATGTATTATAATTTATGATCACTAAGTGTTTGACATATATGTATACACACATGTATCTATTTTATCTATCTATATCTAACTACTTATTTTATATAACTATATACCTGGGATCATGTAAAAATTTCTCAGATAAAAAGGGGTTGTAAGTAGAAAAATTTTAAGAAATCCTAGACTAAATAACCTCTAAGGTTCCTGGGAGTTTTCAATCTATAATCTTAGGATCTCATTTGATACTCACAATAAATATGTAAATGAGGTAATCAGAGCCATAACTAGGATGGGATGATCAGTGTTTTGCCCCGGGGTGCTGAATCTAAAGGAAACTGCCATGCTTGGATAATCTGGAGGGAGCTCTTTCCCTCCCTCACCCTGCTCCCCGACACCCTGACCTTCCTAACTACCCTCTATCCATCTCTAACTGATATCGTGGGATTCCTGCTTCTGCTACCTTACTTCTAATGGGAAGTTTCCTATTCCCACTCAAAGATTTCTGATCTCAGAGGGATGTTAATCCCCTGTGTCAGAGAGAGAAAGGGAGACTCGGGGAGGGGGCTCGTGGTCACACGTATGTCACAAATGGTAGAGTGGCCAGAGGAGGGGGAAGGGTGGAGATCCAAAGCAAGATTCATTTATGTTCCTTTTCCCATCCTGCCTCAGTGCCTGCCCCTTCCCCCCATCTCTCATAATCCCCAACTATGAGATGTCTCCCTCTGATGACTTGACAATGAGAGCCACTATTAGGGGAGCCTTTTCTAGGGAATGTAGACAGGTTGTGTTAATTTGCTTCTCTTGTCATGAGACATCTTTTTAGATGATGAGAACCACGCCGCCGATCCCTCAGTGCTTAATAACCAGGGCTCTTTATGTTAATTAATTTAGATATTGAGAATATTCTCATTAAGTGCAGAGATGTCAGGTCAGATAGAGTGAGCTCTGAATTCCCAAGCTGGGCCCAAGGCACGCCGACTGCCTTCCATATGTTGAATGTTCTCTAAACTCTAGGTCTCTCAGCCCTGTTTCCGGCCTGGCTGTCGGTGTGCTGATCCCAAAGTCACTTGGTTTGTTAATTCCCCTTGATTTTGAATAAATACTCAACTGTGTTTACTATCAAGGATATGGACGGGTACAGGAAGGAAGGTGACGGATTTGCAATCAGAAGGCATGGATGGAAAGTCCAGCCTCATCATTTAGTAGCTTAGTGACTTGACAAGATTATTTACTTTTTGTGAACCTCAGTTTTCCTATTTACTGAATGGGGACAATAATACTTGCACTGCCCAACAGCTTCGATTCTGTATAATGGGACCAAATGAAATAATGGATATGAAGTAGTTTGTATCCATGTCTTAAAACATATTACGAGTCCTTCACGCCTCACTTTGCCTCAGTTTCTCCATCTGTAAAATGGGGATCACAATACCTGTTGACCCTAAATTATAGATTTGTAGTGTTCCTTTGGCGAAAATAAAGCACTAGGTGCTTTGTGAATCTTAAAGGATTCTCTGAATGCCAACTGTTATACTCATGAATCAGACAGGATGACCAAGATATTCCCATCGCCAAGGGAAGTGGCTGCCGCTCCCCTGAGTCCGTTTAAACATTTGTTTACAAATCATTTACAGCTCGACATGGAGGGGAGGAGGCAGAAAAACTCCACCACAGAGTGAGGAGGCCCTAACAATAGGAGATCAATGTGGGAAGGAGATAAAGTGGTTTTGAAATGATATACTAGCAGATTATGCGTCCCAGAAGGTAATTCCATATAGTGCGAGCCCCATTAAGGGGGGTCCGGGGTCTGAAGGATAGGAAAGAAGGATCTCATTAGGAGCTCCCACAGTATGGGCTCCGAGGGCATTGTTTGACAGTTGTGAAATTGGATCCATTTCTCTAAGGAAGATGACTCATTAACTAGTCAATCAATGAATCAAAAGAAAAAAATACTCAGAGGCTCATCTTTGGACTGTTGGGTCTAGAGAATAGACTTAAGAGGTTGTCTCATTTTATAGAGAGAGAAACTGAGGTCTAGAGAGAATCATAGATTTCAATCTGGAAGAACTTTAAGGAGTCCAGGGTATCCTGGTGTAGACCTGCCTCCAAGGCAGTAATGAGTTTTGTCAATGAGCTACTTTTCATGGCGACCTCTATTGGTTTTCGGATAGCTTTCTATTGATGAAGTAAAAACATCTTTAAATTGACAGGCTCAAATAAGTTCACTGGGGCCAGATAACAAATATGGTTCCTTCACCTCAAAGGTAAGGAAATAAGTCCAGACAGGAAAGACATATTCAAATAATGTATTTGCATTCTATAACGAAATACATTATTTGGATATTTCTTCATTATAAATAATCCATTCTTAGAAAAGCATTCCTGCTAACTGTTCTTTGTACATCTTGATTCTGTCACTAATTCACTGAGCAAATGAGCCATTTTCTGCCTTCCTTTGGGATTTAGTTGTGTAAGGTGATATAGGAGAGAGTCTTACTGGATGAGCTAAGGATCCTTCCAGGGTTACTGTTCATTTCTGGTCTTTCTTTCCCGGGTTTACACACAAACACACACACGTATCTGCAAATATAAACACACGTACATACATACATACTTATACATTATGATTATATACTATTTTATATATAAGTATATTTACATGTGTATATATACATACATATCTACAAATATATAAATATACATACATATTTATACATTATTATATACTATTATATATATGTATATTTTATATACATACACACATATGTAAATATATGTAAAAGAGGATTTTTCTGTCTCATTGCTTACCTAGCCTAAATCACTAAATGGGTGTTGCCTCAGCCAAACTGAGACTTGTTAAAGACTTTACCTTAAAAAGGCTAAGGTCTCTCACTTCATCCAGAGCTACACCATTTTCCTGATCTATATCTGGCCACTGGACTCAAATGGCTCTGGAGGGCAAAGTGAGGCAGGTGCCCTTGCCCAGCCCTCTCTCACTTAAATCCAAGTCACTTGCAAGTCATGGCGTTACCCGCCTGATGTCATGGTCCTCTTTGAGACAAAAGACAGATAACAATACCCTCACATCCCTGCCAGCTCTGATATCATCTGTTCTAAGGTCCCTCTCAGTTCTCTGTTCTAAGAATTCTCCCATCCCTGACATTCTATATTTTAGGGTTCTAATTCTCATTCAGTGTTCTAAGCTTTGAGGATTCTTCCTGCTGTAAAGAGGACGAGATTCGGAGTCAGGGGACCTTATAAGGTTCAAACACTGACTTTTCTGCTTACTTGTTCTCTTGGACAAATCACTTAACCATTTCTGAATTCAATTTCATCTCCATAAAATCATGAGTTTGGACTAGGTAACATCTAAGGTCCTTTTTATAGATAAAACAATGAGCCTCTTGTCTGGCCTTCACTTTGAGAACTGATACATTATGTTCTACAGTCTAAGGTCTCTTCTACTTTCTCTGATATTATGATAAAAATAATTGCTCCTCACTAGGAGGTCTCTCCATCCTGTCCACAAGGAGAAGGGGGTGGTTTTCCTGAGTCATCCATAGCATCCCAGTCTCTCTAAACCAAATCTGCTGTTCTATGTCGTGTCAGTGTTCTTTGCTGCAATGAGCAATCCAGCCTCAGTGACTGGGTTAAATGGCACCCCCGAGGAACGAACTAGTGACCGGAACCTTATTAATATTATGCACCGACCCGCTGAGATGACCAGCTACATTCACACAAGGCAATACTCAGTTAACAAAGACACAAATGGTTCTGCCAGCAACCAGAGCTGTGGTCAGTGCATTTGACATACAATATACTTCCCCTAGGAGAGAAGCCAACCATTTTTACCTGTTCTCATCAATCAGAGGGAGATGCTCTAGGAAGGAAGATGGAGGACACAAGTGCTAAAAATTCAGGTTCACATGGAAGTGGGGTGATTTTGCTTCCAGGGCTGGAAGGGGACTTAGAACAGGGAATATCAGGGCTGGGAGGGCTTTAGAAGAGGGAATGGCAGAGCTGAGAGGGGAATTAGAACAGAGAATGTCAGAGCTGGAAGGAGTTTTACAACAAGGAAGTCAGGACTGGGAGGACCTTAGAACTGGGACTATCAGCGCTGAGAGAAGAACAGAGAATTAGAACAGAGAATGTCAGAGCTAGAAGGAGTTTTACAACAGGGAATGTCAGGGTGGAAGGACTTTAGAACAGGGAATATTAAAGGGGCTTAGAAAGGGAAATGCTAGAGCTGGGAGAAGCCTCAGAACAGAGAACATCCAAGCTGGAAATGACTAGAAAAGTCATCCTTTTCAATTTTCCTCCTTTTATAGATCAGGAAACAAAAGCTCAAAGATTTCAAGTCATTTGGCCAAGTTCACAGAGCTGGACTAGACCTCGGGGCTTCTCCCTTCCAAGAGTGTTTTCCACCCATCTCAAAGTCTCAATTATTCCAGGCTGTCAGAATTGATGCTCCATGCTGAGCTTACAAGCATTTACACACACACACACACACACACACACACACACACACACACACACACACCACCAGTAAAACCTGGAAATGGAAGTAACGTCTCCAAGTTGTAGCTTTTTGTTTCTTGTAGCATAAAATTATCAACAACTACAAACATTGCATCAACCACAGAGGGGAGGATTGTGGGCCAGAGTGAGTTGAACAGAGCTCACAGCTTCTTCCACTTCTGAACGATTTTCAACAAGCACTCTCTCCAACAGATTATGTCTTCTTGGTGTTTCTGAAAGTCAGGGCTGGAACAGGCCTCAATAAGTCAACCTAGGCTCTCCTTTCCCATCTCTATATTGCCATTTATGAAATCTGCTTTTCATATTCTCATAGATTCACAGAAATTCAGAGCAGGAAGGATTTTGAAAGCCTATCGCCTCCAACCATTGTCTGAAAAGCAATCATCTTCTGATACTGGCCATCTAATCTTTGCTTGGAGAGCTCCAAGGAGAGGAGATCCGTTCCTAATCAAGGACGCTCATTCCATGTTGGAACAGTGTTAAATGTTAATAATAGCTGGCATTTATTAATAATCATCTTCATAACTAGCTATTATTATCTTTATTTTTTAGATGAGGAACCTGAGGCAAGAAGAGGGTTAGTGACTGTTCGAGATTACACAACTAATAAGTGCCGAAGGGAGGGTTGAAATTTGGGTCTTCTTGACTCCAGGTCCAGTGTAATATCCACCAAGCCACCCAGTAGCTAATACCTAGTGTTAGGAAGTTTTCCTTTGAATCAAGCCTAAACCTGTCTGCCATTTTGTCCCCTTTGTGGCTCTTGGTTCTGTTTTCTGGACCCAAAGAGAAGCAAATCTTCTCTTCTCTCTCTCTTATACATGACAAGTTGTAAAATATTTGATGGCATCTATCACCAAAATCTCATACCAGGGTAGAACCCGCAATGCTTCTTAGTCTACACCATACCTGAAAAATATTCCCCCACACAGCCTCGCAACAAGTGGTAGTCAAGATTATTGCTTGAAACCCTCCGGGGAGGGGTAGTTCATTACCTCCCTACAATGGCCCTTTCCACTTAGAGATGAGTGTCATTTTTGTGTCTCCTACTTCTGCCTCCTGGAAACTCATTGTATTTCACACATTCTCAAGTTCTGGAACTTTCTGTCCTGCCTTTTCTGAGTCTTCTTTCCAGTTCCTTTAGATAATATTCATATGGCATGGACTCTATAGAACTGGATATAATGGAAGCAGCTAAATAATACAGTGGATAGAGCACTAGCCCTGAAGTCAGAAGGATCTGAGTTCAAATGCAGCCTCAGACACATAATACCCACTAGCTGGGTGACCTGGGCAAGAAAAAAACCTCAACTGCCTTGAAAAAAAAAAGAACTGGACATAATAAACCAAATGGGGTCTATCTAGCTTTGTCAGTCCCCAAATGCCAGGATAAACATCCCCAGTTTCCAGATTACATGTGCTCTTAAATCCAGTGCAGGAGCCTCCTGATTGTTCTGTGAAGACCCTCCTTCTCTCACTTCCAGACATTTTCTCAGACTGACTCCATGCCTGGAATGACCTCTCTCCTTCACTCTGTCTACCAACCTCTATGATTTCCATTGAGACCCAACCAAAATGCCATCATTTTTTACTAGAAGCGTTTCCCTTTCCTTCTTAATTTCAGTGACTTTCATTTATGAATTTATCCTATATAGAGCTTGCTTTGTATGATATTTGTTTGCATGTTGCATTCCCTATTATAACAAGGGCCTCTTGAGGGCAGACATTGTTCAGACATTGTCTTTTGCCTTTTTTTGTAGCTCCAGTGCTTAGGACTGTGCCTGACACATAGTAGGAGCTTAATAAATGTTTACTGATTAATTGGCTTTCTTCTGGCCATCTTCACATGATGTAAGTTCACAGTCCTTCCTCACTCTGGTCAGCCTCCTCTAGACATCATCCCTCTCTTCCATGCCCTTCCTAAGATGTCATCCCTGACATTTCAGGGTCACTGACAGTTAGAACTCCCCTTCTAATTCCCGATGACTACGCCTCATGTTCTCGGCTGCCTGTGTGTGGCTGGGACATGAACGGATTTTGGTTTTGTGGTTATCTCTAAAACTAGCTCTTTCAGGAGTGCTGCTATTCTGGGGAGGTTATCAGATCTGTTCCTTAATCTGATCGTTCATTCCTTCCGCAGCCCACAGCTCCCCTCTCTCCCCTTCTCCATGAGCCACATGTAAACCCGAGAGGCTAATGGTTCTTACCTTGCTCAAACAGATTGTTTTGCTATATTCCCACTAAGGGAGAGTAGGCCGCCTTCTAGTCTGATTAAAAAGGGAGCCTTTCAAAGGGGTTAGGACATCAAAAAAGATGGGAATTGGGGCAGTGCCAGGGAATAGAAACATACACAAAGAGGTGACCTCCACGCTTGGACAGGTAGTCGATAATACTAATAACTCACATTTGGATGGTGCTTTAAGGCATAGTCCCGGGTCTGTAGTCAGAGATTTTCCAGTAGAGAAAGACCAGACAGAGTTTCTACCAGCTGGCGCAGACATCAGAAACCCGGAATGGCCCCTCACACTTTGATAAAGCAGCAGCATTTTGTCATCTGAGAACTAGCTTGTCAAGAGTCAGGGGGATAAAATGTCCGGCCAACGCAGCCGTCAAAGACCTGGGATATATAGTTCCAGGAAGCAGGAAGAAGTGGATACAAGATTAACTTCTGACGTTGTCTAGTTCTAGTGAACGTGTATGTAAATCCCTTCACCTCTTCCAGGCTCAGTTTCCTCATCTGTAAAATGTGTATAATTGAAACAATAGTATCCATCTCATAGTGTTGCTGTGAAGCTCAAATGATGTAGGCAAAGCAATTTAGGATCTCAGAAGTCATCTAATTCAACCCCACCATTCTACATGTAACTCCTGTCCCCAAACTCATTGATAGGAGACTCTTCTCTTATTGGTGAAGATGAATGTTCCACCCTGTATCATATGAGAACACAGAAGCCCAGAGAGGTCATAGATATAAAACTTGTATTTAATAGCTATCATAATCATCATTAATATTAATAATAATCATCATAAATTGCCTGGTGAAATACTGAATTCCCCTTCTTTAACATTTTATAATAACACTTAGCACAATATCTGGCACATAGTAGGTGCTTAGTAAATGTTTATTGATTGATTAATTAATAATAATAGTAATAATGAAACTTTACAGGTCATCTAGTTCACTCTCCCCATTTTATAGAAGGGGAAGCTGAGGCCTAGGGAAGTTAAGTTCTTTGTCCAAGATCACAAAGGTAGTATCAGAGGCAGGACTGGAATTCAGGTCCTTTGATTCGTAAGCCAGTATTCTTTCCATGATGCCATGACTATAATTTGATTGCGATAAGTCTTAGTGAAGAAGAAACATATAATGTCATCATTTTTGAAGCAAACATTCAAGTTTAGAAAGTACTTTTCCACAATATCCAGTGGGATAGGAAAGCAAGCTTTGACTTAGAGACTATTTATAGTTCAGTCCCTTTACTGTGCAGATGAGGAAACCAAGGCTCAGAAAGATGAAAAGGCTTCAGCAGAATGTCAGCCCCTAGAGGGCAAGAACGATTTCATGTTGACCTTGGTATTCCCTGCGCCTAACCCAGTGCTTGCTGCCCCATGGTAGGCCCCTAATAACTGTTTGCTGAAATCATCGAGACTTTGGTGAATATCAGAGCAGGTGCTCATGCCCAGGTTCCCTGGTTCCAAGCCCAGTATTCTCTCCACCACTGCCTGCCCAAGCATGCACGCTTAAGTCACCTGAAAGCATAGAATCTTAGAGCCAGGACGGGCCTTGCAGGCTTTTTAGTCCAATCTCATTTTAAGATGAGGAAGCAGATGACTACGGATGTGAAAAAACCTGACTGATGTTCTACAGAAAGTTAATCATAAAGGAGATTTTTGACCTCCCACTCTAAATCTGAACTATTCTTATTGTCCAGTTGGATTCCCACCCCTCTCCATGTCCCTTGTTGTTTAGAAGAATGAACAAGGCTGAGGAAAATTAGGTAGATTTGATAACTGTCACACAGACAGTAAACGGAAGAAGCAGGATCTGAATCCAGACCCCTTGATGGTAATTCTAGCATTTTTTGCACTTTCCCACACTGCTCTCCCCATCACATAGAGCAGGAAACTGTGGTCTAGTGAGTCCTGATTTGCTCAAGATCACGCAAGGCTTTGAATTTAGGTCTATTATTTTTTTTCCTTTATTACTAGTTCTATTTTCCTCTTTGGTCATGGGTCTCTTTAAATAGCTGAAGGCTTGTCCTTTTAAGTTATGGGGAAAAGAGATTGGAAGTGTTATTTTACCACTATAGGAAACTCCCTGGTGAGGAAAGTTGTTCTGCCAGAGCAAGTTAGTACCTCTCCTTTACAAATACTTCTAGACAGTTACTTGTGGTGGTGAGGAGGTAAATGACATGCCCAGAGTCACAAAACTACTAAGTATCAGAGATAGGACCTGAATCCGGGGTATCCTGGCTCTTAGACTGGCTCTTTATCTGCTAGGCCATGTTGTCTCCAATTTGACTATATGTTGGATTCAGGGAGGTTGCTGGGAACATGGGGAACATCAAAATTCAGCTGGGGTTTCTGGAGGCATCTTTGGAAAAATCCATATGTCATTCCCCAGGAGCTTAGATATACATTTTCCTTATTTCATTATGTGTTACAGATTCCTGCTGGCCTTGAATATAAAGGCAAAGATACCTGACTCGCCTGCTCAGTGGGTAATGTATTAACAAATTATAAAGAGCCATGGGGGAGGCTGGCCGATTGCCCCAGTGCCTTCTAAATTTTGTCCTGCCTAAGGCCTTCTGGCAGGTTCTGTAGTGAGGAGGCAATCAAGGGCTGCTAGGACCAGAGCTCTGGACGAGGAATCGGGAGACCAGGTTCTGTTGCGGACTTCCTGTGTGACCTTGGTCTTTCTCCCTGTAAAATGAGAGGGTCGGATCAGATAACCTCTAAAGTCCCTCCCCATTCTAAATTGATGATATTCCATAAGAGTGATCAATAACACTGATATTGATCTTTGTATATTGCAATCTAAGGAGAATCACTGATTTTTCAGATTTAGTCTTTCTTGCATTATTTGCAAATAATATGATGTAGCAGCCAAAAATATTAATGAAATTTTGGGCTGAATTAACAACAATAATGAGTATTAAAATAGTGCTTTAAGGTTTGCAAAGCACTTACCAATGTTATTTAATTTGATCCTCACAATTCTGAGAGGTAGATGTTATTATTATCCTCATTTTATAGATGAAGAAACTGAGGCAGACAAAGGTCAAGTGATTTGTTCAGAGTCACACAGTAGTGAGGATCTTATTTGAACTCATCTCCCTGATGGGACAGCTAGGTGGTACAGTGAATAGAGTGCTGAGCCTGAAGCCAAGAAGACCTTTCCTTCAATTCAAATCTAGTCTCAGATACTTATCCGCTATATGACCCTACACAAGCCATTTCACTATGTTTGCCTCAGATTCCTCATCTGTAAAATGAGCAGAAGGAAATGGAAAACCACTCTAGTATTTTTGCCAAGAAAATCCCAACTGGGGTCATAAAGAACCAGACATGACTGAATTGACTGAATAACAACAACAACTGAATAATGACAGATACTACATCAAATTCTGGAGATACAAAGAAAGGTCAAAGTAGAGTCCTTGCCCTTGAAAAGCTTACATTCTAATGAGAGAAATATAACTAACTAACTAATATATATACATATATATGTATGTATATATATGTATATATATGTGTGTGTATATATATATACATACATATATATACATATATATATATATATATACATACACACACATATATATATACACACACACACACACATATATATGATTGTAAAGAGTAGTTGGAATGTAAACTTAAAGGTAACCACTAATCATAGAGAAAAGTATGATAACCACTTGTTGGATGAGTTATAATGGGAATTCTTTTTGTACATGATTAGACTAAAAGGCAGCCACTTGTGTTCCTCCACCTCTCAAATTCTATGATTCTTTTGCATCCCAGAAAATGGTAGCAGAGAGCAGCAGATAGTTCCCCCCCGCCAGAGGTCAAATATCCAAAGATCAGTTAAGACTAGCCAAATAAAAGAAATAAACACTGTGGGTGGAGGCGGGACTGATGGCTCGTGAGTTATGGTTTTGATTAAATGTCAAATCATATGCACAAAGGATCTTGAACTCAAATAGATTTCTGTAGCCCCAGGTGTTGAATAGCCCCTTTGGGGCTATATCAGGCTCATCACATCTGACCTTCAAGATAATTTTATGAGATAGAAAGAATTACATTAAGGTCTACTATCAGGCTATATGTTTTACAAAGTCTGAGACCATGACTTATTTCAACTTTGACTCTTCCCTTTATAGTTTTCTGACTTCAAAATTATAATCAGTTATTTAAATAAGGATATTTATCAATAATCATCTCCTTATCCTACTACCCATTCTCCAGCCATCATCTTCAAAGATCAACCAAAAACTCCTAGATTTGCCCTATTTTGCCAAGGACTTCATTTTCTAGCTTCCTCTCCCCATGCTGTTTTAAGTATTCTCCAACTCCACTTTCTTTTTAGCACTGCTTTACATGTTCTTGAGCTTTTCCTTGCTTGTGTTTGTATTTCTGGTATTTACCATGGAGCTTGACATATAGTTAGCACTTAATACATTATCTATCATCCACCTATTGAGCTATAATCTATTTATCTAGCCATTTATTCAACTATCCACTTATTCACCTGTTTACCTATTCATCTAACCATACACATATCTGCCCATCCAACTATTTATTTATTCATCTACCCATCCAAATTTCTTCCTTCCATATTTCTTTCTTTCATTCTTTACTTCCTCCTTCCCTCCCTTCCTCCCTCCCTCCTTCCCTTTTCTTTCCCTCCCTCCCTCCTTCCCTTTTCTTTCCCTCCCTCCCTCCTTCCCTTTTCTTTCCCTCCCTCCCTCCTTCCCTTTCTTCCCCCCTTTCTTTCCCTCTTTCTTTCTTTCTTTTTTCTTTCTTTCTTTCTTCTTTCTTTCTTTCTTTCTTCTTTCTTTCTTCTTTCTTTCTTTCTTTCTTTCTTTCTTCTTTCTTTCTTTCTTTCTTTCTCTTTCTTTCTTTCTTTCTTTCTATCTTTCTATCTTTCTTTCTATATTCTTTCTTTCTTTCTTTCTTTCTTCCTTCCTTCTTTCTTTCTCTTCACAAACCCATCCAAGTCTCTCAGACACACACCCCCATACACACACATCTTGAACACATATGACTCGATTGCTCACAAAAACATTTTTTAGAGTTTCCTTGCATTAAAGATGAGAAATACTTTTCAGGATAGAAGAAAGAAATTAGTTAATTTATTAGTTAACAAGCATTTATGAAACTATTATTTTGTGCAAAGCAGTATGCTAATATTAAAAAGAAGAGAGCATGGAATTTAGAGGCAAAAGAACTTGAGTCTGAATCTGGGCTCTGCCATTAGGTAACTAAGAGATCTAGACAAATGATTCTTCCTCTTGACTTTGCTTTCTTCAGCTATAAAACCAGGGTGTTTGATTAGATAACCTTAACAGTCCCTTCTCGTTACATCTTTACAACTTGATGAAAAAGTAACCTCTAGACAGAAACAGATAGATACTATGAGTCAATCAATCAACAATCATATATCAAGTGCCTGTTCTATCAGGCACTGTGTTAAGAACTCAAGGAGGTCCCATTCTAATGTGGGGAAACAATATGAAAACAATTATGTATATTCTCTCTACCTGTATGTCTGTCTCTGTCTTTCTTGCCACCTTCTCTACATATAGATGAGAGAGAGAGAGAGAGAGAGAGAGGAAGGAAGGGAGAGGGAGAGGGAGAGGGAGAAAGACAAAGAGGGAGAGGGAAATGGAGAAAGAGAGAGAGAGAGAGAAGAGAGAGAGAGAGAAGAGAGAGAGAGAGAGAGAGAGAGAGAGAGAGAGAGAGAGGGAGGGAGAGGGGAAGGGAGAGGGAGAGGGAGAAAGACAGAGAAGGAGAGGGAGAAAGAAAGAGAGAGAGAGAGAAAGAGAGAGAGAGAGAGAGAGAGAGATCCAACGTGTAAATCCTTAAGGCAGACAAATCCGAGTTTCCTTACATAATTAAATATTCACAAGAGTGTTTTTTTGTGGTTGTTAGAAACTAAAAACAAATTAAATTAGATACCCCCCAATAAGAAAATGGTTAGACAAGTTACAGTACATAAATATATTAGAATATTATTACAGTATAAGAAAGAATGAATGTGATGAATGCAAAAAAAGGATGGGGAGATTTTATATGAACTGATCCAAAATGTAGTGAACAGAATCAGGAAAACAATTTAGATGATGACTACCACAATATAAGTAGAAAGGAAAAAAGCAAACAATCTAATTTGGAAATCTAATTCTGAAAATGTGGTACTCAAGTCTGTCTTCAAAAAAGCGATAAAAATGTTCTTCTCTTCTTTGCAGAGACAGGGTTCCGTGGTTGTGGATACTGAAGCTAATCATATTTGTTTGATTCATTGGTTGGTTTTGCTAAAATGATTTTTCCTTTATCCCATTTTTCTTTTAATCTTTGTGTCAAGGGATATCTCATTGGGAAGGGGAAGAAAGAGGTCCCCAGTTACCTGCTCACCTGAGTTCCAGTTCTGTCTCAGTTTCCTGAGCTGAAGCCATACAGGCTTGTTGAGGTGGTCAAAGGGCAAAGGGCAATCTCTGGCTCACTCTGACCTTTCCTCTGTGGCTTCCGGGTCATTCTCCTGCCTGAAAAAGACCTGGCAAGACTAACACCTGTTCTTTGCATCTGTCAGTGAGAGGTTGGAGCCCTGTCTCATTAGAGTAGCTTAATTGTGCCCTTCAGAGTGGATCTGGCTAATCAGACACAAAGTCCTTCTCTTTCCCCAGAGTCCAGCTCATCACTGCTAAGTGTCCATTCTCTGCAGAGGTTCCCAGGATCAAAATAATCACACCAGGTAATTGAAACCTAAACCTAAAACTGAAAAACCACTGTAGGTTGGCAGAAGGCCCTCCGGGCTATGAGGCATACATGTGGGCCTGTCTCCTTCCCTCTGCCTCCATCTCCTGATATCTCCATTATCTTCTCCATCTACTTCTTCACTATTAAATCATCTCTTCCCTTTCCTTTTTGAGGGGAACATATTAGTCAGTCAGGAAATCAGATAATTGTCATTATTCAGTTGTTCTGTCCTGCCTGAGCCTTCATGAACCTTCCTGGGTCTTCTTGGCAAAAACACTGGGGTGGGTTGCTATTTTCTTCTCCAGTTCATTTTACAGATGAGAGAATTGAAGCAAACATGATTAAGTGACTTGTTCAGGATCACACAGCCAGTAAGTGTCTGAGGGCAGATTCAAATTCAGGGAAATTAGTCTTCTGGACTCTGGGTCCAGGACTCTATTCACTGTACTTCCTAGCTGCCCGAAGTTGTCAATCAACATTTATTAAATGCTTACCATGTGCTAAGCACTGTACTAAGCACTAGGGCTACAAAGAAAGGAAACATTTCAAAGGATCTTGCAAAAGGTGTGTGACTATTGGATTCATAGAGAATCACCTGGATTCAAAGACCTTGCTCTTCTACCTTCTCCTTATTACTCCATTTTTGCATTTGCATGTAAATAGATTTAGCATAGGCTATGGCACAGAGTAGGCATTTTAAAAAATGTTTGTTGCATTAATTGGTTGATACCTCTGTGATAATGAGGATTGAGGAAGGTGGGATGATGGGATGGATGCTGAGATGGAGGCAGACCTTGGTTCAAATACCCAGTTCTGCCATGTGCTAATTGTATGAACCTGGTAATTTAATTTCCCCGAGTCTCAGTTTCTTCATGTGTGAAATGAGGATATAGGTCCAGATAGTCCCTAAAGTCCATTTTAAATCTATGAACCTGTAACTTCCGTAGGTGCTTAACTTCCGTAGTCCTCTGTTTCTTCATCTGCAAAATGCAGGGGAGGAATAGAGCCCCTGAAATCCCTTTCACTTCCAGACCTGTGATCCTTTAATCCTATGATTCAATTGCTTTCAGAGTTCCTTCTGTCTCTGGATCTGTAGTTGATTCTCGGGCTTTGGGATCAAAGGTTCCAATGCTGACTTTGCCATCCATTACTTTTTTACACTGGAGTTAGTCACTTCCTGTGTCAGTCACAACCTGCATTAATCGAATAGAATTTAGACTTCCTCTCTTGCCATTTCCATGGCAGACAAACTCCTTGAAAAAGCTGTCTCCATCCAATGCCTTTATTGCTCACCTCTCTTTTTTTTGTTAAATCTTACATTCTGACTTCTGACCTCATTATTTAAATGACACCATTCTTTCTAAACTTAGCAGTGATCTCTGTCATTAAATCTAAAGACTCTTTCTCTGGCGTCATTCTTCTTATTATTCTGGCAGCCTTTGATGTTGTAGACCACCCATTCTTCCTATATGGCTTCTCTTCTTTAAGGGTCTTCATGACACTATTCTCCTTCTCCCTCTGTGTTGCTGAATCATTATTCACATCTCATCCCAAACTGTGGATATTTCCCAAGGCTCCATCCTGGGCCACCTTCTATTTTTTCTCTCTGGTCTCTCCCTTGATGACCTCATTAACTCTCATGGGTTCAAATACAATCTCTATGCAATCAATTTCCAGATTTATATATCCAGCCTGATTTTCCTCCTAAACTCCCTTCCCACATTACAGACAACATATTGGACATTTCCAATCAGATGACCTATAGGCATCTCAAACACCCTGTATTCAAAACCCATCTCCATCAACTTTTCCTCCCAATCACCTGTCTCCCAAATATAATCCTTTGAGTCACGAAGGTTTCCACCAAGGCTCCTCATGATGAGTTTCCATATATTCTAGTCATTTTGTCTCTGCATCATCACTCATCAATGTCCTCTTCTCTCCACTCATCCAGCTGCTGCCCTAATCTAGGCTATCTTTAGCTTTTGTCTAAAAAACTACAATAGTTTAATCATGGATCTCCATGGATCAAGTCTCTCCCAAATCCAATCCAACCTCCATCCAGTTTCCATAGTGATTTTTCTAAAGTGTGAGTCTGACCGCCTTCCAGTCAAAAAACTCCATTGACTCCCCATTGTCTCCCTCCACTAGGCCAAACTCCTTTTCCCATTGATGAATTCCATGTGGGGGCTTCCATCTGGGGGTCTAAGTTAGCCATTTCATTCTCCTTTTGTCTAATTTTCTGACTCTTTGCACTTCAACACCAAGGTAAGTTGATGGTCCTTAACCTCCCACTCCAATCCCTTTAGCTCTCTTTGATGTGTTATCTTCCCTTGTTAGAATGAAAAATCCTTGAAAGTAGGGAAGATTTTTGCTTTTATTTGCATCCATCATCTGACATTTAAGACCCTTCCCAATTTAACTCATTTGTACCTCCTCAGTCACCTCACACTCTACCCAGTTTTTTTTGTCTATTCTTTATTATACACACATTCACATCTACACACTCACACGTGTTCACACTTACATACACCTCTTGCACGCTTGCACTTACACATATATTCATATGCGTGATCACACACTCAGACTCATACAATTCATATATATTCCTTACATACATTCACACACATACTCCTACACACTCACACAAACCCTTACACACTCACACATAAACACCCACATACATATACACCCCTCATCTCTGTACCTTAGCACTGGCTGTATTCCATGAATGGAATATTCTTCCTCCTCACCTCTACCTCCCAAAATCTCTAATTTCCTTCTAGCCTCAGTTCCAATTCCACCTGATAATTAAAGATTTTCCCAATTTCCTTTGCTGCTAAAACTGACTGCAAATTACTTTGTATTAACTTTATACATATTAAATATATGTATATATATATATAATTTATATATATATTAGAAGTTTTCTTCCCCCATTAGAATGTAAACCTCTTGAAGGCAGGGACTGTTTCCCTCTCACATATAGTATAGTGCCTGGCATAAGCTACACATTTACCAAATGCTTGTAGATTAGATTGATAGATTAGATAGATTACATTGACCTTCAGTGATCACATAGTCCAGCTTCTTTATTTTGTTTAAACAGGAGGAAGTCAAGATGCAGAGATGGGTAGTCACATAGCCAGGAAGATAAGAACTGAAATTTGAAATCAAATACTCTGGCTCCAAATTTGTTTCTCATTCATTTTTATTATATAATAGCTTCCAGTCATGTTCAACTCTTTGTAATCCCTTTTGGCAGTTTCTTAGGAAAAATACCAGAGCAGTTTATCACTTCCTTTTCCAGCTCATTTTACAGATGAAAAAACTGAGGCAAACAGAGTGAAGTGACTTGCCCAGTGTCACATAACTAATACATGTTTGAGGTCACATTTGAACTCAGGGCTTCCTGATTCCAAGTCTAAAATTATACCCAGCACTATCTCATTGTGTGTCTAACCCCAAAAAGGTTAATAACATTCCACCGCTCACTCAGCCAGAGCTGAATTAGAACCTAGGGCTCCTGGCTTCCAGGCCCTTGTTTCTCTACAATTGATTTTTATTTTCAAACCCAGCTGCTGGACTCTGCTTTTCTGCCTGACACTCAGTGTGGGTGGAATTGGATACTAGGATTGGGGAACTTATTTCAGTGAGTACTGTGGTACAGAGGGTATGGATAATGCCAAGAAAATCACTTTGTAGCTTCTTTTCAAATATGATCAAACCCATCCTTTTCTCTGCTCCCATTCCTCCAGGCAGTGGGCAAGAGAGGGCAGAAAAGCAAAATCTGACGAAGGAAGGATACTGGTGCCAGACAGTCCCAACACCTTGGAAAGCCAGAGTCTCCAAATGCTTTTTACATACATGACCTCATTTATTTTCATGGTAGTTGTTTTTAAATTATAAAAGACATTTAAATGTTGTGCGTACAGTTTTTGTCTGAAGGAATTGGTGCTGTTTCCATAAACTTTATATGTCCAGGTCTCTTACAGACACACTATATAGTCATATCTTCAGAAGAGTGCCCGAGGCGTTGCCCTCAGGTGCTGACTTTAGAGATGCTCAATACCCACAATTCTCCTCAAAGTCAGTGCTTTCCTTCAAATGAGCATCTTCAATTTACCCTGTATGTTTGTACTGTCATTTCCATGTTGTCTTCCCATTGGGCAGCTAGGTCTCGCCACGGTGCATAGAGCACTGGACCTGGAGTTAGGAAGACTCATCTTTCTGAGTTCCAAACTGGTCTGAGATATTTACTAGCCATGTGACCCTGGGCAGGTCACTTCACCCTGTTTGCCTCAGTTTTCTCATCTATAAAATGAACTAGAGAAAGAAATGGCAAATCCATTCAGTATCTTTGCCAAGAAATCCCCAGTTTTCTTGTCAGAAAGGACTGAAACTACTGAACAACAATATCTGCCATTAGACTATGAGCTCCTGGTGTTTGTAACCTCATTTCACAGGTGAGAAAACTACCTCTTAGAGAAGGGAAGTTACTTAGCAGGATCATGCAGGTAGAAAGAGCCAAAGCCAACTTGGGAACATAGGGCTTCTAACTCTAACCAAATGGAGTCCTTTTTTTCAATGATGATGGTGATATTTCATTTTCCTAGCATTTCTAAGATTTACAGCCCATTTAATTACTATAACAATCTTTCCCCTCTACTTCAGTCTCTAAATCTTTGTCTCTGTCTCCAAAATCCAGGACTTCAATACTTTAGGGAAGTTGGGACCTTTTGTACAATGTCTAGTCTTTGAGTTGCCTAAGGTCATGAAGCACTTGCTCAGGATCTCATAGTCAGTACATTTTAGGGGAAGAACTTGAACTCAGGTCTTTCTGACTTTAGGACTAGTTCTTTAGCCACTAGAATGACCTTCCTCTCTCTGTTCTCTATGTTAATCTTTTATACTTAAAAAGAAAAACTCTTTCACCTCTACTTCAGTCTCTGTCTCTTTGTCTCTGTCTTCAAAATCCAGGACTTCAATACTTTAGGGAAGTTGGGACCTTTTGTACAATGTCTAGTCTTTGAGTTGCTTAAGGGGATGAAGCACTTGCTCAGGATCTCAAATTCATTATATTTTAGGGGAAGGACTTGAACTCAAGTCTTTCTGACTTTAGGACCAGTTCTTTAGCCACTAGAATGGACACATCCTCTCTCTATTCTCTATGTCAATCTTTTATCCTTAAAAAGCAGTTTCAAGGGATTCAGCAGTATTTGGTTGCAAGATGATCTTAGGATAATAAATCTCAAGTTGTAAAATATCTTAGAGGTCAGAGTGACCTAGTCTCAATCTTTAATATTCCCCTCCCCCTCTCTCTCTCTCTGTGTGTGTGTGTGTGTGTGTACTGATCCCCAGAGGGAGAAAGGGAATTACCAGTAAGTGGAAAAGATAAATTTTGAATTCAGGACTGGGGACTCTAGACTAAATAACAAACTTATTTTCTTCTTGAATCCACCTTCTTTTTAGTAAGAGCCCATTAACTCATTGTCAGTGTAACTTGATCACCCATCTCATGGTAAAATGGTGTTTTTTTTGTGTGTGTGTGTATGTGTGTGCTTCTGATAGACAGAGACAGAGATAGAGAATAGTTTGTCAGGAGTCAGTGCTAGAACAACTGCCTAAAACCATATGTCTCAGTCTTAGGAATTACACTCAAGAATAGTGCAGGTGGGGGTGGTAGGAGCTTTTTAATCATGAGAGCAGTGTTCTAATATCCCTTGCAAAAGGATCTCAATCTTGTAAAGAGGAAAACTACTGGTTCTGTCCTCCATGGAAACCAGCTCATTTAAATCTCTATCTCATTACTTTCTCTTCCTTCTCTTCTCTGGCTTTGGAGAAGAATAGAGAGCTCAGAGAATAATGAAATGAGGCTTTTGATCAGAGAATCGAGAAAATGATGTGCCTTTCTCTTGCCTAGGAGTGAATTTGGTTTCCTGATCTCAGCTGAGGGCCACCTATAAAAGTCAGCATGCAATAGAGTGGTAGGGGCTCACAAGTTCCCATCAGTCACCCTGGCAAATAACACAACCCATGCTTTGTCCTGTAGGACAGAAAGACAGACCATTTTAAGGGCAGTTGGTGGAAAGTGTCCACCAGCAGCTGAGAACTGAGCCATAACTGAGGTAAGGTAATCCATTTTTTCCATCAAAGCCTTGATTGTTTCTAACCAAAGATGGATTGTTTTTCAGCTTAAACCATTCAGGGTTCTGTCCTGAAGGAGGTCTGGCTGGAGAGTCTTCCCATTTTAATTCAATTCAATCCACTACTTATTTATTAAGACTGAGTGTTAGGTATGAGAGATACAAAACCACAAATGAAACAGTCCCTGCCTTCAAGGGTTCATATTCTATTGAGACTATGTGGGCGCACATAAGCAAACATAAAATAGAAGGAAGGAAGGGGATGATTTCAACAAGCAGACATGTGGAAAGATTACTAAAATCATTGACTGACTTGAAGATCGAGGGTAGGAAGGAAGGAACTTGCCTATCTCTTGATATATTTATGTAGAATTTGTTTAGCTGAGCTTTCTGGAAGCCATAATGTTCCCTAGATACATTTCTCCTCTCCCCTCAGCCTTATCAACTTCTCTAGCTCCAGAACTATTCCTCCTTTTCTCTCTAATTCAATTCAGTTCAATTTAATAAGCATTTGTTAAGTCCCTATTGTTTGCCAGGCTTCTCAGAATACAAAGACCAAAAAATAGGGAGGCATTAGAAGGGTAAGGAAGAGGCAATTTACAGATAAAGAAATCTATATATATATTAAAATTGCCATTGGGAATAATGCTAATAACTGGAAAGGTCCTTTGAAGGAGATGGGTTTAGAGGGCAACCCTGAAAGAAAGGCATGGTGATGTCATGGTTCTCTAGTTCACACATGCTGTAATGATGTAATCATATCAAGATATTTAAGGACTAAGAAGGACTGGAAATGAGACATTCCATCTCTGACCAGCCTCATGGTGGCTCTCCTGCCTTCACCACTTCTCCACTAAGACCAAAGACTCGGGCTGATCCCGAGGTCCTCCAGAAAGCTAGCCAGAACATTACAGGAAATGGAATTTCCTATTTGGACAAAAACAAGCAGACCCACCAGATTACCGTTTCCTCTCTCTATACCTTATATACACCTACTCACTTGCATGCTGTTTCCTTCCATTAGATTATAAGCTTCTTGAGGGCAAGGACTGAATTGTAACTTAATTTGCATCCACAGTCCTCAGAACAGCCAATCCATACAAAGTGATTAATGTGAGTTCCTTTACTTTCCCTTCTAAATTTCCCTTGAAATTACCTTTTATTTTTTATATACTAGTTTATACACATGTTTCTACAATTAGTATATAAGATCCTCAAGAACAGGGACTGTTTTTGTCTTTATATGCTCACACCTTAGCACCATGTCGGGCACCTATTATGCACTAATGACTATTTTTGATTAATTGGATGAATAAAGCATTAAATGTACAATTAGCTCCAAACATAGGTTGTAACTAGTGAGTCAGCAAGTTAATCAACAAAGGTTTTATTAAGCATTAACTTTGGATTAAGCATGATGATATTCTCTGGGAATATCAAGAAAGGCAAAAATAATGTCCTTTCCTTCAAGGGACTTCCATTCTATTGAAAGAGTCCTCCTGTAAATTATTACACACGTGCAAAATACATCCAGTGTAAATGGGCACCAAACTGTGAAAGGGCTTTAAATGATAAATATAACAGTTATATTTTATTCTAGAGGCAACAGAGAATAAGCTGGAGCTTGAGCAGGGAAGTGGCCTGGTCAGACTCAAACTTTAAGAGCATCAGATCATTAATTTAAAGTTCCTTCCATCATTCTATCCTTCCCCAGTCTTCCCAGGATCCAGCCAGCCCATTTTTTCTCTTTAGCTCAGGTTTTCTAACCTGAGAAGCATAGGAACATACATTTAGAATTGGGATGGGAGGTTGTTGGAGACTTTTAGCGTATTCCCTTCTTCTTAGAAAGGAGGAAACTAAGTCCCAGAGAAGGTAAGTGACTGAAATAGATTATACAGCTAGGAAGTTGTGAAGATTTGAATCCAGGTCTACTGTCTCACCCATCCAGGAGCTCTTTCCTGCCTACTAAGGCTGCATAGGATCATGGGGTCACATAATTCTGAGATCAGTTGATGTAAAAATTTTCCTGACCCCATTGAGAAAAGAAGAACAGTCGCAGAAAGGGCTCACTCCACTCTATATCAGCTGCTTTGCCCAGTTTCAACTCCATGGAACAAAATGCCCTCACAGAGGTGCCTCCCTGCCTTTTTTGTATGTGTAACTTTCCCTTCATTAGGTTGTAAGCTCCTTGAGAACAGGGACTGGCTTTCTTTTTTATGAATTATATCTGCAGGGCTTAGCACCATATCTGGTACTTAATAAATGTTGATGAATTGTAGGGAAAGTGAGATCATGCCATTTAGTAAATGACAGCAAAGGGATTCAAACCCAGATTCTTTGACGTGATGGCCAGTGCTCTTTCCTCTGATATTCCACTCTCATCATGATTTAAACAAAAATAAGATACACTGTGGGGGAGGGGAAGTGGTGGAAAGTAAGAAGTAGCGATGGGGTTAAGGCAAGAAAGAAAATTTCTGAAAAATTCTTAAGTTCAGAAGTCACAGAATATTTCGAGCCTGTTTTTAGGAACCAATTACCCCTGAGCTTTCCAAATAAATTACAGAGAATCCATCAAGCATGGGAGATTACCTTTTAAGGCCAATGCTTCAATGCCATTTTCAATTTTCTGTCTGGGAAGAGCTGGTACAATTTCCCAAGCTCCCCCCTCCTCTCTCCGATCAAACAGGAGTCATAAAACAAGTTCCCAAATCAGCTTATTTGGACGCACACACATACTTTTTCCAAGCCAACTTTATTCAATTTAATGGTAAGTGCCTACTGTGTGCCAGGAGGTGTAGGGGGCTCTAGAGATGCAAAGACAAAAATTAAACAGTCTCTTCCCTGGGAAAGGTTATAATTTACTGCGGGGATGCAATATGTACACAGACCAAAAAAAAAAAAAAAACAGGAAATTATTCTAAACATTATCCAACAGGAGAGAACTGGGGATAAAAAAAGATTTCTTGTGGGAGGCAACAAGCACCTGACCTGAACTCAAGGCCAGCTAGGGAATATTAAGGGGCAGAGAGGAAGAAGTATATGTTAGGAGTGGGGAATCAGCCTATACAAAGGCTCAAATGCTCCATACAAAAAAAAGTTAGCACCTCAATTTGCCAGGGTGTCACAGTTCATGCAAGGAACAAAAATTAAATAAAGAGCCTATCCTGGCTTCCCAATGACTTCTAATGCAGTGGAAATCGTGTGATTTACTCATGTGAGCTTATGTAGTTTTCCTGCAATATCCTGGGCATCCATGGAGGGCAGAGAGTATTTGATGTTTGTCTTGTGTCCACTGGGAAGAAGGGAAAGAAGGAAGAATGGATGGAAGGAAAGGAAGGAGAGAGGAAGAGAGGGAAGGATGGAAAGAGGAAAGGAAGAAGCAAAGAAGGGAAGGGAGGAAGCAAGCAAGGAAGAATGAAAGGAGGGAAGAAGGGAAAATGGGAAGGAAGGAAGGAAGGAAGGAAGGAGGGAAGCAGGGCAAGTGGGCAGGGGGAAGGAAGGAGGAAAGGAGAGAAGGTGGGAAGGAAGGAAGGAGGGAAGGAAGGAAAAAAGAAGGAAGGAAGAAAAATGAGCAAAAGAAAAGAAAAAAGAAAAGTGGGTTGGAAGACTTTGAATGCTGACATGAAGGTTTTGTCTTTTGTTCTAGAGATAATGAGAGAGCTCATCATTCTGCCTAGGACTGATTTGAATGTCTAATCTCAATAAAATAATGAAGGCCAATCACTAGACATTCCTCTTCACTCTAATCCATGGGCCCTCTCCAGCAACCTGTCCACCCTACCCTTCTTCCCTTCAGATCTTGTCCTGCTTCTTGGACAAGAGTCTGAGGCCACAGTATCCTTCCCTGGGAGATGGCTGTTATCTTCTACCACCCTCCCACATCTTCTGGTACCTTTTGATGATTCTGTGTACTCAGTACTTCCCTATCCCACTCTCCCTTGCCCATCTCCATCTCCCAGGATGCTTCACCCTTCAACTACCCTCTCAGAAATGAATACGGAGCCCAGGCCACTTCACTTTCTCATTGCCGCTCTGCACATCCCACATTGCTTTCTTGGTCACTCACTAAGTCCCATCTTTTCTCCATTCTCCTTATGCTTCACATCCACCACCTCTCCACTGTCTTGTCACCTCTCATTCTCCTCAATTACTACAACAATTTCTTCACTGATTTCTCTGATTCCACTTTATTATTCAACTAATCCATCTTTTGTTCTTATTGTTATGGAATTGTTTTTCAGTTGTGTCCAACTTTCTGGGATCCCATTTGAGGTTTTCTTGGCAAAAATATAGATGAGGAAACTGAGGCAAACAAGGTTAGGTGACTTGCCCAGAATCACACAGCTCATAAGTGTCTGAGGCAAGATTTGAACTACAAAGAAGAGTCTTTTGAACTCCAGGCCCAGCACTCTAACCACTTTGACATCTATTTTATCCTCTAGGATCAAATTGTCTATCAACTCTAAAGGGAAGGGTTACCCTTCAGGTCTTCAAAACTGGAGTATAAAATCACCAACCTGGACTGTAGATTGCATGGAAAGGAATAATCTGTAAAAAGACTGCAACTAAAGAAAGGGGCCAGGTTTTAAAGGATTTTAAATGACAAATAGAAGAATGAATATCTATTCTGGAGGTCATAGAGAGCCACTGGAGTTTAATTACTGGAGGATGTTATGGTCTGCTCTACATTTTGACAGTTCTGTGAAGGATAGATAGCAGTGGAGAGAGATGAATCATGGAAACCATTTGGGAGGCAAAGAATAGCCAAAATTATCCTCAACTAATTTTAGGGGCTAGCAAAGCACTATCGCTAAAAATGAAGGGTCAAGAGACTCCCTGAGTAGGAGACGCTGCCGGAATGGAGCCTTGAAGTACTCAGGGATTCTGAAGAAGAGAATCAGAGGGAAGATATTCCACAATTTCTGGGGGGACCTAGAACATTATGGATGCGGAACAGCAAATAGGCCAGATTAGCTAACTAACAATGTACTCTCACAAACAATTCAGTCAGTTAAGGTCTAAAATCCAATGATTCCCCAGTACTGCAACTAATGTTTCTCTCCATTTGCTGAGAGTCCAGAATCAGCAGAACCAAATTCACCAAACTGTTACAAAGCCCCAGAGACAGCATAGAATTAATCCCAAGCTTGGGGCACTGAATGTACCTTAGCTTGAGTTCTGGAACATAAATATGTTTTGCCAACATTGGAGGAAATGTTTCTTCTTATAATAGAAAAATCAATTAAATTAACCTCTCCCCGTAAGCATCAGGTAGATGAATCAAGCCAACATAATTAAAGAAATGTCTTTGGCCCTTTGTTTGAGTTTTAATTTGGGAAGGAGGGATGCTTGGTGCTGTTCTAATAGGGGTTTTGATTCAGATGAATAATCATGAAACTTAATCAGTTCTGAGACTCTCCCGGGTTGCAAATAGTCCACATACGTTCTTCAGTACCTACCCCACAGGTTCTAGATATTTTAGGTATGGAAAGGGTGGTCTCTTGGCTCGTGGCAAATACTTATCCTGCCCAGACAAAGGAAAGAAGGAAATATGGAGTCATGAAGACAGTGGGTTTGTGAGCAGAGAAACTGGTCTCAAATATTGTGGCTCTTGAATGTAGCACTGAGCTCCAGTAGAATCAAGCTCCTTAAAGGATGGGGTAGTTTTGTTTTGTTTGTTTTTTTGTTTGTTTGTTTGTTTTTATATTTTCGGTACTTAGCACAAGGCTCAGCTCAATACAGATGTTTAATAAATGCATGTAAGGTAATGTGGCAATAGTAGAGTCAGGAAGATCTGAATTTAAATTCAGCCTCAGACACTGTTGTTAATATCATTATGTGATACGGTAAATAGAGGTCTGGATTTGTGGTCAGGAAGAACTGAATTCAAATATGGTCTCAGACACTAGTTGTATGAGCTTTGGCAAGTCAACTTCCTCTCTGCATCCCTCAATTTCCTCATCTGTAAAATGAGGGTTAAAATAGTACCTATCTCCCAAGGTTTTGAGAAGGATTAAATGGATAAAGTTACTTCCTGTCATCTGTCTGGCATCTGTAATATGCAGTTAATTATTTCTGTTTGATAGACTTTGGAGGCTGGAAGAATGAAGTGACCATGAGGATGAACTTGAAAGAGCTTTATAAGCTAGAGAGTGAATCATCAATGGAAGACCTGCTAACTTTACCCTCTTTGTGAAAACTCATCTTCTGATTCCTTTTTTGTTGTCCTTGTGGGTGGGAGAAACTACCTCTGTGATCCCTTCAAACTAACATTTTGAGATTCTGTGACTTTAACTCGGATGGGCAGGCAATTTTTTGTTTTAATTACTTTTTAAATTGACCAGTAAGTTTGGAATATAAACGTTGCAAAAGAAAAAAAAATGGCTTCACTAAATGATGTTCCTAAAGTCTTTTTCACTCTAATAGTCTATGTTCTAAGGTCCCTCTAGAGACAGCTAATGACTCAGTCTATGTCCTAAGTGCATTTCCTACTGTGATATCCCGTATATTAAAGTCTTTTCCAGATCTAACATTCAATATTTTATGGCTTAATGTTCCTCTAAACTTTCCTCTAAACTTAAAAATTAGATTAAATCTCATTCTGTCCTAGTATTCTATGTTCTAAAAATCTTTCTAGCTCTATGATTCTAATATTATTTTTAATTTTTTTCTTAAAATTTTGACATTTTTTATATTTATGTCACTCATGTTTCTAAATCTCTTTCTGTCCCTTTGCCTAGAAAGCTATCTGTTGGATTTGTTAAGATGACAGGAAAAGATAATGATGAATGTTGGAGGGGATGTGGGAAAAGTGGGACACTAATACATTGTTGGTGGAACTGTGATCGGATCCAACCATTATGGAGGACAATTTGGAACTATGCTCAAAAAGTTATCGAACTGTGCATACCCTTTGACCTGGCAGTGTTTCTACTGTTTCCCAAAGAGCTCTCAAAGAAGGGAAAGGGACCCACATCCGCAAAAGTGTTTGTGGTAGCCCTTCCTATAGTGGCAAGAAACTGGAAACCAAATGGATGCCCCTCAATTGGAGAAAGGCTGGATAAGTTCTGGTATATGAATGTTATGGAATATTATTGTTCTGTAAGAAACGATCAGCAAGGAGGCCTGGAGAGACCTATATGAATTGATGTTGAGTGAAATGAGCACAACCAGGAGATCATTATACATGGCAACAAGAAGATTGTATGATGATCAATTCTGATGAACATGGCCCTCTTCAACAATGAGATGATTCAAACCAGTTCCAATTGTTCAGTAATGAAGAGAACCTTCTACATCCTGAGAGAAAACTGAGGGAACTGAGTGTGGTTCACAACATAACATTTTCACTCTTTTTGTTGTTGTTTGCTTACATTTTATTTTACTTCTCTTTTTTTCTTGTGTGGCACGATCATTGTATAAATATGCATACATATATTGGATTTAACATATATTTCTAGCATGTTTAACATACATTGACTACTTGCCAAATTGGGAAGGGCATGGGGGAAAAGGAGGGAATTGGAACACAGGGCTTTGCAAAGATAAATGTTGAAGAATTGTCCACTGTTTTGAAAAGTAAAAAGCTTTAATAATTAAAAAAAAGAGTTAGAGATCTCTGGATTCACATATTGTTTTGGCTGTTTATTAACTATGAAACTTTTGGTAAGTCACTTAACATTCCTTTTTATTCTTTAAATTACTGGATGGCAATAGCACTCCACAGGACTGTTTTGAGGCTTAAATGAAATAACAAATGTAAATTTGTTTTCAAAATTTAGAGCATTATGTAAAGTTGGTTACTATTACTTCTACCACTGCTAATACTACTACACTTAAATTTGTTTAATTTTGTTCATTTTGAAAGTTATTGCTAACCTTATTGCATTGTGAAAGCTAGCTAATAAATGATTTAAAAATATATGGATAATATAAAATGCTTCATTAAGTAATGAAATTATTGTTATAAATATCAGTAGGTATAAAAAAGAAAGCTATCTGTTATTAGAAAGAATAAGAAATAAAGAGAAAAAAGAAATTCAACAAAACTAACACACCCACAAATCTGATTGACTATATAAATTCCATATCCATAGTCCACCAAAAACAAAACAAAACAAGGAAGATACATTTAATTTTTTTTTTCATTTCTTCCTTGGTGATAAGCTTGGGCACTAAAATTTAACAGAATTAAGGTTTTTTTCCCCATTCTTTTAATTTACAGTCTTAGACATTATGTATTTCATGTGTTTCTTTGGCTTGTCTACACCATATTGTATCAGTTTATACAAGCCTGTCTATGCATCTCTGGATTCTTAATCTAGCAAGAGTTGAATTGGAGCACCTTCTAGAGTGCTAAGCCTGAACCCTGGCCACATATTTATATTTATCTTTTTTATGGTACAGTGATACTTTCATTTACCACAATTTGTTCAAACATTCCTTGATGGGTAGAATTTTACTTTATTTCTCCACAATCACAAAAAGTGTATATATGGGCACACTTCTTTCTATCTTTATCTCTTTGGGATATTTTCCCAATACTTAGATCTTAAACCAAAGACCATCAACATTTTGTTAACTTTCTAAGAATAATTTATTATTAAGAATTATCTAAGAATAATCTAATAACTTTCTAAGAATAATTCCAATTTGGTTTCCAGAATGGTTGGGGTAATTCACAACCATCAATAACTGGTATTATTCCAATGCTGCCAGTATTGACTATTCCCATCTTTTGTTACTTTGCCAAATAGATTGGTATGAGTGAAACCTCAAGATTGTTTTGATCTGCATTTCTCTTATAATTAATGAAAAAAGAAATCTTTTATATGTCTGTTAATCATCTGCAATTCCTCTTTTGAGAATTATTTATGTTCTTTGACCAGCTAATTATTGACTGAAATTCTTTACTCTTTTGAAGTCCTCCAAAGCATCATTGAAGAAGCAGAGGAAGAGTAAAGGTAGAGATTTGAGATTCCCAAACTATATCTTTGAGAAAAGGCAAAGATGAGCTAGGGTTCAAAGAGGAAGGGCAAGGAAGGTTTTATAATTCCTTCAAGCTACTCTCCTGAGCCCATCTTTCCATGTACTAGGCACTTTACAATGAGGAGACTGAACTGCTGATGTCCAAAGATGGAAAGTTATACTCAACTTCCATTCCTACCTCTCTCAAGTCAACTGGGGATCAGAAATATTAAGAAGTAGCATCCCAATCACAGAGAAGGCCAATGCTCCATTAAAAAAGAAGTCTTTATCTTAACATGGTATAAAACCCAATGGAGGCAGTTGCTTAGCAACAGAACCCAGCTAGTTTCCATCAGTGTATTTATTAACTCTTCATTCAGCCCATCAGCATTGTCCAGTTTTCCTGGAATAATAGCAAGGATTCCATTTCTTATCATGAAACCAAATTCTTTCTTATCTTCTCCTCTCATCTCCTCTCTTTTCTTCTCCTCTCCTCTGTTCTCTTTCCCTTTCCTCTCTTCTTTCCTTTCTTATTCCTTCTCTTCTCCTTTCTTCTTCTGTCTATAACCAGAGACCTTTCCCAGACAAGTGAAAAAACGCCCAAGCATATCCTGACTTACTTAGGAGGACTTGCTGACTCTCTCTTGTGTTTTATCCATCTTAGGTAGAGTAGGATCACAGCTCCTTAAGAATAGGAACTCCTTAGAGATTTGTATAAAATTCAATAAACATTTATTAAACACAGATTATGTACTAGGCTCCAGTTCTGGGCACGGGAGATGTTAATACAAAATCAAAACCATCCTTGCCCTCAAAAAACTCAGGTGCTTCTAGGTGAGATACAGGTGAGATTCAGAATAAGGAAAAAAAATACTGAGTGATTTCCAATTCAAGTTAAGACAACAAGCATTTGTTAAGTGCCTACTATGTGCCAGATACTATGCTAAGTGCTGGGGTTGTAAAGAAAGGTAAAATAAAATAACATTTAAATCTCTGAATTCACTGAGCTAACGAGGGAGACTACATGAAAACAATTATGTACAAACACATATCCACACATTAGATAAATTGTAGATAATATTCTAGGACATATACTAACAGTAAGGGGGCTCATTCCTACATGATTCCAGAATACACAGGATCATATATTTAGATATGGAAGGAATCTCAAAGTCTTTCTAAATGGAGGAGTTCTTGACCCTTTTGGTGCCATAAGTTCTTTTGAAAGTCTGTCAAAGCCTATAGATCCTTCCTCATAATCAGATTTTTAAATAATTGAAGGAAAAAAATCAGACTTCAGTTAGAGATTAATTTTTTTTCTATCCAAGGTAACGGATCCCCTTAAATCTATCTTTGGATCCAGATTAAAACCATGTTATCTAATTTAATCCTTCATTTTAGACATGAGGAACTGGACTCCTACAAAGGCTGACTTGGTCAGGGTCATTCACACAGCTCTTATATAGAAAAGTCAACATTTCACTCCAAATCCTTCCCTTTTTTCCAAAGCTCCTCTGCTGCTGCTTTCTGTTTATTATTATTAGCAATAATTTACCCTCCTTTTTGTATCCTGTTTGGGTTATTTTAAAATATGTTTGAACCCCTGGAAAATACCTTAAGCTGATAAGAAAAAAAAAGAGGTTAAAGGAAGCTTAGAAATTTTCAAGAGTAGAAGCATGAGGCCAGATAGAAATAAGGTAAAGAAGCAAAACCTTCAAGAGAAACTTACTAAGGATTGTTTGTAGAGTACTTTACTAGAAACTGAGTGAGATTTTAAGATGACTAAGACACTGCCACGCAGGGCTTTGTAAATAGTTGGAGCATAATAATTGGTTGATTTGAATTGATCTAGAAAAAGAAAGCTCCTATGGATGGTTTTTTGTTTTTGTTTTTGGTGTGTGAGAAGGTAGAAGCTACATAGTAATACATCAAATAAGAACCAGTATTTTAATACAGGACAATAACCCAGCAGATGGATAAGTTATTTATGTTTTTTTCAGGTTTGGGGGCTCAAAGTCCAACATTAGCTGTTCACTCCTGCATTTTAGAGGATGTAGAGATCACGTATTCACTCCCCTTACAAAGATGAAGCTGTGACATCATCTCCAGTGGAGTGTTTGCCCATGGATTGATATTCTCTAGCATAGATAGCCTTCAATGGGAAACATCTCTATTGATGGCAGCCTGAAAGCATCTTTCTTATTCCAAAAGATCGATATTTCAGATTTCACCGATCCTCAGATGGATTTTGAAAAGAAAAAACACTCACTCTAACCTAACTTGTTATCTCAAGAGACCACAGGTGATAGGTTTAAAAGGATTCTCCCTCTGGATACCTGAAGAGCTTTCATGAACAAGACAGATAATATTTACTCTGCATGGCCCTAGAGGACAAAACTAAAATCAGTGCCTAAAACATGTGGGAAGACAAATTACGCCCATTATGAGGCAGAACTTCCTGACGACTAAAGTTGTCTAGCAGCAGAGTGACCTGCCCCAAAAATGTATGAATTCCCCATCCCTGGAGATTTACCAGCAGGGACTGGATGATCACCTGCCAAGGAAGCCACAAAGTGGATTTCTGAAAAGTTTAAAATGAGTCCTTCCAGTGTTATTGGCCTGTGGACATCAAAATGAAGACATTGAATAAAATAAAAAATTTAAGATCTCTTCTTGTTCTGGAATTCTCTGTTCTCAGGCCCCTCCCAATTCTGTTCTAAAGCCCTTTGTAGCTCTGATATTCTCTGTTTTCAGGCCTCTGTTCCTTGTTCTAGCTTCTCTTCCAACTTTGGCATTTTTAGGGTTCCTTCCCAACTTAGATGTTCAGTGCACTAAGGTCTCTTCCACTCTGACAACCTGGTTCACATTAATTCCTGAAATATCCGAATCATGTTGCTCTCTCATAGATCCTTTGGTGACAAACTCAGAGTTGTTCTCTATAGGGAACAGTCTCATTTTTCCATGTTAAAAGAGACACAAATTGTTCACAATTTCCTACTGTTGTAAGAGCAATTTACCTTCATTATCCTAAATCTTTCAGCATTTCTTGAACCTCTTTTTATATGGAAAAAACACTCCTGATGTGATCACAGGAGATAAATCTGCTATTTCACATTTCAGAAGGTAATCAAAATGCTTCCTGCCAGACGAGGTACTCATTACAATTTATAGTGAGAACTTGAAGAAGCCTTTATCATTCTTTCTCATCTGTCCAGGGTTATTGTTTCCATTAAAGATGGGAATACCTAAAGGCAGAACAAAGGAACATAGAGAAGTCTCGTCAGGGGGATGTTTACAATTCTCATTAAGGTGCCTTCCTAGGTAGCACTATCTGGAGCTGGACAGCTCCTTTTTGTTACCTTTCTGTTGGAACAGTGATTAGCAAGAGACGCATATAACCCTTGAGTACTAAATGAGGATGAAGAAGTAGACTGACTGCTCTGGCACAGGAAGAAGGATACAAAGAGCCTGGGGACATTTAGCCTGGAGAAGAGAAGACTTAAGTGTGGTGGAGTTACATTTGTATTTATTTAGTTCATGCTTTGCATTTGAAATGAGGCACTGCCTTTGTGAACATAGAGCTGGACCTACAGTTCCCCAAAACCCCATGTATTGCCCTTGATATATTTTACCTAGGTGACCTTGGCAAGGATATAAGCTTCTTGAAGGAAAAGCCAGTTTCGTTTTTCGCTTTTGTATACCCAGAAACACTTAAGAAATGCTTTTTTTGTAAACTGATTAATGCCCCAGACAATTCTCTAAAATGGTGAGTTGCAAGGAGTTGCCAATGTATATCATTGAACAGATTCTCATTTAAACACTGGGAATTCATTTTGAAATTCTGATACTCATTTCCTTTGATGTTGAATGGAAATAATAATAACAGAATTAAGAGCTGGAAGGGGTCATCTCTTTTTTATTTTACCAAAAAGGAAACTAGAACCTAAATAATAGAAGGGACTTGGCCAAGCTCACAGCTGCAATGCCTACCAAAGCTGGAACTGGGAAACAACTCTTTTGGGGAAGCTCTTTCCACTAGATCCTATTTATCTACCTTCCATCACAGGGTTGTTGTGGCAATCAGTTGAGATAAGGAAGATGGATGTGTCATCATGTTGAGGCAGGGATCTTGAGTCTGTGAAAACTTTGCAGTGAAACACATAGTCTAGCAGGCCTTACATCACTGGAAATGTTTTAAGTATTAGCCTAGAAACAAGAAAGATGGCTGTCATCTTAAGACCAGAAGGGGCTAATCATTACTGGGTCAGCCACCGGATGATGAATCTTTTGACCATGGTGATTCATAAAGACAGTACACTAACTAGGTACATACAAGATATGTGCAGAGTGGTAATATCAGAGGGAAAGGCACTAACAGATGGAAGATTAGAAAAATATCACTTGCAGAAGGTTGGATTTGAACATAGCCTGGGTTCTTTCACATCTCAGGCCTAATCCCACCTTCTGCAAGAGGCCTTTCTCCCAATAATTCCCCTCCCTGACCCAGCATCTTCCCCTCTGATCTTATTTCTTCCTATTTACATTTTGTCTTTCTCATCAGACTGCGAGCTCCTTGAGGGAAAGGACTATGTATCGCCAATATTTTGCACAAAATGACTCCTTAAAGATTAATTTTTTTTGTCTTTCTTTGTATTCCCAGTAATTAGCAAAGTGCCTGGCACACAGTAGGCTCTTAATAGCTAGCTAGTTTTTGATTAATTGATTGATAGCAAATCATAGAAGGGTTGCTATCTGCATCAGTAAAGGAGTCTTGGAAAACCCAATATGACAAAATTACCAGCCCATTATCGAACTGGAGCATACGGGAGTCTAAGAAGGCTTTTCTAACATCTGTTGTGATTCTGGCTACTAAGACTTAAGAGTGCTCTGTAAAGCACTTGGACAGATGGATGATTAACTCTTGTTTATCTTGGAAACTTCCCATTTGTTGTCCTATGTGGGATTCAGACTCCTGAATCAAGAGTGTAAGCCAGAATATCCCAAAGAGATGATAAAGAAGAGAAGGGTTCCCATGGGGACAAAAATGTTTGTGGCAGCCCTTTTTGTAATGGCAAAGTGCTGGAAACTGAGCGAATGCCCATCAGTTGGGGAATGGCTGCATAAATGATGGGATACGAATGTTATTGAATATTATTGTTCTATGAGAAATGATCAGGAGGCTTATTTCAGAGAAGCCTGGAGAGACCTACAGGAACTGATGTGAAGGGAACTGAACTGAACCATCATAAAGAGCAGCAACAAAATTATACGATGATCAACTCTGATGGAAGTGACTGTTTTCAACAATGAGGTGATTTAGGCCAGTTCCAATAATCTTGTGATGGAGAGAGCCATCTGCACCCAGAGAAAGGACTGTGGGGACTGAGTGTCCCCACAACATAGCATTTTCACCTATTTGTGGTGGTTTGCTTGCATTTTGTTTTCTTTCTCATTTTTTTTTCCTTTTTGACCTGACTTTTTTTTTTTGTTCAGCAAGATAACTAGATAAATATGTATACATGTATTGGATTTAGCATCTCTCTCTCTCTCTCTCTCTCTCTTTCTCTCTCTCTCTCTCTCTCTCTCTCTCTCTCTTTCTGTATATATAATTTTTGTTTACCATGTTTAACATATATTGGATTACTTGCTATCTAGAGGAGGGGTTGGAGGAAAGGAGGGAAAATTTGGAACACAAAGTTTTGCAAGAGTCAATGTTGAAAAATTATCCCTGCATATGTCTTGAAAATAAAAAGCTATAATAAAAATAAAAGAGTACAAGCTGGAAGGACAGAAGGGCAGGGTCCAGAATAAACATGAGCATGGGCATTTCTGCCCTCTGGAATATTTATTTTTGAAAAAAAAATGATTCTCTGTGCCTCTGCCTCCTTCCATAACCATGGATTTAGAACTCATTTGATCCAAGCTGTTCACTTTCCAAAGGAAGAACTTGAGTCCCAGAGAGGAGGGAGGAGCCTAAGTGGTCAGGCAGCTTCCTTTCTCTTGTTAAATAGGCCGGCGTTGCTCAGATGTTTGTGTCTCAGAAAAGCATGGCACATGCCAATTTTGTATACAGTGTACATATTTATAGGGTGGAATTTCACAGCCCAGACATTCATGACAACTTGTTGCAAAATTGGCGATCTGCCTGTCTTTTCATTCTCAGGGAGCTGCCTATCAAACATCTCTGTGGGGCCTTTCAGGGAACAGGAGGTGGAGAAGGGCAACACTGCCTCCATGACTGAACGACTTCAGAAATGCAGGTCAGGAAAAAACCAGAACTTTTTCCTGAAGATTACCTTCAAATAAATGCAATTAAAGTCCATTCCATTTCAGTCAAGCTAATAATAACTTATCAGGGAACTATTATGTTCCAAGTATTGGACTAGATTCTAGGGATACCAAAGCAAAAATCAAATAATCTCTGCTCTCAAAGAACTTACATTTTATTGTAGGGGCTATATGAAAAACAACTTGCAGACAAAGAAGTAAATATAAAAATATAGAAAATAAATAAGAGGAATTAGGGCAGAATGAAAACAACATTGGCTCTGATATCAGAGAACCTGGGTTCAAAATCTGCCTTTGATGTGTATTCCCTATGCAACCTTCCCTCTCCCTGGGCCTCCATTTCCTTACATGTAAAAGACAATTGGACTAGATGGGGATCCTCTATCTCTAGATCAATTTACTGGAGAAAGAATGGGCTAAGTGAATTAAAAAGTAACGAGACTAGAAAAAGACCTTGTATAAGAAGTGGCCTTGAAGGAAGTTAGAGATACAGGTGGGGAGGAAGTGCATTCTAGGCATGGGTGACAGCTAATGCAAAAGAATGGAGCTGGGAGATGGAGTTCATGTGCAGGGACCAGCAAGTTTGGTTGAATATTGAAGGTACTTGACAAATAGGAAGGACTAGGAGTTAATTTCTAGCTATAATTATGGCTCCTGAGGTCCTGAGGTAAAAATTATGTTGAAGACATTTCTTTTCTTTCTATGCCTTTAATATCCAAAATCCAGTGGCTATACCCAGATTTATTTCCTCAAGACAACAGTTGCTTTAAAGTGAAATTTAATGAATTGCGTTGCAGTACAGATGTAACTTAGTTTCCATAACAAGATGCTGATTAAAAGTGATATGAAATAGTCTGACAGTAACATCTCTCGAGCTCTATTTATGTGGTGGGGTGATGATGGGTGGGGGGAGAGATAGTGAAAGGTAGATAGTATAAATAGTATATTAAGTGGATTTGGACTTGATTGAATGGCTGGGTCCAAAGAGCATTCATTAATGGAACAATGGTATTTTAATTTATTTTATTTTCCAATGGTATTTTAATTAATTAATTTTTTGTTGTTGTTGTTTTTATAGCTTTTTCTTTTCAAAACATGCATGGATAATTTTCAACATTCACTCTTGCAAAACTTTGTGTTCCAATCCAATATATGTTAAACATGGGCAATTCTTCTATACATTTTTTCCACAGTTATCATGCTACACAAGAAAAATCAAATCACAAAGGAAAAAAATAAGAAAGAAAATAAAATGAAAGCAAATAACAACAAAAAAGTGAAAATACTATGTTGTGATCCACACTCAGTCTCCACAGTCCTCTCTAGGTGCAGATGACTTTCTCTGTCACAAGGCCTCTAATGGTATTTTAGAAGCACATATAGAGAATGGGGTGTTCCAGAAATCACTACTTGGTCCCATGCTTTTTAATATTGTTATTAATGATGAGGAAAAAGGCATAAAAGGAATGATCATTAAATTTCCAGATTAAACAAAGTAAGAAGGAATAGCTCACACTCTTATTGACAGTGATAGATTCAATTAAAAAAACTGACAGTCTAGAACCTTGGACTAAATTTAATAATATGAAACTTCAGAAGGCTAGATGGGGAAATTGGACAGTAGATCATCTGGATAAGATCTTAGAATCTTAAGGACGCAAAATTCAGCATGGATCAATGGCACAGTATGACAATCCAAAAAAGCTAATATGATCATAAGACAGGTAAAATTTTTAAGGAGGAAATAGTTCTGCCTTCCCCTGTCCTGGCCAGATTATATTTAATATGCTATGGCCACAAATCATGGGCTACTATAATCTCCAAAGAATGAAAATTGTGGGAACATGAAGAACTCTGAACCATCTCGGAGTGCTGGAAAGATTGAAATTAGAAAATTAAAATCCTCTTTCACTCAGCTAATCATTCTTTTTCTTCAGGGCCCAGCCACATTCACATTCTTTTTAATCAAAATTATGAGGGTTTTGAAATTGATTCAGGTAACTTTACATTTATAAAAATGTCTTTCTCTGAGTAAGACTGGGGATTTCTAATTTTTGCCAGAAGCAAATTTTACAGTCAGGCTCTGTTATAAATGCCTTTTAATTTACACAGCAACGTTAACCATAAGCTTGCAATAATATATAGTTTTTTAAAAAAAATATGCAGGCAGGTTGGGGCCGTGGGGGAAGCAGATTTAATCATCATTTACTGATTTCCATTCTCATCCGCTCTGCCAACTTTTCTTGTTCGTGGTAATAAAAAACCAGTCCTTTTATGTCAGCCCAAGTACGAGGCTTGAAATCATCGAGCACTCACCCCACTTGCTCTGGTTTGATGTTCTTGTGCCCTGCTGGCATTCAAGAGGCTCTTGGCCATTGGTTTCTAATGTATTCTTAGCGCATCTAACCATCATCTCTCCTGCAGTCCTGTTTGAGGGTGGTGGCTCAGCCACAGGTAGACAAGTCAAAAAGACTTCAAATGGATAATGGGCTAAAAAGCTTAGCTAGTCAATAAAAAGAGAGGAAAGACATGAACTCCTTTAAGCTCTGGTCCCATTCAAGATATATCCTTTCATCGCCCCCAAATTCCCCTCTTTTAACCGCCTAAAAGAATAGATGTACCTACTTAAGACAGCCAGCCCCCCTTCTTGTGTATTCAGAGAGAAAGGCTGAGAATTTTATCCATCACCTCACCATCGTTAATCAAAAACAACATCACACATCCATGAGGCATTGTGTTACAGATAGACTGAGGACAGGACATATGAATACACACGTGCAACCCAGAGTTCATAATCCATATAGGAGTTTGTACATTTATAACAGTATAACAAAGGAAGTAGGAGACAGCAGAACTCTCCTAAAGGGGAGGGGAAGAGAAGGGAGGAAAGTATAGTAAGGATGGAAAAAGTACAAAACCCATCCCAAAGGGGATGAGCAAAGCAGTGACAATGAAAGTGTGGCTCCCTGTATTAGGATCTGATGATCATAAATCTTGACTTGGACTTTGCATGGACTGTTCAACGATGAAGATCCCAGTCCTTGGGATACAAACCCCCCAAAAACCATATCGGTTATGGCAAGACCAGGGGTTTCATCCTAAATATACTCAGGGTCTTTTGCATTTTCTAGATCCAGTTTTTCTGGAAAATATGGCAACAAGGGATTCCTTAACATTCTTTAACAGTATGGATGCCAAAATATTATAGGTTGAAAAGATCTTAGAGGTTCCTTTGTCCAAACAACAAAATAAAATGAAGCCAAAAAACTCTTGCAATGTATCTTACAATCATCTAGTCTTCGCATGAAGACTTCTAGTAAGGGGACTAACAGGCAGCTTCTTTCTTTGAAGACCACAAAATCTATATGCAGATGCTATCTTTGTGAGTCAGGTAGGTAGTGCAATGGTTAGAGCACTGGGCTCAGGGTTGGGAAAATTTGAGACTAAGTTTAGCTTCAGATACTTACTAGCTGTGTGAGCACATCTGCCTCAGCTTCCTCAATTGTAAACGGGGATACTGAGAGCATCACCTCCCAGAGTTGTGAGAATCAAATGAGATATTTTTAAAATGTTTGGCACATAATAGGTGCTATATAAATAATAGTTATTATTATCATCTTCCTAGAGACATTGTGAGAGGATTTCCCTGCCTTTTTGGGGGGATTAGGATACCTACATTTTTCTCAGTCTGAGCTATAAAAAACAAACGTTTGTTATTTGAGTAACAAGTAGATTCATGTGTTATGTGTGCACAAGAGTATAAATTTTAGCTAAAATCTAAACTTGGGTTATGCAAAGAATATTAACCAATTCATTAATTAAGCTATTATTATTGTGCCCTCCTAAAGTTCCATTTTGAAGAGGAAGTGACAGTGGATTCTCAAAGACTCTAACCATTAGGGTATAAGCCTTGGTTTATCATTCTGAAAAGGATAACAGTCTCACAATAATGAGCCTATTGTGACAGGACCAATTGACTTTGCATCCCCTCGTGCTGTTGTCCAATCTCCTTTCACTGACAACTTTCGTAAGGAATCTCGTCTCCATTTTGTTGCCTCTCTTTTCTTACATCCCATTCACTTCTCATTTCCTTATACTTTGGTTTCCAAAATCACTAATCAAATGAAACTGAACTTTGCAAAATTACCAGGAATCCATTAGCTGCTAAATTGAAGAAGCCATTTGTTTGTTTCTTTATTTAGAGCTTATTCTTGAATTCTTTTACTGCCATGCTCCTTTTGAATACTCTCTCATCCCTTGGATGCCCATATCAATGTCTTTCCTGGTCTGTCCATTCTCCTTCCTTTCTTTTGCTGGATCATCACCCATCACCTTATCGTTTTGCATGTGTATTCTTTAAAGGTCTTAAATGGCCCCCCCATCTGGCCTCCTACTTTTACTCAGTTGCCTCTTTGGGTATAGAATGAGGGATTAAATTAGAACAGAGGTTCTTAAACTGAGATGAGTGAACAGTTTGGTAACTATAGGTGGCACATAGATGGATAGAGCAATAGACGGAGCCAGAAAGACTTGAATTCAACTCTAGTCTCAGACACTTGTTACCCTGTGTAAGTCATTTAACCCTGTTTGCCCCAGTTTCCACATCTGTAAAATGAGTTAGAAAATGAAATGGAAATCCATGTCGGTATCTTTGACAAGAAAACCCCAATGAGTCAGACTGAACAATGAACAAACCATATGGCTTCATTTGGAATACTGTGAATTTTAATTTAAACATTTAAAACATTACATCTATTCTGTGTCTGCCCACAGGTCAACACCTAGTAAATATCTGAGGCAGTATCCAAACTCAGATTCATCCAACTCCATATATATTATACCACCTAACTATCAAATGTTAAAACAAAAATTTCCTTCCATCCAGGTTATATATATATAAAGCCTGGTGTGTGTGTGTGTGTGTGTGTGTGTGTGTGTGTGTGTGTGTGTGTGTGTGTAAAGCCTGGATGGAAGGAAATTGATCCAAGTGACAGCCCTTCAAATACTTGATGACAGTTCTCATGCCCCCAGGATCTCTTCTTCTCCAGGGCAAATATTGGTTTTTTGGATTTGGAACCATATATAGCTGGAAGAGATCTTACAGACCAATCCCCTCATCTTACAGAAGGGAACTGACTTCCCTGAAGTCACATAATTGATTTCCAGTTCCTTTCAATGATCCTCATATGACATGTTCTCTAAGATTCTCAGTAATCTGGCTAGCCTCTTTTGGGAACTTCTAGCTTTGATAAATGGATATTATGAAATTCTATAGATTCATTATTAATGTCATTTGATATTAATATTAATTATGGTATTAATTAATATATCATTATAAAATTGTGGTGTGAAGAACTGAACACAGTGATCCAGGTATAGTCTTATCAGAGACATGGAAGCTGGTGGTGACAAAAAGGTCCGAGACTGGGAATCAGGAATACCTGAGTTCAAATTTGGCCTCAGACACTTAGTAGCTGGGTAATAAGGATCCTGGGCAAGTCACTTCAACACTATCTGCCTGGGTTCCATCATCTGAAAAGAGAAAATAATAATAGCAATGTCTCCCAGGGCAGTTGTGTGGGTCAGATATATGTATGTATTCTTTTTTGCTGAGGCAATTGGAGTTAAGTGACTTGCCCAGGATCACACAGCTAGGAAGTATTAAGTGTGTGAGGCCAGATTTGAACTCAGGTGCTTCTGATTTCAGGGCTGCTGCTCTATCCACTATACCAACTAGCTGCCCCCTGAAATAATATTTTTAAAGTGCTTAGTACAGTATGGGGTATATAATAGGTGCTTGATAAATTCATAGTTCTTTCCTATTGGGGAAGTGTATAATGGAGAATTATTGTTTTTTTCAGACAAAGGTTCTGTTCATATATCTTACTATCAAAGCATCTGTTTAGATTCTCTTTTCAAACAATCATCTCTTTTTTTTCTTTATAGATTGTCAAAACCTCCAGATTTTTTTCTTGCTTATTTATTATCTTACCACACCATCCTCTTCCTGTACCTTTGAACATAGACCTAACATTCTCCATTTGTCTCTGTTAAATTACATTTGATAAGGCTTGGATTATTGCTATACCTGTCCAGAGTTTTTGGATCTGGACTCCGTCATCCTATGTATTGGCTGTCCCTCTTTGGGTCTCGTAATCTGAAAATCCGATAAATACATCATCCCTGCTCTCATTCAGGTCATCAGTAAAATGACAAACAATACAGGGCTTGGTGTCTTCCACCAGGGAGCTCCTTTCAACAAAAGGACCCAGTCTTCAACCAGTTCTAACTCCATTAACTATCAATATTTAATTTCTATCACACCGTCTTGTCCATGAGGATAAGGTGAGAAACACTGCTAGATCTAGTTTTAGGAAAATCCGCCTACTTATTCAGATGCTCATCTCCAGAAATCTGGCCCCTAGCTCAGTTTTTAGTTTGGGGTTTTTCCAGTCATAGCAATTCATGAAGACTTAAGTCATGACCTGAGTTAATGAAAGGAACATCACCAATGAAAAGTGTGGTTCCTTGTATGAGGATTTTAAAATCATAGATTTTGACTTGGAAGGGGCCCTAGAGGACATTAAGTTCAATCCCTATATTTGAACCAACTGAGTCACAAAGCCATGGAATGATTTGCTCAGCTACTAAGATTCAACTTCAGATCTATCTGATTCCAATTTCATTATTATATCCACTACAGCAACTAGCATCCCTAGACCTGGAACTGAAAGGGAACTTAGTAGCCATGTCATCCATTCTTTCATTTTACAGAGGAGGAAACTGAGACCCAAAAAAGTCACAGAGCCATAAATCTTGAGCTTGAATAAGTGCACCTTATAGTTCTCTAGATTGATTGAGTGAAGGATTCTTCACTTTACAAGGGAAGAAACTGAAGGCCTGTGGGGATGTGGTTAAATTAGTCACCTAAGCTCACACAGAAAATAAGCATAAGTGAAACAATAACAATTAATAGCACCAGGTGAAATTTATATAACACTTTAACGTTTTCAAAGCACATTACCCTATCTTGTTTGAATCGTAGTAGGTCAATGAAGTGGGTCAATGCAGGAGGTTCTACAGCTATTATAATTCTTATTTTACAGACAAGGACAGGAAATACTGGGGAATCATTAGTGTTTCCAAAGCCAAAAAGTGTCAGAGGTAACATTTTAACCTACACCATTTTCTTTCTATCCTGAGTCAAAGTTCATTATCCTGTCATCTGATAATCAATAGCCCACCCTATAACAGTTGACCATAAGGCATAGGATCTCCCTCAACCTAAAAAATGACTACCCTTAACAAGAGAACAGTACCCAGTCTCTTAATTACGAAGGGCCCACTAGTTATTCCCGTTTGTCCCAAATTCTGACAAAATAGATTCTTGAGCAGAAATACAAATGTTGTTCAACAGTTCTGTTCAGTGTGCAAGAGAGTGAGACGGAAACATCTTGTTGCAGTAATTAAAGGCAGGCAAGTTGTTCTCAGCAGGCCTGGTCGGTCTGGTGTTCTGCTCATGCAAAGTTGGGGGAGGATGTTATTGATTACCTCCTTAATGGGATCCATTTTGGTTCTTCATTAAAAAAGAATTAACTGGATTTTCCTTGGAGAGGAAAAAGAGGAAACCTAAGCAATGCCCCAAGAGAAAATAGCAAGTAAAGTCAAGCATCTCCATGAGCTGATTTTTCTACACAGCCTCAAGGGAGCTCTCAGTGGCTTTAGAAGGAGCCCGTGCTTTGATGGATGGATGGAATCTTCGGCAAGAAAGAAGTACATTAGATGATCCAGATGAGAGCTGGGCTGTTGAATGTTAGAATGGTGGGCTATTATTGCCATGGTTATTACAGTTATTATCAATATTGCTAGGGTTGTCACTTCCCCTGATGCTCTTATCCAATGCCTCAACATGGCATGACATTTGCCTGTAGCTTTCAGAAAAGCACAGAATCTGAAAGTTGGAAGAGACTTCAGGGGCTATGTATTCCAACCTGGAACTAAAGGAGCACCCTAAATCCACCTCCCTTAGCATAAGATACACCCAGCCTTCAATGTGTCCATTGAGGAGAAACTCATTATCTCCCAAGAAAGGCCATTCCACTTTTGGATAGTTTTCGACGTTATGAAGTTTTTCCTGTCATCAGACTTCACATTTTCTCCCTGAAAATTCTAACCATTGTTCACGGTTTTGATCTCTGGGGCCAAGCAGAAAAAAGGCTAACTTTCTTCTATGTAGCAGCCTTTCAAAGACTTGACAAGAGCTATTGTGGGTATTCAAAACCTTAACTTTTCCAAGCGAACCATCAGTTGGTCAGCATATTGCATAATATTGAGTTCCTTTATCATTCTGATTGCTCTCTTGAGCCAACAAATCAATGTTCTCCATAAAAGAGGATTCCCCAGAATTAAATACAATAATTTAGATGTGGTTATAACTAGGAAGCGGCTCTTATACCTCTTCCCAAGCTGAAAAGGCTTTGAATACATGCCTCGTGATAGATTCTGTATCTGTCTTGCTGAGCCTTAGAGAGGTTCCTCGTCACCCCCAGCGGGATGAAGTCCCTGGCCATGGTGTCTTTCAAAGACCATCTCCTCATGTGTAGAATGGCTCCCATTCCCAGTGGAAAGAGAAAATCATCACATTGATGAAATCCCGGAAATTATTATTCTTGTCATCACTTTATATTTCTATAGCTTCATATTTTGCAAATGTATTATCATATACATCATTTTAGTTGTGTAGTTCACATATTTGTAGAGATGAATCATGTATATATACACACATCAATCTCTGTCTTTCCAAATCTACTGTCTCTGTTCTCAAGTCCCATTAGGTCCAACATTCTATGTTCGAAGATCTCTCATTTCCCCTTTCCCTTATTCTTTCACTCTTTGTTCTAAAACCCCTTCCAACTTAACAACTCTGGTCTTCTAAAAGTAAAAGTTCTATATTCTATAATTCCATATTCTAACATATAATATAATTTGATATGTAATATATATTCTATATTGTTTTATTGTTGATTGTTGAACAATATTTGTATTTCTGCTCAAGAATATATTTTATATTCTTCCATTTTAATATTTTTTGTTCTAAGAGTCCTCATAGTTCTGACTTTCCATGCCCTAAGAACTTTCCCAGTCCTGACATTTTACGTTCTACCATCATTACCATTTCTGTACTAAATTCCCTCTTAGTGCTGATATTCTATTTTAAGGCTCCTCTCAGCCCTAACATTCCATGTTCTAAAGCCCATCCCAGCTCTAACATTTCCTCTTCTAAGGTCCTTTCCAGCTCTGACGTTCTCTGTTCTAACCCACTTCTCTCCCTGCTCTGACATTTTCAGTTCTAAGTCTCCTCTCAGCTCTGGAATTCTCCGTTCTAAAGCCTTTCTCAGCTATGGAAAGCACGGTCATAGGAGATGGGGCAAGGCAAGCCAGTCTAGGCAATTTGCCTATACTGGTGAGTTAATTACTTTGGTCTTTTCTCATTTCAAGGAAGATCGAGTTAATTCTTTTAAAAAGAGAAATATAAATGTATGATGTTAAGTGAGTAATCAATAATCTTCAAAATTTCACAGCAAGAGAATAGAAGGCTGCCCAGGCATGCTGAGAGCAACTTTCCCTGCTTAATTATGGCAACAAGATGCTGCAGTTTCACTCTTGCATACATACAGGGAAATTTACTCAAAGCACAATTACAATCACTGAACAATACAAGTCACTGCTAGAGGCTGACCATAAATTGCCAGGATGCAATACCGAGGCAAGGGGGACAATTTGATGTTATGGGAAGGGCACTGGATTTATGATTCATATCACATAGATATGAACACTTCCACCTACTACCTACATGGCCTTGGACAAACTAATGCTCTCAGTTTCCTTATCTTTAAAATGGGAAGGTAATAACCATTGAGGAATACATGAATAAATTATGGTATATGAATATAATGGAATATCGTGGCAACGTAAGAAATAGTGACTATGAAAAATTCAGAGAAGCATGGGAGGACTTGAACAGAAGTAGCATAAAGCAAATAGAATCAGGAAACAAAATAGGCAAAGAAGGACCATAATAGCATAAATGAAAGGACCCACAATAACAACAAATGCCATACACTATGTGAGTATATTAACCAAGAGAAGGGAAGAGGAAAAGGGATTTTATTTCCTTTGAAGATATAGGATTCTATGGGCATGGATTTTTAGATTCAGATGAGTTGCCAGTTTTGATGAACTGACCTATTTTCTTTATTCCTCATTATAAGGGAAGTTTTAATCCACAGAGGGAAAGGAAGAGAAATATTTAGAAATTGTGGTGATGAAAATACAAAATATAATTCTAAATTTAAAATAAAAAAAGAAATAAGAAGGTCATGGGGTGGGGAAAAATAATTGTACTACCTCCCTCCCGTGGTTGTTATAAGGATCAAATGAGATAATGAATAGAAAGGCCTCTTTACAAAGAATCTGGAGAAAACTTAACAAATGAGCTCATGAATCTTCTCCTATGTTCTGCCACATAGATAACAATGTTTTTATTCTTTTCTCATTTTGAATTTAAAATTAAAATTTAATTTAATTTAAAATAAATTTTAAAAATTTATCAAAACCCCCCCAAAATCAAAAAAGTTCTCCACAAACATGAATGATTATTTTAGAAGGGGTTCGGGGACCTGTTAAGTTCCATGATGAATGATAATCACTAGTTTAAGAAAGCTCTCGCACCTTGATGATAATAGTTTGTCCAATAGTTGGGTTCCTTGGTGAGGAGGTTCACCTTCCACCTGTTCAGATCACGGCCCCTCCGTAGCTGAGTTTAAAACTCTCTTGAGCTGTTGTGGCCATCGATTCCATCACCCCTATTTTTAGAACGAACACGGCAAGGAACCTTTCTGAATTAGTTCATCCTGTCCCCAAGTTAAATAACAAATTATTCTTCATTGTAATGGTATTCGAAGTCTTTCTATCTTTATAGGACATGCTAGAGTTAGGGTTTCCCTGGCATAGCTTTTTGGAATGATGGATCACCTTCACACTACAAAGAAGCGTCAGACGAGAACTTGGACAGTAATTATAATGTTAAAATACTGGGCTCCTCTGGTCAAATTCAAGGGTGAAATATAGGTTTTTCATGCTAATTGCATATACTTATTGATGCTAACTGAAGTCAGCAAGCATGTATTAAGCACTTATTGTATGCTAAGCAATGTGTTGAATGCTGGGAAGATAACAAAAGGCAAAAACTAACTACCTAACCTCAAGAAGCTCACATTTTAATATGTGAGAAATATTGTAGAAACATTCTATTTATGGGATAACTTGGAATTGCAGAAGGAAGGGACCAGATTTTTCATCTTTTTATCAAGAAGATAGTATTATATTTCATCAACCTCCCACTCTTTTTGCCTGGTCCCTTTCTTTCCTGTCCCCATCTCATAAATATTCTTTATCTTTTCCATAAAACCCTTGCTTACTGGTGACTAGGACAGCAAACATTTTTTGAGGATCAGATGGAGTTGGAAGCCAAGATCTCGGCTCCCGATTCCTAATTGTGGTTGCATTCTCCTCCCTATTTAGAGAAAATGGATCAGATCTGTGTAACTAATTCAGGGCCAACCAGTCTGGAAAGGACCATGAAGAGTCTGGAAACAGAACAGGGTGATTTATGACTAATTTGTGGAATAAATAAAAATGATGTGATAAGATTAATTAGCACAATTTCCATTTAGTTCAACTGGGGATAAATGGCAAGTTATAACGGAGATTAAACCCTCTCATACTCACCCAGATTGTTGTAGCGGAAAACTCAATCCATTGTAGATATGGGGGCATTTGTGCCTCATTCTTCAAATTTTACTGTGATCCTAAGAAATGGGTGCAGATCACCTTTTTGTAGTCAAAGCCTCATTTCCCCATGGTTTACAACAGTTATTTCTATGTTACTTTTACATCAATCACAACTACCCTTTTGTTGGCTGGGGCTTTGACCTTTTGCTATGGCACCTTTTTTTCTTCCTTTATTCCTTACTCCTACAATAGGACTGAATCCTATTGTGAACTAGACTGAATCCTTTTGTGAAATGAAGGATTTTGGATTTTGGATTTTATTTTTTAAATGTTAATAAAGCTTTTTATTTACAAAACATGCATGGGTAATTGCGAAGAATCTTTTAGCCAAAATATGTTTCCTTTTTAAGCCAAAAGGACTTAGAGTACTGATACTTATTGGAAGTCATATGTTTTCCATTCTCCATATACTCCATATACTCAACCCTGAATCATATTGATGATGTGAAAATAGGAGATAGCAGAACATACAGCAAAGAACATTCAACTGGATATCAAGAAACCTAGATTCTAGACTTTGTTTTGCCACTACTTGCCTGAGTGATTCGGGGCAAGCTCCTTTCCTTCTCTCTGTGCACTCTGTACCATCATTGTATTTTTTATTATTATTATTTTTCTTTTTTTCCCATCATTTTATCGAGGACTAATTCAGTGCTGCTACTTATAATTTTAGCAAATTGTAGGATTCTGGGCAAATGTGTTCCCTTTTCCAAGTTCCAGTTTCCTCATCTAGGAGGATGAGAAGGGTTGGGATTAGACCAGGTCATCTTGAAGAGCTATTTCTGCTCTGAGACTTATGATATTGTCACCCAAAGTTCAAAGATACCTTAGATGAAAGCTTAATCTGGGAGTGTGTGATATCTTCTCCCATCAACAGATGTCAAGATCTGCCCCTTGTCCCTTGATTTTCTATTTCAGGAAGGTTATGTCGCTTAATATTTCCTTACTGTACCTCAGCTATGGGTTCATTAAATGGTCATACTCTTAAGATTGACTTCTGATCCCAACTAGAAGTATCTAAAAGGCTTTCTGGATGAGGCAATAGCTGTGTACTTTTCACCCTCCTTTTATTTTCCCTCTCTTCCCCTATCTTCCCCTATTCTTTCTTCTTTCTCATATTTCCCCTTTTCTTCCTTCCTTTTCCCTCCCTTCCCCTCTCCTCTCTTCCCCTCCCCTTACCTTTCTTTCCCTCCCTTCTCCTGTCCTCTTCTTCTCTCCCTCTCCTCCTCTCTACTCTACCTTTTCTCCTCTCCCCTCCTTTTGTTTCCCCTTCTCTTCTCCTCCCTCTCCACTTCCCCTATGTCTCCTTTTATCTTCCCTCCTTTCCTTCCCCTCTACTTTTTTATTCAAACCTGAGTTTGACCTTTGTGTCTATATTCACCGGCTCCTACTGGTCTATATTGTTTTTATTAATTCTGGATCCCTTGCCCTTAGTAACTGATTCCCAGCTTTCTGTAGGCCTCCTCCATGTGTTTATCACTTCCTTCTCTGTCCTGGCCTCCTGCCCTATTTCTTAGATTTGCCACCAGCCGGACTCAGGCAGGGCATCAAGGAAGCTCAAGAAGGGTACCTGGCTCGTCATCTCTGGCTTGGCGCTCAGCCCATCCAGATCCTCCTTGGGTCTATCTTGCTTCTTTTGATTTGGGCCATCTGGTAAGATGGCAGCATTCCCACTTGCAAGATGGCCCGTGGAGGTCTCCAAGCTGCATAGGCCAAGATGACAGGGAAGGAGCCAGAGATGACTTGGATTCATCTTTTTATAGAAAACCTTATCCTGTGGGGGTGAATCCCACTTATTTATATAGCTTAAATACCTGATTTATTTAATGGATGCCCTTAAAGAGTGTCATATAAATACAGGGCCACGGAGGTAGTAATAGAGTAGATAAAGGCAGGATGCAGCTGGAATTAGCAAGACTTGAATTCAAATCTGACCTCAGATAGTTGCCATCTGTGTAACTATATTAAAGCTAACCTTTGTGTGCCTCCACTTTTTCATCTGTAAAATGTGGGTAATAATAGTACCACCCTCCTAGGATTGTTGTAAGTATAAAATGAGTTAATATTTATAAAGTGCTATATAAATGCTAATTAGCATTACTAATAATGCTTCTGTTTTCCTGACTCTTGGGGGGAAAATCAGAGAATATTTGAATTAGAAGAGACATTTTAGTTCCTGTGAATGGATTTTATTGAGCACCATGTAATCCTGGGAAAGTTCAAAACTAAAAGAGACCCTGGAGGATTTCTGGTCCAGACCTGAAAGAGAATCCTTTCCATGACATAAACGTTAAAAATGACTGACATTCATCTAGGGGTTATAGTGATTTTTAAAGTGATTCAAAGTGACTGACACACTAATTCACGTGACCTTTGTGGCAACAATGTGAAGTTAGTCTTATAGACAAAATATGGGCCCATTTTAAAGATGAAAATTGAGACTCGAAGAGTTAGCAGTTAGTTGGTCAATGGACACAATGATATTAAAAGTCAGTGGTGGGATTTGTTTCTTTTTCCAGATTCAACGGGAAAACAAACAAAACAAGGAGCAAGAGCAAAGAGAAAGAGCTCTAAGGCCTTGTTACATGGAGGAAAAAGCATTTTTGGATTTGAGTTCCAATTCTGACTCCGCTGCTTATCAATTAACAGCAGTTAATAAGTATATAGTGTTTCACAGTTTGCAAAGTCATTTTAAAATATTATCTTATTCACGCTCAGGGAGGTAGATGCTCTTATTATTATAGATAAAAAAACTGAGGCAGAAACAGTTAGGTGACTTGCCTAGAGTCACGAAATTAGTAAGATTCTGAGACAAGATTTGAATTCAGGGCTTTTGGATGCCACATCCAAGATTCTCTCTACTGCACCACCTACTGCTTTTAACTTACTACATGTGTGACTTTTGGAAAGTCCCTGCATCCAAGAGTGTTCTGGTAAGTATTTAACAATCAGCTCTCTGAGAAAAAATAGTTTGCATGACACACTTTTAAGTTTAATCTGTATTTCTCCCATCACTTTCTTAGGTCTAGGCAATCAATAAGATGATAAATCAAGCCCTGATTTTAGCATTTGCCAATTTCCAAGGAGTATATGTTCAGACTGAAAATTCAGCAATCCATTGGAAGTTCGAGCTGGCTCCAGCATACTCCAGTTTCTGGTACTTAGTTTCCTCATCTGTGAATCAAGGAGGTTGGGATGGATAATTAATCAATTCCAATCAAATGTGATCAATTAATCAAAGTGATTAATCGATGATCCATCATCAATAAACAAGCATTTATTAAATGTTGACTTTTTTCTAGGGAACCCGAGAGAATTAGACAGTCTCTGATGCTTACATTCTGTGATCCCTCCATTAAGCTGGCTGGCAAGCACTCAACCAAATTTTGTTTACAAACTTCTAACAAGAAGGGGCCTCACTTCCTACCTCTTCAGGCAACATATTCCACTTCCCACTGTTGGAAATTGGAGAAACCATCTTCCCAAAAGGAAGTGACTTCCTTCTCTGTGACATAAATGAACTTCTTTGGCAATCTGGCAAAGCTGATGGACTCCATCTCAGAGTCATGTTTTTAAATGCGTAAAATAAAACAGGATTACAAATGAAGCCAATCTCATTGAAATATAATTAACTATCATCTTATCTTATCTTACCCATCTGATTCAGTGAATAGAGAACACCGGCCCTGATATTAGGCAAACTTGAGTTCAAATCTGGACTCACACATTTAATTGTTGTGGGATCCTGGGCAAGTCACTTAACTCTCATTTATAAAAAGAGCTGGTGATGGCAAACTACTCCAGTATCTCTGCCGAGAAAACCCCAAATAAGATCATGGAGAATCAAAAATGACTGAAATGATACAACAACATTGATCTATCTATCCTTCCATATATCTATCTCTCCTATTTATTTATCTTTCTATCCTCCCATCTCTCTATCCATATATCTCTCTATCTATTCATCTATCTCTCCTATTCATCTATCTATCCATCCATCCATCATCTATATATTTATCCTTCTATCCTCCCCTCTATCTATCCATCTATCATCTATCCATTCATCTATCATATATCTCTCCTTCTATTCATCTATCTCCTTCCATCATCTATATATTTATCCTTCTGTCCTATCTCTCTATCTATCTATCATCTATCATCTGTCTATCTATCCATCTAAAGTTCACTGACTCCAAGTTAAGAAGCCCTGGTCAAATCTCCCACCTTACACAGAGAAAACTGAGGCTCATAGAGAAGTAAACAAAAAGCAGAAGATGAAACATCAGGTAATCTAACACTCCACTCTAGAGCAAGGGCTCTATGACATCACCTTCCTTCTCATATCCATGTATGGTCTCAACCATCTGTACTACATCTCTGGGGAGGAAAGAAAGGAGCAAGCTTTTTGAAACCTACACAGAACTGACCCGTTGTCTTTGGGAAAGGCTTTGAATTATGAGGTGACCCCATCGATGATGATGATGATGATAACTATCATTTATATGATGGTTTAATATTTTCTAAGCAGTTTATAGAGATGAACTCATTTGAGCCTTACAATACTGAGAGGTAACGTGCTATTATTATTCCCATTTTACAATGAAGGAAACTAAAAGAGACTGAGCAATGACTTGCTTAGGGTTATACAGTTAGCAAGAATCTGAAGGTACGTTTGAACAAATGACTTCCTGTGTCACCTAATTTCCCAGAAAAGTGACCTGCTTAATTAAGCAACTGATAGTTGCTATGGTGGGTAGAGTACTGGACTTGGAATAAGGAAAAATCATCTTCATGAATTCAAATCTGGTCTCAGATTTTATTAACTGTGTGACCCTGAACAAGTCATTTAACCCCATTTGCCTCAGTTTCCTCATCTGTAAAATGAGCTGAGGAAGAAAGTGGCAGATCACTCTGGTATCTTTGCTAAGAAAACTCCAAAAATGGGGTCACAAAGGGTTGGACACAAATGAAGTGACTCAACAACAATTAACAAAGGTTGAGGTTAAAGACAGCTTAGTGGTTAGAAAGAAACTGTTGGGAGGGAGTTGGGGAAGAGTTTTCCCTACCCTCAATCGTTAACTGGAAGCTTACTGAAACACTGGTAGTTGGAGAGGAAAAAAATGGACAAGTACCAAATACAACTTATTTAATAGTGAGCGGTCAGCATTGCCTCTTAAAGGCCACGTGCCTTCTGGGAAAACCCAACTCAGTTTCATTTCCAAGCTCAATATCGCGCTCTCAAGATGCACGGTTCTACATGGCAGACTCTCCCACACAGTTGTCCAATGTCTACCTTTCCCATGGGCAATCTCAGTCAGCCTCAGTTATGCCTAGTACAATGGTCTAATTAAGAGAGTCAAAGACCCCTTTCACTCAGCTTCAAACCTCCTATAGGGTGTCAACCTTCTACCTTCTCCACAAGATAAGTGGCCATCTACTTGGTGATATTTGGTGCCTGAGATTGATCATAATAGCTAGACCTTTAAGGTTTACAAAGCATTAGCCCTATTATCTCATTTAATCCTCATAATAATCCTGTGAGAAAAGTGCTATTATTAGCCCCATTTTATAGCTGAGGAAAGTGAACTTGAGAGAAATTGACCTTCCCAGAGTCACACAGCTCAGTAACTGTCTGAGCAAGTAGCAGAGATGCGATTCCAAATCCTTCTGACTTAAGTCCAACACTAGCTACTGAGGGATCAAAGGCAACCTTAGAGATCAGCCAGGTCAATTGCCTCATTTTGTAGATATGTAAACTGAGCAACTGAGGAGATAAAATGACTTGCTCGTAAGATTAGGAATAATAATGATGGTGATGATAGCTAAAGTTTATATTGCACCTACTATGTGCCAGGCACTGTGCTAAGTGCTTTACAAATATTTCATTTGCTCTTCAAAATGACTCTGGGAAGCAGATACTATTATTATTCCCATTTTATAGATGAGCAAACTAAGCCAAATAGATATCAAGCAAATATAGGGCCCTGGGGGAAAGTGCACATTTTTATCTGTTAGATATGTAATAAAAAATTTTTAAAAATCTATGCTACCTTCTCCTTTCCCATTCTAATCCCCATTTTCTCTTTCATGGGGGCCATTTGGTTCCTGCCAAAAGATATTGCTCTCTCTCTCACCATCTTCCCCAAGATAATGCCTGAAATTTCCCTGTTCCCAGATCCCTTTGCACTAAGTCTTGCTTTTTATCCATAGGGGTCATAAAATACAAATTTCCCTAAGATAGGTGGCTCTTGAAGGGACTAATAGTTCTGGAGTAAATGGAATCATACAATTGTGAGAATTTGGAATCAAGACACAGAATGTCAGATCTGGCCTGGGCTTCTTAGAATCTGGAGCCTAGAACATAGAATGTTCTCCAAGATCTTGGTATCCAGTCCCAGTCTCTTCCCTGCTGCCTATTGGATACTGGGACACTGACATCTCTCTCCTACAGTACTGCCTAAGTGATTTTCCTTAATTAAAAGTCTGACCATGTCACTCTTGTCAATCAACCCAGGAGCTAGTTCCCTTTGTCTCCTAGGATCAAATCCGTACTCTTCTAACTTTCAAAGCCTTTCGCCACCTGGTCTGAATCTAGCTTTGAAGCATGATTTTCTTTCCTTCCTTTATTCTGCAATCCCTCATTCATTAACACTCCATATTTCATCACTGTTCTCTATAGCTGGAATGGACTCTTCACTTTTATTTCACAAAATCCCTCTCTTTAAGACACAGCTCTAGCATCATCGCCTATATAGAGCCTTTTCCCATCTTCCAACTGTTACTGTCTTTTGTTGTTGTTAAGTCATTTCACACTCTTCCTGACCTCGTTTGGGGTTTTCTTGGCAAAAATATGGGAGCCATTTGTATTTCCCTTTCCAGATAAAGAATTAAGGCAAACAGGGAGAAGTGACTTGTCCAAGATCTCACAGCTAGTAAGTGACTAAGGCCTGATTTGAACTCATGAGTCTCCCTGACTCTAGACCCAGTGTTCTAGCCACTGTACCACCTAGCTGCCCTGCTATCTTATAAACCTTTTATTTACTTACATTTCTTAACTTTATTTTTACATACATATTTTTATACAAGTCCCTTGTATTAGAATGGAAGGTATATAGGTAGAGAGCAAGGATTGTTTCATTCTTCATATTTTTTTTTTTAAATTTTAAGAATCTTGCACAGTGCCTGGCATATAGCAGGTATATAATAAAGGCTTCTTATGTTATTAAAAAAATATTAGTGTTTCGGGGCAGCTAGATGGTGCTAGTGGATAGAGCACTAGCTCTGAATCAGGAAGACCTGAGTTCAAATCTGGCTTCAGACACTTAATGCTTCCTGGCTGTGTGACCCCAGACAAGTCACTTAACCCCAATTGCCTCAGCAAATATATATATATATATATAATATTTAAATTTATTTTTAAAGATAAATTAATTAAATTATTGATATATTAATAAATTAAAACACGGATATTTATATATACATATCTGTATATATACACATGTGTGTGTGTATGTGTGTGTGTGTGTGTGTGTGTGTTTGAAAGGAACTTAAGACCTAAAATGCCAGCATTCTTCAGAACTTTACAACTGGAATACTCTCCCTCATTTTGTCTGACTACTGACTTCCCTGACTTCCTTTAAATCCCAAATAAACTTCTGCCTTTTACTGAAAACCTTCCCCTGCCTCGATTAATCCTAGTATCTTTTTTGTAAAATGTTTCCTATTTATCCTAACTATAATTTATTATATATATGTGGATTATGTATGTATATATTTCATTATATGTTGTCTCCCCCATTAGATTGTAAATTTCTCGAGTTTAGGAACTATCTTTGGCCTCCTCTTCTATTGCCAGCCCCTAACAGCAGGCCTAGAATATAATAGGCACTTAACAAGTGTTTTTGCTTGATTGGTTGACCTTAACATCAGTGACTCCAAGAGGCAAAGCTTGATGGAGCTTCTTAGCATACAGACCAAAGCTTCTTAAACTGAGGGGTCATGATCCCATGTAGGGTCATGTAACTGGGGGCTGTGAGAGTATGCTTCATTATAGTAAGTGTTTTATTTATATATGTCTTTGATGTGCCTATGTACCCAGGGTCACATAAAAATTTCTCTGGTGAAAAAGGGTCACAAGTGGAAAAAGTTTACCACTAAACGGTGACCACTGTATGTCAAAGCTAAAGAGAGCCTTAGAACATAGTGGGGAGGGACTTCAAAATAGAATTGTCAGAACCGTTAAAAGTCCATCCAGGTCAACCCTGTGACTTTGTAGATGAAGACACAGAATAAAAATAACCTGTTTGGGATAACATATAGCATTAATGTTATAGTTGGAACTTAACCCCAAGTCACATGATTCTGAGGCAGGAGATCTTGCCCCTATGGCATTAATTTTCCGAGGACATCATCAGAACATTGGCAAGAGGATGGAGAGCAAACATTGAAAGAGCAAAGTAGTTTCCATCCTTTATGGAATAGGGAAGGAATCTGGAGAAAATGAAGCTAATAGTATTCTAGTTGTGAAAGCAGGGCACTTGATTCTCAAAGGAAGGTAAGCAACCAGCTTGAGAACTCCAGAAGCTGTCCAAAAAATTGTAGTCTCAGTTAGAAGAGGCTCAAAGAACATGTAGTCTAGTCCTTCTACAATAGAGGTAACATAAGGCACATCCAGTACATTCCCTCCCCATACACCCAGTGACAAGGAACTCACTACCTACCCAAGCATTATTATCTCTTCCATTGTTGCATTGTTTGTCATTAGTCATTTGTCTCTTCACTGAGGTAAAATCAGCATTTCTGTCATTCTCTCATTGGTCCTAGTTCTTATTCAAGATCCAAGAAGAATCAGTGTAGTTGAGAGTGAGGGGGAGAAGACTAATGACTAACACAATTATACATTAGTCATTGTTAAGATTTCTGGCCAGGGCATTTGAGGGATGCTGCCACACTTTGGAATATCCAAACTCCAGTTGGTAAGATCCCATTCCTACTTACTCCAATAACGTAGGAAGGAATAGGGGAGTAGAGACAGGAAGTAGAACTGGAAGGGACCATTGAGGTCATTTAATCTAAGTCCTTTTATTTTGCATGTGAAGAAAACCAGACCCAAAGACCAAGGTCTCACAGGTAATATGTGAAAAAATAAAGAATTGAATCCAGCATGCTTTCTGCCGCATCCCACTTAGCATCCATCTCAGGATTCAGGAGTAGCGCCTATCTTAAGAGCAACAGCCCAAACTTTACATCCTCAGTCTGCTGCCTGGGACCTTCTCCTTGCAATGAATCAGTGGAGAGGAAAAGAGAAAGGGATGTGTTTAATGTCCCTGCATCTTCTGTGACTGGCTAGTTGATTTGCCAATCAAACATCTGACCCACCAATGACACTATGCCAGTTAAGTAACCATTACACCATGTCATGCAAATTATAAGCTTTCTCACACTGCTGTATATTTGGGGGAAGCTTGCTTCTGCATGTCCTACAAGTCTGCCTGGAGCTCTGGTCGCACAAATTCCTACACCTGTATGCTTAGGCGGTCCATCCCTTGAGCTAGATGAGTATATGTAGGAGAAACTCAAACAAAGGACCAGTGTGAGCCTTTCTTTTTCAAGGACAGTCTCTTAATTTCCTGGCTGCCAAGGGAAATGCAGCCACTTAGCTATAGGGAAAGACTGTGATGTGCTGGGAAAGCCCAGCCTTGCTGCAGTCCTGACTTCAGAAGGTTTGGGGTTGGGAGATTTTCTCTCTCCTGGGTTTCCTAAGATTGGCAGTTTACTTATTGCAAGGGCACACTTTGGCCTTTCTGTATGAAGGGGAAGAGGGATGTGTTTCAGTCTCTGATAACAGAAGGCTGTGCATAAGTGCATCCGAATCCCAGAAACTTAAAATGCCAAAGTTGGAATGGATATTCAAAGAACATCAGAACTGAGAATGTTCTTGGAACAAAGGATGTTAGAATAGGGAACGTCAGAGCTGGGATGGCTTTAGATCAAAGGTCTAAATTTTTAAGGTCTAAATCCCAGATTTAGGTCTGGGAGGGGACTTAGAACAGAAAATATCAGAGCTGACAGGAGACTTAGAACAGGGCATATTGGGGAAAGAAAGGGCCTTAGAACAGGGGATATCAGAACTGGAAGAAGTTTTAGAACAAGGCATGTCAAAAAGAAAGGAAGACAAAAATATAAGAGTATAAGAACCAAAAGGAACCTGGGAATGCAGAATATCAGAGCTGGAGAAAACTTTAGAACAAAGAGGTTGGAGGGCCCCTAGAACAGAATTCTACAAGTTTAGCCATTTCACTTTAGAGGAAGAAACTAAAGCTCATAGAGGCAATACAATGGGCATCCAGTGAGCAGTAAAATCAGGTCTCTTGGCTCTTAGGCCATTGTTTCTCAATCCCATAGCTTTCTTTTGTACCAGTGCAGACTCAGGGAGCATCATGGGATACATAAAATATGGGTATCTAGATTTTTAGATCAAAACCTTGGGTTTGAAGGCAAACTTGGAGTCCAACTAGTCCAATCTCTTTATTTTCCAAATAAGGAAACTGAGGCAAACAGAAATTAAATAACTTGTTCAGGACCACACAGCTAGTTAAGTATTCAAAGTGACATATGAATCAAAGTTTTCTTAACTCTCAGTCTAAAACCCAAAGTGCAGATACAGTCCCAGATACCCTTATTCTGGTGTTAGGATTCACAAGAACTATCCCAGTGGATTTTGGCTTCAGTACAAAGAAAAGAAACATGTGTTTTATGTAAGGAAATTGGACCTGAAGTTTGGTTCTTGCACTTACTGAATGATCCAGAGGAAGGCACTTTCCTTCTCTGAGCCTCAGTTTGCTAATCTATGAAACAGAGGTCTTAGATTTAAAGATGGAAGAAACCTTGGAATCTTGTCCAAATCGGAAGCTAAGAGATTCAAATGCCTTGCCCAAAGTCACACAGGTTTTTATTGTTTTGTCATTTTTCAGTCACGTCGACTCTTCATGACCCCATTAGGAGTTCTCTTGACAGAGATACTGGAGTGGTTCTTTCTGCAGCTCATTTTACAGATGAGGAAACTGAGGCAAACAGCTTAAGTGACTTGCCCGGGATCACACAGCTAGTGTCTGAAGCCAGATTTGAGCTCAGAAACATGAGTCTTCCTGATTCCAGACTCAATGCTCTATGCCCTATGGCACCATCTAGTTACTTATAACAAACAGCTAGGAAGTGGTAAAGTCCAATTTGAATCTGAATCTGAATCTTGGATCCTCTGTATAACACAGTGGATATTAATGCCTGTGTTTGTGATCTCCAAAAGTTGTTATGGGATGAGGGCAGTGGTGAGAAAGGTGGGAGACGCCTTGTCAATATTAATCATGACATTAATCAGTCTGAGTGATTATTTCTCACTTAGACTCTGGCAGATCCCCCTGAATTTTCTTCCTATTTTCTCCACCATCTACACCTTTAGCCATCATTTACATACATACAGTACACAATGTTTGCAGGAACTCAGTCACCAAGAGGCAGGTGCCCACTGCAGACAAATAAAGTGGTGTTTACCAGAACCACAGACCGCCTGGGGCCCAGGAGCTCAGCTATGGAGCTCTTTCAATCCTCATTCCCAGAGCACAGGAGGCTTTCTGCGGTCTCATCACAACCTCTAGTGGACAGTGGTCTACATCACCCTCTATGACAAATGTTCTGATAGTTTTCCATCTTCCTCATTTTGAGCTTAAGGGATCCAAGGCAGAAAACTGAGGGCCCAGTGCACTTCCCTGACCAAAATCAGACAAGTTCTATGAGCCCCTCCTTCTATTTAGACTCCCACCTCTTTCCATTCCTTTGGATATGTCACTTTGAGTGTATCGTGTTGGTGAATAATAATAATCACTACTGTATATTACATTTGTAAAGCAGAACAAACCCTCCCTCATCTCAATCAAAAACTACTTATCAGATGCCTACTATGTGCCAAGAACGGTGCTAAATGATGGGAATACAAAGAAAGGCAAAAGATAGTCTCAGACTTAAAGAGTTTACAGTCTAATATGGGATTATTATCTAATTGAATAATAATAATAATAATGAGAGTTGGCATTTATCTAATGCTTTAAGGATTAAATTTTTGCAGCCCTTTAAGATCATATTTCCATCTATGATAAAAGAGAGTAGAGATTATTTTTCCCACTTTACAAAAGAGAAAACAGTCTGAGCTATGGGAAGTTCGTGTAATAAGGTAGTGGATTTTTAGTGGAAGACTGAAGGCAGATGCTCAGAAGTGTCAGAAATTTTAAATGACTCATTTAGGGTTACACAATTAGTAAATGTCAGAGGCAGTATATGAACCTGGCTTTGAGGATCCTGTCTACCAAACTACCAGCTTTAATACTATAATCACTCATATTTATAAAGAACTTTGGGGAACTGGAGAAAACTATTAAATTAATTAATTTAAAAAGAATTTTGGAATATTTTGATAAATGATCTTTGATTCCCATAAGAGTCTTTTGATATAGATGGTATTAAACTACCCATTTTACTCATGAGGAAACTGAGACTGAGAGAGGTTTGATTCTACGTCTGGTGTTTTTATCAATAGTCAATATGCACTTATGTTTCTTCTCCTCCTCCTCTCTATCTTGCTATATCCAGGACATTTCCTACTTTATGTGTATTTTTAAACAATATTTCTGGATTTTTATCCTTTTCTTCCAGGCAAGAACAATCTAGCTAGGAACCTCTTTCTATACTATGAGCCTGCTCTGTGTATTGCCTCCTTGCAAGGGTCCACAAGGATCCATATCTTCTTGGAGGCAAACTGAGACAAGGGATCTCTCAGTTTCTGAGGCTGAGCACCAAGGAACTGGATCATCGGTATTAACCGATGCCAAACTCTCGGCAGTCAAAGGCAAGCATGTGGGGTAATCCAGGCAACTCCCTCTCCTTCTCAAACCCCGTGACTTTGGCCCAGTTCACCCAGATAATTGTCACAGCCATCTGCTTCATTCTGGCAACAGGGGTCTGCTTTCTTTGTGTCAGTCCAACTCTCATGATGGGCTCTGACTGCCTGTTCCAAAGCATTCACTCACCTGAGGCCCCTAAGAAGTAAGCCAGAGCCAACCAGGCTCCTTTAATAGCTCATTCATGGCCTTTCACATCCAGTTCAGTGCATTAAACCACTGCATGCTGTGAAATGGTGAAAGGACAGAAGGACCTTTGTGCATTTATGCTGTCCCTGCTGTTAGAGAAATGCATTCTGGGAGAATCTTCCCTCATAGTCATTCCAATCACCATCCCACATCTCCTTTTTTCTCTTCTTCCTCCTTGACACAAAAAAGACCATCTTTATTCTTGTTCAACAATTCAACTCAACGAGCATTTATTAAGTACCTGCTGAGTTCGGAGAACTATACTAAGCATTTCGTGACCTGATTCTTGTCCTCATGGAACTTCATGTCTAATAGAAGATGATCATTCATAGGAAAACAACCATAATAAAAGCAGTAAGTACTAAGAGACATACAAAGTAAAGCCTGTGGGATATGAGGATAGATTTATGATTTGGGGCCAGGCTGGTTATAAGTGATGTCTCAAAAATATGTAGAACCTGAGTTGTCTTGAATATGAATATTTCTCATATGAATATGACACTGAAGATCATAGGACTTTAATATACTTGTAGCTAGAAGGAACATAGATCATATTCGTCCAACCCCTCCATTTTACAGAGGAGGAAACTGAGGTTCAGAGATGTTGTCACGAATCCAAAATCCCCAGCTAGTGAATTAGGAGAGTTAGGATCTGAATCTTGGTTTTCTGATCCCTACACCACATTGATCCTTCAGAGGGAACAAAAAACAATTTGAAATCAGAGCAGGGCTCTCTCTTAGTGGTTCACTTCATTTATGTATCTGAGGGTTGAGTGGGTCAGAATCTATCACATCTGTCTTCCTTCTGTACCAGCTTTCTCCAATCTATTATCCCCCTTAACTTGAGCACCCCCTAGTGGAGATCAGTACTGGGAAGTGGAAAATGCAAATGTCACTAAAAATAAGCTTTCCCCACTCCCCACCATGCAACTTGCAGGGATATATCTTGGAACACGATGTAGAGAACAAAGCACCCCAGCCTGATGAGATACATCATTTATTCCTGGAAGGGGGGAGGGAATGAATCATTTGACTTATTTGTGCCCAACTGAATCATCTGAACACCAGTAAGATTCCATCAGCCAAAAGGCAGAGATCTTCTTGGGGAAGTAACTATAAATGGGAATCCAAGGGACTCATAAAGAAACATAGAGTAAACACAAACTTGCAATGACTTTGCTTAAACATGTGGCCGCAAAATCTTAAGTTTGGATTTTATAGCACCAAAGGATTTAGAACCAGAAAGAACCTAAGAGGGCATCCCTTTCATTTTACAGAATGGGGAACTGAGGTCCAGAGAAAGAAAGGGATTTGTCCAAGGTCATACATGTAGTTGAGCTTGCATTTTAACTCAGAACAAAGAAAGAGCAAATTTCAGATTCACAAAGGAGTATTTCATTTAATAAAACCTCACCTTTATGGTACTATCTGCCTTCATTTTTCTACCATTTTGTTCCACAAGTCTTCCCATAAGATATACCACCACTGGCATGATATATTACCAAGAATGAGATTTTGCTTTTTCATGTCTTAAAATAAAATGGCATGTGGACAAAAGAGGAGTCACATGGAAGCAAGGACTTTTTAAGTACTACAAATTTCTCCAAAAGGGACTCCAGGATTTAAGCTTTATCCATCAGTGACTATTTCTAGATCAAGCATGAATGGATTTGGGATCTTTTATTAAAGAGACAGAAAAGTGAAAGATAGAAGAGAACTCACAAGAGACATTGGTCCTGGAAGGAACCTCAGAACACAGAATGGATACCGTCAGACCTGGAAGAAACTTCGGAACACAAAACGGGATAGTTGGGACACAAAACAGAGAATGCTGAAGCTCAGAAAGGAAGCTAGAACATAGGATATCAGATCCAGAAGGAACACTGGGCTAGATGAGGAAACTTGGGTCCAGAAAGGTCATGTTATATAATTCTCAAGGTCATGTCATAGCATTAAAGAATTGCTTCTTTATGCCTCTTAACATTAAAAACAGAAATTTAATATGAAGGTCAAAGGCAATGAAAGCCATTTTTGATGCTACCGTCTTAGCAGGAATTATATCTTGGCTATCTTCACTCACTCTCTTATGAGTCAATGTCTTGAAGTTAGAATAGCATGGGTTATTAATGGTAAGTATTACATCAGTTGACTTTAATTTGTTGCTGACCTAAAGTTAATTAAAAATACATGCCGGCTAGCCACGCAACATTGGGAAGCTGGACAAAATGGGAGACATCATGGGAAGAGTAGGGATCTGGAGTGGAAAGAACATTGAACTTGGAGTCAGGAGTCTTGTAATCCCTGACTCTGCCACCAGCTTGCTGTTTGCACTAAGGTAAATCACTTCACTTCTCTGGGACTCAGTTTCTTCATCTGTCAAAGGTAAAAACAACTCGCCATCAAAATTCCTGGCTTGATGCAAATTTTCATCATCTCATCTTTCAGTCCTGCCTTCTGTGAGAGGGGAGTCCAGTGAAGAACGGGGGAAGGGTCGATGGGCAGAGATAATGATGGCTCCAGGGCAGAGTGCGCTCTGGTTGATGACTTCTATGATCTTGGGACTCTACAGGGTGGATTCTCTTTATCCTATGAGTGCCCAGTTTCAAAAGGGGGTGGTCTGGTGGGCTAGAGAAAATTTCAAAGGCATTAAGCCTTTGTGGCGAAAGAGACAGCTAATTAGGACGGGGGCATGCTGTGGCAAGAAGGGATTTATTTAAATCAAGCAATTGTTTTGAGTGAGACTGTCCAAGCCTGGTGTAAATTGTGAATATGACTGGCTCATCAACCCCGGGGGCTTTAACGATATGCTTTGTTAAACAAAGGGTTATGCATTATTTTCTCTCTAGTCTGCACACGTAGTCATAGAGTCAACTGGATATAATAGCGCCTGTTGGATGCATTCAAAAGCCTGCTTTGGATGGAAAAATTAGACTTGAAGGAGAAAATGCAAGGCGCCCCCGCGTAGGGAGCTGTCCGCAGGCTCCGGTGCTGAACACGCAGGTGTGAAAGAACCCGGGCTCTGCCCAAAGAGAAAAGATGAGCCTCTTCAACACAGCCTGGGGTCAGAGTTAGCTCGGACGAGGAGCAAAACTAGACAAATGTTTGTCTCCAAGCCGTTTCTGTTTAGGATGCCCTCCCCCTCCCCGTAACCTGGGCCGCCCCAGCCCTGTTAGTTCTTTCAACATGAGGGGCGCTGTTCCCGGTATTGGGGAGTGTGTAGCTAGGGATCATTGAAAAAGAAATAATAATGGAGCCTCCTCAGAGTCCTTGAGTTCCAGATCCTTAACTCTGCGGGTCATCCCTGGCTGAGTTTAGGAATGTTCTCTCCCCCTCCCCCTCAAGTTTTCTGAAGAGACCATCCTAAGGACCTGTGGGGAAAAGAGAGTAGGGAAGAGGGTGGGGTCAGGGACTGGGAGCCGGGAGGGTTGGAAGGAGCCGCGCTCTCTTAAACCCTTCCATCTCCTCAGGAAAGCGCAGGGTCATGGAAAACAGTCTTGACTTTCTATTCAGCGCTCTAAGCTAGTGGTGCTTGGAGATCTCAGCCTGTGAGAAAGGAGGCGAGATGGAGTTCACTAGGGTTCTCTGATATGGGAGTTCTTTCAAGCTAGGAACCTGACTCCCTCTTTCCCCCTCCCCCTCCCCTAAAGTTCCCAGCTCACAGCAGCCCTTCCCCTCGGGAAGCTACGCCCTAGAAGTTGCTGGGAGGCCGTAAGCTGAGGTGTCCCCGCAGAGAGCTCGATTCCCCTGGGATGCAAGCGGGGACACAGATCTGAGCCCTCCCCCACGCCCAATCCGGGACATCCTCGTTGAAAACGCCTGGACGGGAGAACCAGTGGTCTCGGGGTAAACTCCTTGACCCTCTGTCACGGTTCCAGCACGTCCCGATGCCATCTACCCTTCCTCGATACCAGGCTCAGCCCTCCGCCCCGAGTCCGGTTTGCGCTTTCGTATCCCGGGGACCCCAGGTGGGGAGGTCGTTGTGGCCTGGAGTACGCGCATGGGTGTGTAGCGGAGGGGAGGGATCCCGAGAGCCCGGGACAGCCCTGACCCGGCAGGAGCCCGGGACCACCACGTCGATCGTCCTGGCTCTCCGTGGGGTCTGAGCGCAGGGAAACAGGGAATTCCCCTCTCGTCGCAGAGCCCTAGGTCGGGACTGACTCCCCAGCGCACCCCCACCCCGGCGTCTCGATGCCCGCCACTCTCCGTAACTTTGCCCGCCGCGCCCCCTCCACAGCCCCCTGCCACGGCACAGACTGGGGGAGGGGGGAGCTCTCTCCTACCTCCCAGCTGAGCCGCCTGGCTCCCCAGCAGAAGGACAAGCAGCAGCGCGAGCGGCAGGAGCCCCGCGGCTGGCGGCCGGGTCCCGGGCATCCTGGAGGAGACCGCCGTGGAGGTGGCGGCGGCTGCGAGGGCTCACCAGCCAAGCGAGTGGGAGCCCCACGGAGCGGGCTGACCAGAAGAAACAGAGAGGAGGAAGGAGACACTGGAGGGGGGAGGAGGAAGAGGAGGGAGGGAGGGCTGGGGCTCGGCCGGCTCCCTTGCTCTCGGGCTGAGGCTTTCGGAGGCTCCGGGTCGGTCCCGCGGCGCGCGTGGGGAGAGAGGGAGGGAAGTGAGGGGGAGGGGACGTCGGGCTGGGGGAGGGGCGAATTGGGGGGAGGGGGCGCCGGCCAGGGGAGCTCCGGCAGGCGTGCGGGAGGCGGACTGAGGCGCGCTCAACCCTGCAATCCCGGCGGCTGTTGTGGAGCGCCCAGCCAGCGAGCCAGCCAGAGAGAGAGCGAGGGAGCGAGCGCGGGCGGGCGGGCGGCAGAGTGAGGAGGGAGAGGGAGGAGGGGAGGGCCGGAGGGAGGGAGGGACGGGCGGAGGGAGGGAGCCAGTTAGAGGGAGCCGGGCTGGGGCTGAGGCTGTGCAAAACGGTGAGCAGGAAGGGAAGGAGGGAAAGGAAGGAAAGAAGGAGGGAGGGGAGTCCAGGGGGAGCGGGGGAAAGAGGTTCCTCGTGGCCGCCGGAGCGCGCCCTCCCCCAGCCTGTGCCTGGTCTCCCCCAGCCTTCCTCCTCTTTCTCGAGGCGCCCTCCACCTCCCCAGTCTCCCTCCCTCTCCCTCAGCCTCCCAGTAGGGAATCCCAGTTGGTGGCTCTCGCCCTCTCCTTTGACTTTCACCTTAAGGTTTCCCCTCGTTTCAAAGTTCACCCTGGGCTCCCCCTCTGCACATTCTCCTCTTCACCATCCTTCCTTTCAATTTCCACTCGCCCCTCCACCCAATAGAATCACGGGATCGGAACCACGGAGTTCCACCTGGTTTTACAAAGGAGACAATTGGTTCTAGAGAGTGCAGATGACTTGTGCAAGGTCACACGCCTTGGGCTTCCAGGCAAAGGCTTTTGACTCCAGATCCAGTGCCTATGACACTTGATCTTAAAAGGTCTCTCCCTCCTTAGCCTTTACTTCCCCATTTAAATCAAGTAGTCCTTTCTAATCAGGTTGGCACAATCCCCTCCCAGACTTCCTTTCACCCCAGCTCCCCAGCACACAGAGCCAGGGTGGAGCAAAGGACTTCGAGCTCCCATCCACATAAAACTAGAAAGGTTAAAGCCTTTAGCTTCCCCTGCCTGCTGGGAAAAGGCCTTGTTTTGAGTCACTAATGACTTATCCTCTGTCTCTGAGGAATGGAAAGGAATGGGATAAGGGAGACTCTGGGCTTTGAACCTGTCAGTCATTGGTCAAGCCTTCCCTCTGAATTGATGGAGTCTCTCCTATCCCTGGCTCTCCCCAGTTTAGAAGACCCCTCATTTGTTTGAATGTGTCTATACACAGGCCTCTTTAGCAGGCAGAATGAGCAGATGGAGAGCATTCTCACAAGCAACAACAGGAGAAATGTTACTTTAGAAGGAGCAGTGAAGCTGGAAATCCTTATTAAAGACTGTGTGTGTGTGTGTGTGAGTGTGTGTGTGTGTGTGTGTGAGAGAGAGAGAGAGAGAGAGAGAGAGAGAGAGAGAGAGAATTTATTTCCTTCTTATGTCATCATGAAGCCCTTATCTTCATTGAAGAATTAATTCTAATAGCTCCTAATCATTATTTGCCTTATAGAATAGGGAAACTGAGACCCATGGCCATATCACAGAATGAAAACTGAAAGGCATCTCAGAGGTTATCTGTTCAATTTTCATTTTATAGAAGAGGAAACTGAGCCTACAGTGAAGACGTTACTTAGCTACACAGTAGAGGAGAGAGGCTTTGAACTCAGGACTTAGACTTCAAGTCATTCTGCTATCATGGAAACACTGTCAATTTCATTTTTTTAAATCCATTCTCTCTATTTTGGAGGAAATTAGGGTTAAGTGACTTGCCCGGGGTCATAGCAGCCCATTCTCAATATGTACTTGTTGGTGCTATCAGGAGAACCCTGAATTTCATTTGTTTTTCCCAATTCAATTCCACTGGCATTGATTAAGCAGCTACTTTGTTCCAGGGGTTGTGCTGTGCACCTGAAAAACAAAAACAACCAATGGAATAAGATGCTGCCCACCCCTACCCCCAACCCCTACATACACACACACACACACACACACACACACACACACACAAGCTTCTGTTCTACTGTACTCCTTAGGGCTGAAATGGATTCGATTGTCTGCTATCTTCGTAATTTCCCTCTCTACTGACCTCAGCTCTAACAGAAGGACCCTAGAAAGTTCCTAGACATGGTTAAGAAATCTCTTGAACTAGAAAGGCATCTAGTGGGTGGATGAAACACCTGTAGGCACAAGGAATAGAGGACCAAGGAACGCACACTTCAAAAATAGCCAGCCTTTGATGAATGTTTGTTGATTTGAACATTGAATGTGTAGAAAAGGGGAAAGGGGACAGAATAAAAGAAGAGACAGATGGAGAAAAGAGGAAATCAGAGGCACATACACAGAGTGAGAAAGAGAAATGCCTGATGCTTAGAGGGAGAAAGTCATTTCAGAGTGAATCTGTACTTGCATTTTTGATTTTCATATTTGGAAGAGGCAGGAAAGACAGTGTTGAGCAATGGACCGTGTACTATAATTGGAATCAGAAGACCTGGATGCAAATCTTCACTCTGCTGCTTGCTACTTGTATGGCTAAGGGAAAATCCCTTTACCGTCTCTGTACCTCAGTTTCCTTCTCAATTAAATGGGGGAAAGATTAGACTAGATGATTTCCCTGTGTCTTTCTAGCTTTGTTTACAGTTTTAAATTATCTGTTTAAAAGAAGGAGAAGTAAGCAAAATAATCCCATTGTATTGGCCTGGTCTGACAATTTATGCCCCATTCCATAGCTATAGTCCGCTAACCCATTGTAGAGAGGAGTGAGGTATTCCTCTAAATCATCAGAGTTCTGATGGCTTTTGTTGTTATTGACCTTTAAAATTATTTATGTAAACTCTTTTCTTGCTTTGGTTTTCTTTTCTTCACTATTTCAAATCAGTTTCCCTGGACTCTTCATATATGTTGGCTATTATAATTCTATTATATCAATACATCAAAACTTGCTAAAGCATTTTCTGGTTGATGGGTGCTTACTTTGTTTTCTTTGCTGCTATAAAAAGTACTACTATGAATTTTTGTATATATTCTTTGATTATATACAAACATATATAGAATTTATATGTTTATGTATACACATGTATATAGGCATATATATATATTACATATATAATGCATACATACATTGTGTTTATGTTACATATATAAATAATAGCTAAGCAGATAATATATAAGATATAAACAGATATATGTAAGAGAGAAAGACAGAGACAGAGACACACACAGAAAGAGCCTTTGACTTTGATATCCTTGTGTATATACTCTTAGTTTTATTAGTAGGGAAAAGGGTAGACAAGACTTAGTGATTTTTCCAGTGTAATTCCCAATCATTTTCCAGAAGAGTTGTACAAATTCACACCTCCACCAATACTACCTTAGTTCTGCCTTTCCACATCCCTTCCGACACTGATTCTTTTTGTCTTTTGTCATCTTTGTCAATCTCATGAATATTGTCTTTTCCCTCCCCCTGATATAAAGTGAGCTCCTTGAACAATGATTTCATTTCACTTTTTGTCTTTTAATCTCCAATTTCTAGTGGCTATCCTATAATAGATGTTTAATAAATGCTTGTTATTTGATCAGTAGGAGATGAGACTAAAGAATTTAAAAGCAATGGTCTCCCGGTAATCATAAGTTCATAGATTTATGGCTAGAAGTTGCCTTAGATGTCATCCAGTCCAATGTCTTCATTTTACAAAAAAATAAATTGGAAAGCCAGTGGTTTATTGATTTGCCCTGATTTATACCATCATCATTGTCAACATCACCACACCACTACCACAATCATCATCATCATCATCATCAAGAATAACTAAAATTTATTTATTTATTTATTTATTTATTTATTTATTTGTTTGTTTGTTTTTAGCTTTTTATTTACAAGACATATGCATGGATAATTTTTTCAGCAATGACCTTTGCCAAACCTTCTGTTCCAATTTTTCCCCTCCTTCCTCCACCCCTTCCCCTAGATGGCAGGTAGACCAATATATGTTAAATATGTTAAAGAATAACTAACATTTATATTTAACATTTGCAAAAGGATTTACAAATATTAATTCAATTTGTGCTTACAACAACCTTGAGAATAAATTAAGATAGATAGAAGTTGGAAACTTGTTAGGAAGAGTCTGAGGTCACATCTAAACTCAGGTCTTCCTGACTCCTAGACTATTACTCTGTTCATTTGCATGATCAGTCAGTAGTGTTTGAATCAAACTCTTCTGATTCCAAAAGAGCAGCTGGTTGATCCAGTGGACAGAGTGTCTGACCTAGAGCAATGAAGACTCATCTTTGTGAGTTCAAATCCAGTCTCTAACACTTACAAACTGTGTGACCTTGGGCAAGAACTGTACCCCTGTTTGGTTCAATTTCTTCATCTTTAAAGTGAGCTGGAAAAAGAAATGTCAAACCACGCTAGTGTCTTACCAAACCCCAAATGGAATCATGAAGAGTCATAATGTGATACCATAATATCAAAAGATGCTGAGTTGTTTTTAATTTAATTTTTTGCTGAGATAGTGGGAGTCATGTGATTTGTTCAGAGTCACACAGCTAGGAAGTGTTTAGTATTTGAACTAGATTTGAACTCGTGTCCTCTTGATTCTAGTGCTCTATTCACTGCACCATCTAGCTGCCCCCAAGTGCCCCCAAGCTGTTGAGGACCCAAAAGACACTGGAGTGTTGTTATTTGGTGGGTATTAGTGGTACCTGAACTAGGAGGGACCAGATACTATCCAACTGGGTTTCCAATAAAGGCAAAATCACTCTCCCTCCCCTCTCCCCACAAGGATAGCCCATTTCATTTTGGAAAGTTGTCATTGTAAGGGAATTGTTCTTGACATCAAATCTAAATGTGACTACTGTTGATATCCAGCTGCGTTTTTGGTTCTGCCCTCTGGATCTGAGGGTACCACATCTAATCCCACAGCAGTCAAATACTCGTAGTCACTTCTCCTGCCATTCCTATGTCTTTATTTTTTTCTCCCATAAACATCTCTAGACCCTTTGACTAATCCTCATTGAAAATTTTTCCAGACCCTGTACATCCTCATTAGACTTCCACGTTACAGTAAGTTCCCTCCTGGGACTGAGAGTTGGAATAGACTTTAGGGATCAACTTTTTCATTTTTCAAGTAAAGATACAGTGACCTACCTGAAATTCAATCTCCAGAAATGAATATTGCCTTCTAGATGTGTCTAACCAGGGCAGAGGGAAGACAGTGAGAATCTAGTAGGACTATCTATATATTTATATATATATATATATAAAAGAACAATTTCTTGGATTTCTATAGGATACTGTGACTTACAGAATCCTGTCACAATCATTATATGGTTGACTCCATTTGCTCTTTTCTTAGCCCTGTGAATTAGGAGAGCATATACAGACTATCTTCAGTGGTAGTAGGGTTTCATCCCATTGGAAGCCATCAGGCAAAGACTGGATGGCTGCTTTTGAGATATGTCATGGAGGGGAACTGCTGTGACCTCTCCCCAAAGCTATATTGTATTTATTTTGTGTGTGTATGTATATAGGGTGTGTTTGTGTGTGTGTGTGTGTGTATAAACACACACACACACATACACACACAGTATATGTATCTCTTCTCCAATAGACTATTTTTTTCCTAGAGAGACTTTTTTTCATTTTTTTGTCTTTGTAGTCCCAGTACCCAGTACAGTGACTGGGAAACAGTGGTTGCTTAAATGAATGCTTGGTAAAGAGTGAATTAATTAATTGGTTGGAAGTCTGGTTGGACTAGAAGACTCTAAAATGACATTTCTGAGATCTTGTGATTCTGTGACTCTTATTTTACACAGAGAGGTTAAAGAATAGCTTAAAGACATTCTCCAATTGCTAAATGGCCAAAGGATAGCAACAGACAATTTTCAGATGAAGAAATTAAAATCATTTCTAGTCATATGAAAAAATGTTCTAAATCATTGTTCATCAGAGAAATGCAAATTAAGACAACTCTGAGGTACCAGTTAGATTGACTAAGGTAACAGGAAACGATAATGACGAATGTTGGAGGGGATTTGGGAAAACTGGGACACTAATGCATTGTTGGTGGAGTTGTGAACTGATTCAACCATTCTGGAGAGTGATATGGATAGTCTCAAAGGACTGTCAAACTGTGCATACCCTTTGATCCAGCAGTGTTTCTATTGGGCTTGTATCCCAAAGAAATCATAACAAAGTGGAAAGTACCTACACATACAAAATGTTTGTAGTTGCCCTTTTTGTAGTGGCAAGAAACTGGAAACTGAGTGCATGCCCAGCAGTTGGAGAGTGACTGAATAAATTATGGTATATGAATGCTATGGAATACTACTGTTCTATAAGAAACGATCAGCAGGATGATTTCAGAGAGGCCTGGAGAGATTTAGAGAAACTGATGCTGAGGGAAATGAGCACAACCAGGAGATCATTATACACAGCGACAAGAAGATTATATGATGATCAATTCTGATGGACTTGGCTCTTTTCAACAGCAAGGTAATTCAGGCTAGTTCCAATGACTTGTGATGGAGAGAACCATCTGCACTCAGAGAGAGGACTGAGGGGACTGAACGTGGATCACAGCATAGTATTTTCACTTTTTTTGTTGTTATCTGCTTGCTTTTTGTTTTCTTTCTCATTTTTCCTTATTGACTTGATTTTTCTTGTGATCTGATTTTTCTTGCGCAGCATGATAAATGTAGAAATATACTGAGAAGAATTGTACATGTTTAACATCTATTGGATTACTTGCCATCTAAGGAAGGGGATAGAAGGAAGGGAGGGAGAAAAATATTTGGAACCCAAGATTGAATGTTAGAAACTAATTATACATATATTTTGAAAAAAAAAGCTTTTTAAAAATTGCTTAAAGATACATAGTTGATCTGGGAAACCAAGACTTTCTGATATCAAGTTCAGGCTTTTTGGGGTAGACCCCACATGATGCCTGGTAAGTAAAAGTCACACCCCACTGCCTATGGCCCCCATATCTCCATCTTTTATCAGAACTTCTGGTATCTGATGGACATTAATACCAAAAAAGAAAAGAGACAAAAAAAGAAAAAAAAACTTTCATCTTCAAATCACAAAGAAGCCTTGGAATAGATTTTTAAAAAGGGAGAATGCCATCTTTGCAGCAATATTAGTACTGCAGAGGGAAATCCACTCTGGGTCCTTTGATGAGAATAAACTAGACATTTGACTGCAAAAGTCTCTTGGGGAGGGTCTGATCAAAGTTCTTATCAGCCCTTTTTCTCTCTGTCCTTAAAAACCAGCAGATATGCTCAGTGCCATTGGGAACAGTAACTCCAACTTATCTCACCAGAACAGGATCAGCTCTGAAAGCTCACGCCCTGGCTAAGTGCATCTGCCCATATTCTATGTTCTGAGGCCTTTGTGGTTCCCCCATTGATATGCAGGGTAGGCTATCTCTGTTCTTTCTGGACCATGAGAGATGTTACTGCCCGGGAAAGATTTCACCAGAAGCCAATTCCCAAATTTCCAAAATAAAGTTTACAGAATGCAAAGTAATCCAGGAGCCCTGATGTGATGGGTTGATTTGCATTCCCAGAGGCATGCCTGCTGAGGTTGAAATAGGATGGTAGGTACCCACAGGAGCTCAGGGAGAGCTAGTGAAGGAAGGACAAATACAGAGATCCTCTTCTAACCCTCTTACCTCAGTCAAATTCCCCTCCAATGTCAAGGGGAGTTTGCCCTATCGAAGGATTGAGATCTGAGTATCCTCAGAAGGGTGAAAAAAATCAATAAAAAGGTTCAGTAGTGTATATTTATGGAGACTTCTCTCATTATAAAACGTGACACACACATTTTTCAGAACACAAATAAAAACCTCTGGCCTTATAAAACATAATTCTGGGTTGCTTTAATGTTTTTTTTCACTTGGTGATATCTTCAGATGTTTGCCCTCTTCGAAGTCAATCATAAAATCGTATATTTTAGAGCAGGGAGGATAGCTTAGGAGGCATCTAGGGTCACTGGATGAAAGCCTTGAAAACAGTAGGAGCTTAAAAAAAGATTGAATTGACTAGAATCAGGGAAATATCAGAGTCATAAGATTGAAATTGGAAAGTCCTCATAGATCAATTAATCTAATTCCTTTCTTCAACAGATAGGTAAACTGAGGCTAAAATGGGTTTCATTTTGATTTGAAATATCTTTGTTTCTCATCCCTGCTTCTGAGAAACTCTAGCTCTCTTCAAAGATCAGCTCAGGTGCTACTTCCTTCAAGAGGCTTTTCCTGATTTTCCTCTTGATTTGTGCTCCCCCCCCCAATCACTGTTTAGTTATTTTATATTATCTCTATTTCTTTATCTGTAAATATTTCCAATAAAATGTAAGCTCTTTGAGAGCAAGGAATATTTTACCTGTGTAATTGTATCCCCCTTACTTCCACAGAGATTGATTCATTGTATGTGCATTATGAATCTATATTGACTGAATGAATAATTATCTTGACTTTTCTGGGCCTATGTCCTTTCATTTGTTTTAAGGCCTTCCCCAACATTCTATGCTCTGAGATTTCCTTCTAGAATTTAGATTCTATGTTTCTGTGGACCATACTTTAAGGATGAAGAAACCAAGATTCAGAGAGATACATCAACTTGCTTAATCACATAATGATTCTATACTCTCTATGTTAATATTCTAGACTATTTCTATATTTTAGAAATATCTTTATACCTCAGCTCTGATATTCTATGTTCTAAGATTGCTTCTAGTTCTAACATTTAAGTTTCTCCTAATTTCTGGTATTCTCTTTTCTAAAGACTCTCCTAACTCTAATAATTTTTGTTCTAAACTCTCTTCCAGTTCTCTGAGATTTTCTGTTCTAAAACCCATCAAGTTGTAACATTCTTTGTTCTAAGGTTTTCTTAAGTTCTGACATTTTCTGTTCAAGTGCTCTTCTAGTTCTATTATTCTAGTTTCCAAGGTATGTCCCAAGTCTGACAGTCTATGTTTTAATATTTCTTTCAGCTCTGACATTCTCTGTCCTAAGATCCCTTCCAGCTCTAATATTCTAGGTTCCAATGGCTCTCTCAGGACTGACAATCTATTTTCTAATTTTTTTCAGCTCTGACATTCTTTGTTCTAAGATCCCTTTCAGTTCTAATATTCTTAATTCTAAAAGTTTTCCTAAGTTCCAACATCTTCTGTCCTAAGATCCCTTCCAATTCTAACATTCTAAATTCCAAGTTCTCTCCCAGGTCTTTCAGTCTATATTCTAATATTTCTTTCAGCCTTGCCATTCTCTGGTCTAATGTGTCTTCCAGTTCTAACACTCTAGGTTCTAAGGTTCTTCTAAATTTTGACATCCTGTGTTCAAAGTCCCTTTCATTTCTAAGACTCCAGTTTCTGAGGTCCCCCACCTCTGATTCTAAAATCAGATAGATTCTAAAATCTTTTCCTACTCTTGGAATCTCTATCCTAAGGTTTTTTCCAGTACTAGCATTCTAGGTTCTGAAGTCTCTCCCAATTCTGATAGTCTGATTTCTAGGTTCTAATCTTCTCCAAAACTAATTCTCTGTTCTAAAATCCCTTACACTTCTAACATTCTATGTTCCAAGGTCTCTCCCAAATCTGATAGTTTGTGTTCTAATTTCTATTCTAAGATCTTTTCCACTCCTAACATTCTAGATTCTAACATTCTTCTCAATTTTGATAATCTCTGTTTTAATATTTCTTCTAGTTCTAACTTTTTAGGTTCTTATGTCTTTTCCAGTTCTACCAATCTAAGGGCTTATAGCTTTAACCCCTCCTTCAGTTCTTAGATTCTGTGATTCCTCAGAGAATTACAGATTGCAGGAAGAAATCATTTTCTGCCCCAAAGATACACATGTGCTATGGATAGTGGAGGGGAGGTGAAAGCAAAGGAAATGTCTTTGTTTAACAATTTTCCTTGAGCAATTTTATTCTGTTGGCTTCTATCACGTTAGAAAGCTAAAGTTATCGGGAAGACATCACTGCCATGGTAACTGTAAGAGAAACAAACAATGCATTTATTGTGTAGAAATGTACAGAATGGCTATTTATTTATTTTTCTTACTCTGACTTAGCCAACAGTGACAGGCTAAAACGAACAAGCCTAAATACCCCCACTAATGGAATTCTTTTACTGCAACGACCAAAGATGCTGTTAGCCAGTTAGTAATACTTAGGTCCTCTTCTTTCCTCGAGATTTCATTGGAAATTTGGTCTTTGAACTGGGAAGCCTTGATTTTTCTCCTGGTCTTGAAAAACGGGTCTCTTGGGGCAGCTAGGTGGCACAGTGGATAGAGCACCAGCGCGAATTTAAATTTGCCTCAGGAGGAAGAAGAAGAAGAAGAAGAGAAGAAGAAGAAGAAGAGAAGAAGAAGAAGAAGAAGAAGAAGAAGAACAACAACAACAACAACAACAACAACAACAAGAACAACAAGAACAAGAACAAGAAGAACAAGAACAAGAAGAACAAGAACAAGAAGAACAAGAAGAACAAGAACAAGAAGAACAAGAACAAGAAGAACAAGAAGAAGAAGAACAAGAAGAAGAAGAAGAAGAAGAAGAAGAAGAAGAAGAAGAAGAAGAAGAAGAAGCAGCAGCAGCAGCAGCAGCTTGGAATAGAAAATTTCAGAATTGGAAGGGGCCTAGAACAGAGAATGTCAGGACTGGGAGGGACCTTAGAACAGGGGATGTCAGGACTGGGAAAAAGAACATGGAATTTTAGAACTGTTACAATGCATCTATTAGAAATTGATGTTATTATATTGGATTGTAGATGGATTGGACATCTAGGGGAGAAGGTGAAGGGAAGGAGGGGAAATTTTGGAACAGAAGGTTTTGCAAGGTCATTGTTGAAAAATTACCCATGCATATGTTTTGTAAATAAAAAGTTTTAATAAAAAAAAGGAATTAATGTTATATATTATGTGTCAGTTGGAATCTGTCTCTATCAATATTCAATGTTTTATGAACATGTGTATATATATGCGTGTCTATAATATTAAATGAGATAGTATGGTTAAATGGAAAGAGAAAAAGCTTTGGAATTAGGAAGACCCAGCTTCACTTCCTTCCTTAAACGCATATAGACTAAATGGCCCTGGGAAAATAATTTAATTTTTCAATATTCTAGGGCAGTATTGTCAAACTCAGATAGGAAGAAATCCCTCAGGCCATATATTGACTTGGAAAACCACAAATTGACATTATCTATGTTTTTGTATTTTCATTTATTTTATTAAACATTTCTCATTTACATGAAGTTCAAGCTTCACATGGATGTTTTGCAGGCCACATGTAGGCCACAAATTTGCCAACTCTACTCTAGGTAGCTCTCTAACATTTCTAGAAGTAACAGGCAATTTGCCCATCTACATTGATGATGGTGGAACTTTACACTGTGAGCCCACTACATGGAGGAAGCACACATGTGGACAAATTTTGACAAGAATAAATAATTTAAAGAGTACTATTATATTCATTAACAAAGTCATTTACATGTATATTAAAACATTGAAGTAATTAATCAGTCAACAAATACTTTATAAGCCAGGCACTGTGCTAATCATTAGGGATAGAAATGAAGACAAAGACATTGTTCTTAATTAATTTCCAATGAGGGAGACAAGGTGCAAGCAGCTATATAAATACAAGACATATGCAAAGTGAATATCTATGATGGATGCTATTATATATGCATTTCTCTGGGGGAAGCTAGATGGTACATTGGATAAAGTGCTGATCCTAGTATCAAGAAGACCTGAATTCAAATTCTATCTTAAACACTTAGCTGTGTGACCCTGAAAAAGTTATCTATCTGTTGATTGTGTCTGTTTTCTCTATTGTCAAATGGAAATAATAATAGATAGTAATTCCTTCAAGGGCGGTTGTGGGGTCAAATGAAATAATAAAACTCTTCAGTGTCTGGCACAGTTAATAAATGTTTGTTCCTCTCCCTTCTCTTTTCTTTCCTTGCTTGTATGTGTCCAGGAACATGGTTTGGAAATCAGGAGACCTTTGATTCCTTACTCTGCCACTAACATATTATCTGACCTTAAGCAATGTCAACTCTCCTTTCCAATCCTCAATTTAGTCTCCTAAAAATGATGGGTTTGTACTAAGGGATTTCTAAAATCTTCCTTAGCCCTGAAATTTTGTGTCATGTGCTCTAAGAGCTCCTCCGGGTACAAATTCTATGTTCTAAAGCCCCTCCCGGCTCCTTCTGTGTCCTTTGCAGCTTGGAGATTCTAAGAAATCTCAGTTTTTCCACATATTTAGAAAACATGGTTCAATGGATAGAGGAATAGAGAGATCATAATTTCACAACTGGGATCCTAAGGAAAGTCATGTTAACCATATATCTTCATTTCTTTTTTTTCTGATCATACAACATACTTCAAAGTCAAATAACATTTTTTTGATCATTTTCATTTCTTTCCTCTTTCCATAGCAACACATACACACACACACATTCACTCACTCACACTCTTGTGGATTGTTTTTCTTCTGCAGTGGGTGAGAGGAGTGCAACCTGATGAGCATTTCATTTCCATCCAGGAGTGAGAAATTGAGGCCTCTTCTCTTTGCCCTCACTTCCCTTACTCCCTGAGACAAAGAAACTAAGATCCAATACCTCTGGGACTGGCCACCACGATCATTTATTCCCTGGTCTGAACTGATTAATAATAGTTCACAAGACAGTCTATGCCAAAGAGACCAATTACACTCACTGGAGCACATTTGGTCAATTAAGGCCAGCACAGGAGGCCGCAGGAGATTGAAATGAATCTCTGCTGGTAGGTAGCAAAACCTATGGTGAAGCTGACAAGTGGATTCTTTGAGAAATGACCTGTGAAAAGGAGCCTGGGAATTCCTGAAATGGAAATATCTGGTTTTTGTTTTCTATAGATTTTGGAGAACTTCATAAAGCAAAGGATTCTTTTCTAGGAAGCTCGAAAGGCTGAAACAAGAGCTATGTTTTGGAATCCTGCCATTTACTTGTTTTGTGATTTGGGGCACATCCCTTCTCTCCTAGCCTCAGTTTCTCTATCTGTAAAAAGATGGGAGTGGAATATGAGCCCCCTCCCCAGCTTTGAGAGTCTGTATTCTATGTGTACTTGTGGATAGTACACTGAACTGGCAGTACACTGAACTGGGTCCAGATCCAATCTCTAAAACTATGTGGGTGACCCTGGGAAGGCACTTTAGCCCTTCTCAAACTGTTTCCTCTTTTAGGAAATACAGGTCTATGTGCCACACCTGCCTTTTAGTGCTGCTGTGTCAGAGATCATATTACAAAATGTCTCACACATTTTGGACTTATATAAGAACAATAGCTGCAATATGTCCCAACGTCCCTTCTAGCCCAGACCCCTTCCCAGTTTGGACATTCCCTGAATGTTCTCTGTGCTAAAGTCCCTCCCAGATCACACATTCTCTGTTCTATGTTTGCAAACAGATATTCTCTGTTTGCTGTTCTAAGAACCCACGAGCTCTAAACATTTAATTAGTCAAAGTTCAGTCAGTATTTGTAAAGAACCTACTGTGCATCATGACCTGTGCTAGACTCTGGAATTACAAAAATAAAAGCAACCCAAAAAATTCTCTACTCATATGTTCTAAAACCCAGGTAAAGGTAAAGTGACATATCTTAGTCACACAGGAAGTAAATAGAAGGACGGTGTTTGAAACCCCAAAATGAGAGGGGGGGAGACAGAGACAGAGACAGAGACAGATAGACCCAGAGACACAGAGACAGAGACACAAGAGAGACAGAGACAGAAATGAAGGAGGGAAGGAGGGAGACAGGCAGACAGAGACACAGAACAGAGACAGAGACACAGAGACAAAGACAAAGAGACAGAGACAGACAGAGAAAAAGGAAGGGAGGGAGGGAGAGAATGAGGGAGGGAGGGAAAAAAGAAGGAAGGAAGGAAGGAAGGAAGGAAGGAAAGAAGGAAGGAAGGAGGAAGGAAGGAAGGAAGGAAGAAGGAAGGAAGGAAGGAAGGAAAGAAGGAAGGAAGGAAGGAAGGAAGGAAGGAAGGAAGGAAGGAAGGAAGAAGGAAGGAAGGAAGGAGGGAGGGAAGGAGGAAGGAAGGAAGGAAGGAAGGAAGGAAGGAAGAAGGAAGGAAGGAAGGAAGGAAGGAAGGAAAGAAGGAAGGAAGGAAGGAAGGAAGGAAGGAGGGAAGGAAGGAAGGAAGAAAGGAAGAGAAGGAGGAAAGGAGGGAGGGAGAGAGGGAGGAAGGAAGAGAGTAAGGGAAGGAGGAAGGAAGGGAGGGAAAAAAGAAAAGGAGAGGAGCAAAGAAGAGTGTTTTTTCCCCCACACCCTGGTTATAGCTCAAAGGCACACTAAATGACCTCATAGGCAAATATGTGAATGATCTATGATTTTCTTAGGGTGAGGTATTCTCTCATTGTAAGAGATTATCTTACCTATCAATAGTTATAAAACCCATAGCTAAGTTTTATGGAATTTTCTGAACCTCAATGATTTTTTTTTCATTTTTTAATTATAGCTTTTTATTTACAAGATATATGCATGGGTAATTTTTCAGCATTGACAATTGCAAAACCTTTTGTTCCAACTTTTCCCCTTCTTCCCCCCGCCCCTTCCCCCAGATGGCAGGTTGACCAATACATGTTAAATATGTTAAAATATAAGTTAAATACAATATATGTATACTTGTCCATACAATTATTTTGCTGTACAAAAAGAATCAGACTTTGAAATAGTGTACAATTAGCCTGTGAAGGAAATAAAAAATGCAGGTGGACAAAAATAGAGGGATTGGGAATTCTATTTAGTGGTTCATAGTCATCTCCCAGAGTTCTTTTGCTGGGTGTAGCTGGAACCTCAATGAATTTAAGAGATTTATCACAAAATCATAGATTCTACTGGTTTCTACTGGGAAGGAGTCTCAAAGACCCTTAGAATCCAACCCTTCATTTTTTAGAAAAGATAATCAAGAGTCACAAAAGGAAGCCCCAAGTCCAAGGTCATCTAGACAAAGTAAATCCAGGATTTGGACCCAATCCTCCTTCCATATCCAGAATTATTGTGCAACCTTGGGTCAGGCACACAGCATAATGAGTATCAGTGGCAGAAATTGAAATAAGGATTTCCTGATTTCCAACATCATACTCTATCCACTACAGAGTAATCTGTCTCTCTCCTTTTCTTCTCTTCCTTCCCCTTCTTTCCTTTCATCTTTTATTCTCCCTCATTTTCTCCCTTCTCCCTCTTTTCTTCCCTTCCTTCCCTTCCTCCCTCCTTTTTTCCCTCCTTCCTTGTTTCCTGCCTTCCTTTCTTTCTTGCTTCCCTCCCTCCTTCCTCTTCTTTCCTTGCCTCCCTCCCTTTCCTTTTTAGGTAAAGGAAAATTTATTGTGACTTTATTGATAAAGGAAAATCCCACCGGCGAATTCCATCTACCAATGCCGATTAGCACCTGCTCTGCACCTTATTCAGACCTAGACACTGATAGTGAAGGGACTTGCCACTGAAATGTGTCAGAAATGGGTCTTGAGCCCACTTATGTGTCTTCAACGTTGGCTCCCTCCTCTAAAGCTGGACTGTATTCTCTCTTCAAATGTTCATCAATATCTTTCTCTCAGTTGCCAAACATAGATCTTAATAGGCTTTCCTCTGGAACTCTGGTCCCAGGCTCCTTTATAATTACCACAAGATCCATTGGAATTTACTGTATCCCTCAGATTAACGTGGAAAAATCAATAAGCCTACCAAAAAAAAAAAAAAAAACTTGGATGTGTTCTATGGCTAATTCGGATTTTATGTTATAATCATGTTTTAATGCTGATCCTAATTACCATAATTAAGCTGCATGTGACAGGGCTGGCTGGAAGAGAGAAGAGATGCTGTTATTATTCTAAGGCGACTTTGTCATTGATATTTCCAGATTTGGGGTTCACTCTGCAATTTGGCGGGGGAGAAATGCTGTGGGGATCAAGAGGAGGAAAGCGAGTGCAGGGGCCTTGGCCCAGATGAGGAGGGGAAAGATTCAGGAAAGGGTTGGCTCTAATGTAAGTGCCAGCCCTGGAGGTGAGCAATATCCCCAGTCCTGGTGGACCAGAGTGACGAAGATGGTGATGAATGATGGCGGTGGTGCTGGTGGTTAGATGATGAAGTTCATGAAGATAAGTGCCATTGAGCCTCTATTTGGAAACCTCCACTGAGGAAGAGATCACTATTGGATGAGACAACCTATTTGTGGACAGCTATCAGCATATTTCCACCAGTGATGCCCACTGTTTAATCAGCCAGGAAAGGCTCATAAGGTCATAGATTTATCCCCAGAAGGGACATCAGAGCTCATTTAATATAATTCATATCTGAAAGGAATCCCCATATCATAGACTGAATTTTGTCTGAAGACCTTCAAGGAAATATAATACCCTTCTTCTCAAAGTATGTCATTCTCTCATAAGTTAGCTCTGTTAAAAATTATTTCCCCTCTTATATCAGCACTATATATTTTTAAATACTCGAGGGATTTCATCTAAATCAAATCCAATATAAGATATGAACATGGTTATGTTATTAATCAAATTGTGCAAATACAAGAATATTTTCAATATTTTTAACCCCAAAGTATGTTTTAATATCTTATACTAACATTATGATAACTTGTCAAAGATGAATTTGCCTCCCTCCAACACGGGAGGTCATATCTCAAGTTTCATAGGACTTAGGATTCTAGGTCTAGAGATGAAAAGATCTTGGAGGCCATCATTTTGCAGATGGTGAAACTGGAATCTGAACAAAGGAAGTGACTTGCTCAGAGTCCCACAGTCACTGATGTCATAATGATAAATCTTTGGCTAGAAGGGATTTCAGAGGTCATTTAGTTGAACTCCATTTTGCAGATGGGAAAATTGAGGTCCAATGAGAAAGTTATTTATTCAAGGTCTTGTTATTTTTTTAATGGTCATTTAAAAATTTAATTTTTAAAAACATTAGCATTTAATATTTTTCTATTTATTTATACCTACTTTTATTTTTATAGTGTTCTATAGTTGTATTCATAGAGTTCCTTTCTGTGTCTTGTTAAATAGGTTTCTAAGTTACTTTGAATACAATTTATCTTTTTATCATGATCTACTGGAAATGTGGTCAAGATCAGAGAGATGGGAAACAAAAGATCAGAATTTGAACCCGGTACCCAACCATACCCACAGTACCATTTCCCCGGGAGATCAAATACTGATCTCCATAGGACCATGGGCTCACAAACCCAGCACTAGAGATAACTTCAGAGGCCATTTAGTTTGGTTCCCTAATTTTACAGACAGGAAAAGTGAGATGCAAGAGGGGAACTGATTAAGTTAGGAGGCAGAATTCAAACCCAGGACCTTGGGCTTTAGAAGCCACATCCTTCCCATGATACCATGCAGTTTCCCTAGTAGGGCATAACTTTAGTCTCCACAGATGGATGGCTGTGTGTGGTTGACTGATGAGTCTAATGTAGTAGGAGGATGCTCTGTGCTGAAGTTTTCCACCAGCCACTGCAGAAGGGCCTCAGCAGCCCTCCCTCAGGGAGAGCTAGTGGCCTTCAGCAAAGCTGGGGCCAGAGCCAAGCTTGGCGTCTCGGGCAAGCTCCCCAGGCCGCCTGCGCCTTTGTTGGCTCTCCAGGCCTGAGCTATTCTTGGATGTGCCAACGATTTTCTTTCTGGCTTTTGTTTGCGGCCAATGGGAGGCCATGTGGCCCCCGCTCCTGCTCGAGGCTGGGCAAGAGTCCAGGCTGCAGAGTCACCTCCCAGAGAAGGGCAGGGGCAGCTGCCCTCAATGGGAGCCAATGGGAGCTGCATTTGTAATTTCTCATTTCTTCCTGCCTGAAGCCAGAGCAAAGGCAAGTTTACATCCAAAGAGTGTCCCCCCCTCCCACTTCCAGTGAGACAAGAACCTTCTCCTCTTCCTCCAGGAAGGGGAGAAAGAAGAAAGGGAGAGAAAAGGAAATTCTTTCCTCCTCCCCTCCCCCTCCAAGCCCGAGGAAGGTAATTTTTTTCCACTGGATTGGAAAAACCAACAAAATATAAGCTTATGAATGCCTTGTGCACTCAGGTCTGAGTTAGCCACATTAATAATTCACATGGGAGATTTCTTCTGTTTGGCCCCAGAGGACAGAACTAGGGACAGTAGGTGAAAGTAGGAAAAAGGTGAGTGTGTGTGTGTGTGTGTGTGTGTGTGTGTGGTGGGGTGGGCGTGGGGGAAGTCCTAATTGTTAGAACCTTTCAAAAGTGGAATAGGAAACCTGGAAGGTGGTGAGCTCCCCTTCTCATGAAGTCATCCAGTTGAGGCTAGATGGCCTCTTTTTTGGGATGCTGTAGAAAAGTTAACCACTTGGGTGAGGGTTGATCTAATTGACCTTGGAGGTCCCTTTAAAGTCTGCTATTCTATAATAAATTGTTGTTGTTGTTGTGTGTGTGTCAGAGGTGGGAGTAAAATAATATTATTGTCATTATTGTTTTTATTATTATTAGATGATGGGTTTGGTCCTGACCTGTGATTCCCTGGAGTGAAAAAAAAAAATCTTGTAAGGTATAGACACAGGTCTTCACTTTATTTTTTTTTTGCTGTCACAATTGGGATTAAGTGACTTGCCTAGGGTCACACAGCCAGGAAGTGTTGTGTCTAAGGTCAGACTTGAACTCAGATCCTCCTGATCACAGGATTGGTGCTCTATCCTAGCTGCTCCCTTCAGTTTATAATTTTATAGATTTACTTGAGGAAGTGGGACTTGTTGAGGGTATCATAGTTTGTATATGTGTTAGAGACAGGATTTGAACCTCCATCAGCCTGATTCAGAGCCCAACTCACTCCTCACTACTTCACACTGCCCCTTAGCATTAAATTAAATTAGAATTAAAGGAGTATATAGTTATATATGCTCCCTTAGCAGGAGTGGAGTTCAAGAATGGTGAGCTTCAGAAACAGAAGTGACCTCCCCTTGATGACACTTTGATGTTAGTTTTAGTTTGTTTCCTTTCATAAAATGGCATGTGTTACATTTGTTCCTCATATACCTCATAGGGTTTGGAGGATTATAGATCTAGAACTGAACAAGAACTTAAAATCTCCCTCATGCCCCAATCCTTCTAAGGAGGGAACTGTGATCTAGAGCTCTAATTTGACTTCCCTAAAGTTATAAAAAGTTCCCCAGTAGATTGTGAGGTCCTGGAGAAAAAAGATTGTCCTTTGCCCTTTTCTGTATCGTTACCACTTAACACAATGCCTGACTGGAACATAGAAAATGATCAATAAATGATTTTCATTCATTCGTTCATCTACCCATCAAATCATTCATTTATCTGTCCATCCATCCATCCATCCATCCATCTATCCATCCATCCATCCATCCATCTTGAGCTTTCAGATAAGCTATTACTCCTGTCTAGAATGTAAAATCCCTTCACCTTTTACCTGGACAGTAGCTTCTTCTTTTTTTTTTAAGTGGTATCTCCACTCCAAGTGTCGATGCCTGACCTGTGGTAGAGCATTCTGAACTCATATTGGTCTGATCATCCATAATTTTACCTTGACTCCACCAAAGTGATACCATTTTGGACCTCTTCGAGAATCAACAACCAACCAATTCCCTGTTTGATCTCCCTGCTTCCAACATCTCAGACCTTTTCCAATGCAATGTCCTCACAATTTCCTAAATAATCCTCCCCAGTTTCAGGCTGACCACTTGGCTGAAAGAAAAATCTCCTATGGTTCATTTTTGCACACCAGCTCTTCTGCTTGGCATCAAAAGCCCTTTGCAATCTTGTTCCAACCTCCCCATCTGGTTCCAATCTATGAAGCAATGTGGAATCGGTGACACAAATCTCCATACAGACTGATTTCATGGATGATCTTGGGCAAGTCATTTCAATTCTGAGCCTCAGTTTCTTCCTCTGTAAAATGAAGGAACTGAGTTGATTGGCCTCTGACCTTATTTCTCACTCCAGTCCTCTCCAGCCTTATTTTGTTTTTTCCGCCTTTGTGTACTCACAGCCAAAGTGTTCTACTAGCTCAGCCTCAAATTTGGTATTCCATCTTCCAAGTCCTTTTGCCTTTTTATTTTCTGCATGAATTCTTTTCTGATCCCCTCAGCTGCCACTGCCCTTTTTTTCAAACTGCCTTGTATTTAGCAGCTTTGCATATATTTTGTATTTTATTCATTTTATGTTCTTTGTATTTTCATATATGTGTCTCACCCCCATTAGGATATAAGTTGATTGGGAGGAGGGAGGTTTCATTCCTTGTTCTTGCCTCCATACAACCTAGTACCTGGCATGTTATATTTATTATATAATAATCAATTTAATCATATATACTTATATAACCAATATGCTTATTGTATAATATTCAATATAATCATACATATTTATATAATCAATATACTTATTGTATAATATTCAACATAATCATATATATTTATATAATCAATATACTTATTGTATAATATTCAATATAATCATATATACTTATATAATTAATATACTTATTGTATCATATTCAATATAATCATATATACTTATCTATTATATATCTATACTTTATTATATTATCAATATACTTATTATATAGTAATCAATAAATACTTATTGATTTGTTGATTGAATGCATTTCTTCTTTACCATCACCTCTTAGAAGCTTTAATTTTGAGGCTCAACATAAGCACAATCTTCAAAAAAGTCCTCTTCTTATGCTCTCAATTGGTAGTGTCCTTACTGCCAAAATTAAGTTGTGTTTCCTTGCCATATATTTTGAATTAACTGATCTTCCTATATGTTTGATTCCCCCATTCCCACCCACCTACTTCAGGAGAAGAATGTAATTCTCTAAAGGTTAGGGATACACCACAATGCCAAGCAGATAGTAGGTACTTAATAAATGTTTTTGGGGTTGACTATCCAACTCTTATACTCTGATTTCAAGTCAAGAATTAGAGAAGGATACTCTTTGATCCAGCAGTATTTCTACTGGGCTTATATCCCAAAGAGATCTTAAAGGAGGGAAAGGGACCCACATGTGCATAAAATGTTTGTGTCAGCCCTTTGTGTAGTGGCAAGGAACTGGAAACTGAGTGGATGTCCATCATTTGGAGAATGATTGGGTAAATTGTAGTATATGAATATTATGGAATATTATTCTTCTGTAAGAAACGATCAGTAACATCATTTCAGAGAGGTCTGGAAAGACTTAAATGAACTGTTGCTGAAGCAAGATCAAGAGAACATTGTATACAGCAACAAGATGATATGATGATCAATTCTGATGGATTTGGCTCTTTTCAATAATGAGATGATTCGGGCCAGCTCCAATGATCTTGTGATGGAGAGAGCCATCTACGTCCAGAGAGAGGACTGTGGGAACTGAGTGTGGATCGCATTTTCACTCTTTCTGTTGTTGTTTGCTTGCATTTTGTTTTCTATCTCATTTTTCTCTTCTTGATCTTATTTTTCTTGTGCAGCAAGATAATTGTATAAATATGTATATCTATATTGGATTTGACATATATTTTTTTTACCATGTTTAACATATATTGGATTACCTGTCATCTAGAGTGGGGAGTAAAGGGAGAGAAATTGGAACACAAGATTTTTCAAGGGTCAATGTTGAAAAATTATCCTTCATAAGTTTTGAAAATAAAAAACCTTCAAATAAAAAAAAAGAATTAGAGAAGGAAAACCAGGAAATCCACCCATTAATGTTCATTTATGAGCATTTTGGGGGGAGTAAGAGCTTTAAAAGATCCTATGCCTTCATTACAACTAAAACTTTTGAGTGAATCTGGCATTAGAATTATTCAAAGACCAATGATTTTCTGAGTCTCTCCTTAGTGCCAGTCACTAACTACTTCTGAAGTTCAAGCACATTATCTGTGACTGACAGCATGAATGCCTAATGAATTAAAAGACCTTAGTTCACCAAATATTTACAATGGGAAGCCAAACAACATATCAACTACTCTGTTATCTGTCGGTAGCACTCCAATTTAATTCAGCGCTTGTTCATCAAGTGCCTACTGTGTGCTGCCACTGAATGAGGCCCTGGGGATTCAAGGAATAAAATAAAGCAATGCCTATCTATTCTCAAGGAGCTTGCGTTCGCTCAAGAGCATTTCACAGTAGGAATGTTAAATAAATACAAAAAAGAGCAATGGATCTAGAATCAGAAGTCTGGGTTCAAATCCTGATTCTGCTATTTGCTACCTCTGTGATCAGAGTCAGGTTAATTCATTTTCCTAGGATTTATTTTCCTTGTGAAAAACAAAGGAGTTGTCTGTGTAGTCACTTAATCAATAAGCACATATTAGATACTTGTTTCTGGATACCAAAAAAAAAAAAAAAAACTGTCCCTGACTTTAAGGAGTTCCCATTTTATTGGAGAAAAACAACAACAACATGTAAATAGATGAGTTTAGTTATATGAAGAATTTATGGGAGCTAATCTCAAAGAAAAGTACTATCAGGTGATGGGGTGGGAGAGAGATCCAGAAAGGCCTTCTGCAGAAGTTGGGGTTTGAGCTGTGTTTTGAAGGAAGAAAGAGAAATGAATTGTTCTTGTTGTTGTTATTTGCCCTTCTTTGTCTAAGAGGACCGTGACAGGAAGGTGATGGTTCCAATCTATGAGGCAATGTGATTTGCAAGTGAATTAGATTTAAGTGAGGGAGGGTTGTGCAAAGTCACCAGCTTCACCATCTCCTCCATCCGGGAGCCATCTGGGTCCAGAGACAAGAAAGTGGAAGTGAAAAGATACATTATTCCAGACATAGAGAAGAACCAGGATAAAGGAATGGAGATGGGAGGTGATTTGTGTGATGAAATAAAAACAGGCCATTTTTGCTGGATCATAGAGTTTGTGGAGGGGAATAAGATGTAAGAAGACTGGAAAAGTAAGAAGTGACAAGGTCATGAGGAATTGTAAATGCCAACTGAAGGACATTATGTATGAAACTGGAGCTACTAGGGAACCACTGGGTTTTATTGAGTAGATTGTGTGTGTGTGTGTGTGTGTGTGTGTGTGTGTGTGTGTGTGTGAGAGAGAGAGAGAGAGAGAGAGAGAGAGAGAGAGAGAAAGAGAGAGAGAGAGAGACAAGAGAGACAGAGAAAGGAGAGACAAAGAGACACACAGAGAGAGCGAGACACACACACACACACAGATAGAGACAGAGAGAAGGAGGGAGTAAGTGTGGGGAAGAAATGGTTAGACATGTTTTAGAAAAAAAATATTGTGGCAGCTAACTGAAAGATGGATTGGGTTGAGGGAGGGGTATTTGAGGCATTAAGACCAATTAGAAGGCTCTTGCAGTAGTTCAGGGAAGAGGAGCTGAAGGCATGTACCAGAGTGGTAGTGATGGCAAAGGAAATATGGAAGACATATAACAGAGATGTTATGAAGATAGAAATTGATTTCAAGTCAATTAGTATTCAATATGCACCTTCTATACACCAGGCACTGATGACATAAATAAAAAGAAAGCTATTCCCTACTTTCAAGGAGCTTACACACAAAGCAACACACAAAAAAGAATCAAAAATTCAGCAGTGAAGGGGGAGAGGAAAGAAACCAGAAATCAAGCAGAGAAGCAGGTGTTCGATGGAGTTTCCAGCAAAGTTCTTAGCTTTTATAAGAAAGCTTTTTATAAAAAAGACTTTGGGGACAGTTTATTGGTCCACCCTCCAATTACCCAATCAGAAGGGAAAGGAAATTGAAGAATTTGTGATGTTGAGTAACAAACACTGAGTCTATCTGCATGGCAGTGAGATTTTAGGTGATCAGTTTATAGTGGGGAAGAAATGACAAGAATTGGCAATGGAGTGCATATTCAGAGCAATTGCAAATGAGAAGACCAGAATATTTAATCCAGGCTCCATCAAGCATTCTCTTGAAACCCACCCAACAAATAAGCATTCCACCTGTGCCTCACAATTTCCAGTGAGGGCTTGCTCACTCATTCCTGATGCATAACATTTCACTAGTGCACAGCTTTTATTGTTAGGGATTTTCTCCTTACAGTAACTTAAAGCTGCCTCTCGTCGATCTCTCCCTGTCTACTGATTTATTTCCCTATTACCTACAAACGTGCTTATGTCTCCTCCAGCATTTAAAAACAAACATTTGATTCAGCAATACCACTGCATATGTATCCCAAAAAGATCAGAGAAAGAGGGAAATGAACCACACGTACAAAATCTTTACAGCAGTTCTTTTTGTAATGGCTAAGAATTGGAAACTGAAGGGATGTTTATCAGATGGGGAATGCCTGTACAAAATGTGGTATATAGTGGTGATGGAATGTGATTGTGCTAGAAATGATGAGAGAAATGAGTACAGGGAAATCTTGGAAGACTTATATGAATTGATGCAAAGTGAAATGAGCAGAACCAGGAGAACAGTGTGCACAATAACAGCAATATCATACAGTGAAGATTGTGAATGGTTTAGTTATACTCAGCAGTATAATGATCCAAGACAATCCCAAAAATTTATGATGAGAAATGTTATCCACTTCCAAAGAGAGAATTGATGGAGTGTGAATGCAGATTGAAGAAGACCTTTTTCAATCGACTTTCTTCTTCTTTTTCTGAGGAGAGGTGAAGGACTGTTTTCTTTTGGAATATGGATAATAGGGAAATGTGTTTTGCATAACTTCACAAATATTATATATATATATATATATATATATATATATATATATAGAGAGAGAGAGAGAGAGAGAGAGAGAGAGAGAGAGAGAGAGAGAGAGAGAGAATTTGGAACTCAAATTTTTAAAATTTTAAAATATTTTACATGTAATTGGGAAAAAGAAAGAAAAAACCATTCCAATCCCTCCCCCCAAAACCAAAGAAACAACTTGCTTGATCTGTCCATCCCAGCTAAATATTGTCCTGTATCTCCCCTCAATTTTCTGGCTAAATTTCTTCCAAGGACCATCTGGGATCAGTACTTCCACTTCCTTCCCTTTCATTCTCTTTCTTACCTCTCGTTGTCTGTCTTTGTCTTCATCATTAACTAATAATGTTCTCTCCAAAGTTACTGGTGATATCTTAATGGTCAAATCCAATAACCTTTCTCAATAACTTTATTAATCTCTCTGTTGCTTTGAATTTATTCACTTTCCTTCACCCTCCTCTCCTTAATATTCTTGTGTGTATGTGAGAGTGGGGGAGGGGTGGAGAGGGAAATGGAAAGAGAGAGAGAGAGAAAGAGAGAGAGAGAGAGAGAGAGAGAGAGAGAGAGAGAGAGAGAGAGAGAGAGAGCGAGAGCATTCTCTTCTGGTTCTCTTCCTACCAATCCAACAACTCCTTTTTGGTATCTTTTGCTGGATCTTCATCCAAGTCACGTTAACTAAATGGGAATAATCCCAAGGTTTTGTCCTGGGCTCTCTTCTCCTTTCATATTATCTCATCAGCTCTCAGATTTCCATACTATTTCTATGCTGATAATTCTCAGATCTACTTATTCAGCTGTAACCTCTCTTCTTAACTCCAACTGCTTATTATACATCTTAAATTAGATGTCCAGTAATCATCTTAAACTTAACATGCCCAAAATAAAATTCATTATCCTTCCCCACAAAAACTCCTCCTTTCTCCCCATTCTCTCTATTCTACTGAATACCACCCTCCTGGTGCATGAACCCATCACCTCAAATTTGGGCTATTGCAACTTCCTTGTGACTGGTGTCCTTGCTCACATCTCTCCTTCTTGAAATCTATCTGTCACTCGGCTGTCAAAAGAATTTCCCCAAAATACAGGTCTGATGTCTGACTCCCCTACTCAATAAATTCCAATGATTCCCATTGCTTTGAGGATTTAATATAAAATCCTGTGTTTGGGTTTTAAAACCTTTAATAACCTGGCTCCTTCTTAGTTTTTCAGTCTTCTTATACTTGATTCTCCTCCACATGTTCTATGATATAATACTAACATTTTTACTTTTCCTCTCAGATAGACACTCCATTCCTTTCCCCTGATTGTCCCCTATACTTGGAATGATCTTCTTCCTCATCTTTCCTTTTGGCTTCTTGGCTTTCTACAAGTCCCAGATAAAATTCCACCTCTTACAAGAAGTCTTCCCCATATCTTTCTAATGTCTTCTTTCTAATATTGCCTCTAATTTACTTTGTATAAATTTTATGTGTCAGTAATCTGTATATTATTTCTCCTTTTAGAATGTGAGACCTTTGAGAAAACAGAATATTTTACTTATCTCTAAATCTATGGATTTTAGCACAGGGAATGCCATGCTTTACATTAATGTTTAGCTTCTCAAACATTATTGGACAAATGGATAGATGGATCGATAAATGAATTTATAGATGGATGGATGAAGGGTTGAAAGTGAGATAGTTCAGGTGAAAGAATATCAGGTCAGAGGACCTGAGTTCAAATAACAGATTTATCATTTATTATCTGTAAGAGCTTGGAGAAGCTTGTGAAAGCTTGAAAAAGATCTTGGAAAACATCTCAGTTTTCTCATACAAAAAATGATAAGTTGGACTACTTGACCTCCAGTTCTAGATCCATGATCCAATGAATACTACAGATGGTGCCTGACATAGGGCTGCAATATTTCATCATGGCCATTAGGGGGAGGTAATATCTTCCTTTGGGTAACTGAAAAAGGAAGAGGTTGGAAAAGATGGCTTGAGGAGAAGATAGAGTCACCTAGAACTATCTCCTGTTTTCCAGTGGAAGACCAGCAGGGAAACAGAGATTTGCCCAAAAGGACTCTTAATCTTTAATTCTGCCATGGGCAGAGCATTCAGGGTGATGAGATTATACATGCCTTCTTACTTGTGCATTGGTGCCTCACTATTCTGTAAACCTCTATGCAAAGATTAAATCAAGATTGACCACTTCCATTGGATAGATGAGGAAACTGAGGTCCAGAGATAGGAGTATCATAGCTAAAGTCACAAGCCATTACTGAAATGACTGGGATAGGAACTCAATCTTTTGGTTTAGAGATTCAGGACTCTCTCCACTGGAAGGACCTTGGAGAGCTCAGTTTCTGCTAGTCTATTCAAGACACACAAAAGGCAAGCTTAGACCTAGAACTGAAAGGATCCTTAGAGACCACTTAGGCCATAGCAACATGTTAAGTGACTTGTCCAATATTCTACAACCTTGAAGATCATCTTGTCCAATTCCGTAACTTTTCCTTTTCTTAATTCCAGAGGAGAAAAGTAAGTTTCTTAAACTATCACAAGCATTGTGTGAGAAAGGCGGAATTTCACCTCAAATACTTTGACTTCAAATCCAGATTTTTTCCTCCATCACTCATGAATCAATGGATGCTCCATTAAATGATTTTCAAGCTTTATTTCCCCTTCCTTCCCAACATTAACCCTCTATTCCAGCCTATTAGTGCCTATTCCTTGTTTTATTCTTATTTCAGTGACATTGCTTGACCAGCTTTCCCCATTGGCAAGCTATTCCCTCTCCTCTGCTCACCCAATTGCCTGCCCCCTCCATCTTTTAAAACTTACTCAGCCAAAGCCCCACCTCCTCTTGTAAACCTTCTCTGTAGGATGAAGGAGTAGGGAAAAGAGTAGACTGATCACTTCCTCAACAAACATTATTAAGAATTTAATCTGCTTCAGGGAGCGAGTATCTCAAGAAAGTCAAGAATCCAGAATGTCAAGGTCTATTGAACATAACTAAGTGAGTGATTTTAGGCGGGTTCATCCCAAAATGCTTTTTGTCAGGAAACAATAAATGGCAATAAATATCCTATATAAGATAAAAGAGTCTGGATCAGGTTGGGAAGCTGGAACAGTTTACTTTTTGGTGAAATATCCTGAAGGTTTCAGTTATGGGTGACCTGGGATCTGGAATTTCATCTCTGCTGGTGGTATTTGTGTTCAGTCAAGCTGTTTATACATATGCTTCATCTTTCTCTTATACAATAGTGCTAAGACCCAAATCCCTATCTCTATCTCTGTCCTTGACCCCACTTGTATATAACCACATCTGTTTATAGATATAGCTTTATTTATCTATAGATGGATGAATGGATAGATATATACACAGTATTTTTAAGCTCTTAGTGTGTTACAGGAACTTAGGAATTAAGTAGTAGGAATACAAATGAAAGCAAAAGCAAAAGCAAAAGAAAGACAATCTCTACTGTCAAAGAACTTACATTCTAATAGGGGGAAGCAACAAACTGAAGTGTGGAGGAGTGACTAAAAAGTACAGAGAGCCAAGAATAGAGCTGAAACAGAAGTGAGCAAATATGCCCTGAACACTTTCTAAAATGGAGGTTTTTGACAGAATCTTATGAATATGAGGAGAGTGGTGTAAAAGCAGCAATGTAAAACTCAGTTGAGTTAGAAGCAGAGCTTGGAGAGAAGTGAACTAGATTATTTCATTCTTGCCTTTCTCCCCACCGTTTAGCATATAACAGGTACTTAATAAATGTTTGCTGATTGGTTGATAGCTAACTTGTAAAGCTCTTTGGGACAGTGAGCATTTCTTTTTAATGTTTACCACAATATTTAAGTTTGGAAACTTTAAGTTTTCAAACAATAATGGATGGCTTGAATTAAAAAAAAACACCATATCTTGGGAAGCCAGAGGTTTGGCCTGGTTGAAGTAGGTAGGAAAACCCAGAGTGTTTCTTAACAAGCAGTCCCAGCCTGATCAGAGAACTAAACATGATCTAGAAGAGGTCTAGTGTTTGTCCTTCATTTTCAGAGAGGACAAGTGTCATTGCAGGATAATATTTTGACTTGGACATGAATTGGATTTAAGTGAGGCGAAGCTGGGCAAAGTCATTAGCCTCACTCTCTCTTTCAGGATCACTGAAGTCCAGTGACAGGACAAAAATCAGGATGTAGTGGCTGATTTTGGTCATCTGATCAGTCTCTAAACATTCCACATTGCCTGTCCTCGTGGCCATTGGAACAAATTGTTCTTGTCCACTTTAGTCATTGCTGGGTTTGAGGCCTTATAGTTACCTTTACCTTGGCTTAGTTTGCCAAAATGGTTTTATAGGGTGTGGCTACTGTGCACACTACAGCTTCTTGGAGCCACAGGTGCAAGTTGAGTGACAGTGAACGCCAAAGGTGGATAAGCAGCAATGAAAAGGAATTGGCTTTCCTCAGCCCAGAGGTGCCCATCCTCCTGAATACTCCAGTAAGCCTGAGAAACACTGAGGTGTGAGGGGGGAGAATTAATGAGACACTCTTAGTTTTTCTTTAATGTATGAATTACTAGTCTTGTCCTTGATTCACTGTCAGGATTACTGAGGAAGATACTAAGCCTAGTTGCCATAGTTACCTTGTCTGGTCCTTTACAGTCTGGCCTCAGTCTGTAATGTGCCTGTGATCCAGTCAGACACATCCAATGACCAAACCCTAAGCATACCATGCTCATTCATTCCCATCAGTGCTCCCAAGGTCCTTCCTCATGCTTCCCTAATCCTATCCTCTCTCCTTTGGGGGACTCCCTTTGTCCTACTCCAGGCCTTCACTTAAGGCTCAGTTTCATGACCCAGTATCATTCTCAATTCTTCTAGGAGCTGGAAGTCTTCTCTACCTCTACTAAAATCCTATCATCCTCTCTTTCACTTAATCAAGTTATGTCTTAGATTATTGAAATGTGTGTTTGAGTGTGTATGTTTGTGAGAAATGTATGTTTGTGTGTGTGAGAAAGAGACACACACAGAGAGACAGACAGAGACAGAGAGAGACTGAGAAAGACAAAGAGACAGAGAGAGAGGAAGAGAGAGAGAGACAGAGAGACAGAGAGAGATAGAGACAGAGAGACAGGAAGAAAGGTAACAGCATCATAGATTTCTGGAGCTGGGGGGAAGGGAGCTTTAGAAAAAGGGAATGTGAGAGCTAGAAGAGACCTTAGAACACAGGTTATAAGAGCTGGAAGGGTGTTTAAAAATAGAAGATTAAAGTGGAAAGACACTTGGAATACTTGAATATTTGAACTGGAAGGAACTTTAGAACATAAATCTAGGAGAATACCTTAGAACTTGAGAACATAACCAGAGAGAGAAGAGTCTTTGGAATGCAGAACTGAGTGTTAGATTTGGGAGAGACTCTAGAAGAGAGAACTAACAATATTTTGCAACCAGTAGGCTCTTCATCAAGAGCCTCTTGAATGAATAAAAGAATAGATAATAACACAGAAAAAAGGGAAATGAGAATAAATAAAAAGGATTCTTTAGAAACATGGATGGGGAAGAATTACATCTTTAATTTCATTCAATTTTTGTTACCTTTGCAATTGTGTGCATTTAATTCCATGCATTAAATTTCTTTTTAAAATGAGAAGAAATCCACGGGCTTCATGAGGCTGTCAGAGGTGGAAGTTTTGTGTGTCCTTGACACATACACACAAAAGGTGAAGAAGCCTTAGACTAGAACGTGAGTACAGGAAGGCTTGTTGGCACAAGACGTTAACTGGCAGAACTGGCAGAGCCCACAGAAATCCAATACAATTGTATTTGCCTCCTAGTAAAACATTGCTAATGATCTCCCCTCCTCCCCATCCCCTCAATCTTAACTCTTGCCAAATTCTGCCCCCACCTGATCCTCCTCCCACTTTAATCGTGGGGAGGTCTCTGCCTCCAGTTGACATTTCCTGTTCACCAACGAGGGTCTCATCTCTCAAATAATTTCCTTGCTCCCCGAGAGCAGCATCTCCTTGGAGTCAGCTGTACCTTTGTCTAGCCTTGGCTCTGTGGATAAAGAATTCTGCTCCTGGGCCCTCTCTGTGCTGATGCAGGAGGAATATTGTTCTTGGCTAGGTTGCATCCGAGAGCCAAATGTGTTTATTCTGGGATTGGTATTCATACGAAGAGGCTGCAGGCTTTTGCTCATTGTAGCTCCTATAAATTGCAAGATAAGCCAGGCTGGGCTAGATACAAGGTGTGCTTATAAGAATTTCTGTCTGCAAGATGGAGATGGAGAGCTTGAGCTGCAACTGAGGGGAGAAGCTATATACATACACACATACATGCTACACATAGAGATTATGTATATGCGATCACGTGTATATATGTAGAGAGATGGTAGACATATACAATACAGGCATACATATGTGTTTATACATCCCACCATGTATGAGGTCTTCCTGCACACAAACATATATGCACTTATTGTTTATGCACACGTGTGCAAATTTTTAGCAAAACATGCATAATATGTGCACATCTGTGCTATTACATGCACACACATGTATGTTATATTTAAATACATTTATGCACATAATACACATGTAGCATATATACAATATTTATGTATAAATATATACTATATATGTACTATACTATATGTACATATGTGTATACATGTACTATATACTATAGTATATACTATCTATGTACCATATATACATATATGTGGTATATAAACAGCAGCAACATTGAAACACATTAGACTTTGCATATGCGACAGGCCCTGTGGCTGTTACCAAGAACCAAGCTACCTCTGTGTATGGAACCATGTTATAATTAGGAGACTTTTTTTGACCAGAGGGTTTCTCAAACGTTGTTCACCAAATTACACATGGGCTTTGATATAACTATGTGGAGGATTTACCAAATCCTGGCTCCTTAAAGAGCAATGACCTCAGAGGTTACCCAGTCCAACCCATTCCTTTTCTAGAGGGAGAGAAATCCAATGACTGACCCAAGATCTCACAGGCAGATGACACATCAGTACCAGTATTGGCCTTTGGAGCCAACTATTCCTTCACTGTCCTGTGCTACTTCTTTGCAGGGTACAGTGGAATGAACCATGTCTTTGGAGTTAGAGGATTTGGATTCAAATCCTCCTTCAGATGCTTAGCACCCATGTGATCTAGAGCTAAACACTTCATCCCTCTTGATCTCAATGTCCTCATTTTAAAATTGAGGGAAGTTATACTAGATGGCTTCCAAGATTCTCTCTGGATGTAATGTTTTGATTTTTTATTTAAGTATTTTGAAATCCCACAAGATGTCCTATCTCTCCCCTACTCATCATCATCATCATCATCATCATCATGAGTTAAGAAAATAGCTCTTATATGTGCCAGACACTGTGCTAAATATTGGAAATACAAATACGAGCAGAAAGGAAGGTGGTCCATACTCTTGGGGATTTTACAGTGTAAGGAGGGGGAGATAATACATAAAAGGAAATGGAAAAGGAGAATGGCATGGGGAAGAGATGAAGCTATCCAGCTCTTATCCACTGAAAGTATTGGAGAGAAAATCCAGGATTATCAGTAATGAGATATGGCCATCAGAGCTCCTTCTTAAAATGGAAGTTTGGGGAGGAACCAGCCAATCAGAGAGAGAGGCCGCAGGGACAAAAGGCACTTGCAATGTGAGCTGTCCAGCTGTGCAGTGAGCTTCCAGGGTGAGGAGATTTTTGTGGTGTGGGTCTCACATGCATAAATCAAGAGTGCAGCCTAGAGACGGATGAATAACAGCAACAACAACAATAATAAAACTTTGGGAGGGAGGATCTATGATTTTATTAGTGTAGGGAACTTCCAGTGAAGAACCTCCCCTTATCAATGCAGATATGTCACTTCAGGTTCCAATTTTAAAGGGGTTTTGGGGGCTTTCAGAACTTATGATTTGCTGAGGATCATCCAGACAGTAATCGTTGGATACAATATATGAAACAGTCTTCTTGATTCTGATGCCAAAATCTTTAATTATTGTACCATGCTGTTTGATGATGATGATGATGATGATGATCAATAAAAACAACTGAACTATGTAACAATTAAGCACTTCAAATATTATTTTGTTCATTTAACAGATGAGGAAACTGAGACTTAGAGGGATTAAGTGATTGATCATATTAACACAGCCTGTAAGTGATGCAAGCCCAAGAGAAGTTATTCTCCTCCAGTTTTCCCCTTGATACTCCTAGACTGATTCTAACACAAGGTCTGAGCCCCTTCAACATTTGAGAAAATTAGAACTGTTTCCCTGAGGTCTTTCTTTTTCTTTTCTCCTTTTCCTTTCAGACTGGAAGCCCTGTGGGCCTTGATGAAGTGTGACTTCTGATTTCTCACCCCCTGCCTTCTTCAGATGGACTGCAACAATTGAGGAGTTTCCAAAACAGTGGGTGGAGAGGGGTAGTCTGGCAGCTGTTGCAGACAAGATTGCTTAGCACCCTGGTTCTGGGTGAGCAGTGCTGACCCCACAGAAGGGCTTTGGTGGATACCAACCAGCTGCATTAGAAAAGAAAAAATTACCAATAAAAGCTAGTAGCAGGATCTCATTTTCTTAGCAATGAAGTTAACCTTATCAAAGGCTCCAAGACAGGACCAGACAGCCCATCCAGCCCCCTCTGGCAGAAGTCATTGAGTCTGCCACCTTCGCAGGGCAGATTGCCCAGTAAATAATTGTAATCACTTCCATTTCTCTAACCCTTTTAGGTTTAGAAATCATTGTTCTTCAAAGTACCCTGGAAGGTACAAGGAAGAGAATTTTAATTTTGATGAACATTTTACGAATGAGGAAACCGAGACTCAAAACAAGAAAATGATTTGGTTTTGGTTACATTGTTAGTAAGTATCAGATCTAGCATTTTGTGTCAGGTCACCAAATCTTATGTATATCTTACATGTGTACATATTGTTTCCACCAATAGACTGTAAGTTTCTGGTGGACAGGTACTATTTCTTTTTAGTTTTTGTTTGTTTGTTTTGCTGAGGCAATTGGGGTTAAGTGACTTGCCCAGGGCCACACAGCCAGGAAATGTTAAGTGTCTGAGTCCTGACTTCAGAGCTGGTGCTCTATCCACTGTCCTTCTGGTCTTTTGATCCCCAAAACCAGGCAGCTAGGGGGCACGATGGATAGTGCACTGTCTGTCATTGTGTAGTTCTCCATCATCTGACAACAGATCTAGCCATGATCAGTCCTAAGCCAGATGGCACTTCTGCCTCAGTCCAAAGTGAGTGCTCTTCAAAGATCTTGACATGCTGTATCATCCCCAAGCCTCTCATCTGCATATCATTAAAACCTCAAAAGTAACAATTTAATTTTTTTTCACATCCTCAGCAGCAAGTGTGCCGTGTATACAGTAAATGCTTGTGCTTGTTGAACTAATAGAATTTTAAGGTGGCTCACATCATTGGAACAGATATTGGAGAGGGAGAATCTGTGGAGAGAGGGACAGAGAGGAGCCTGAATTCAAGCAAGATTTACTTCCAAAATGTTCTGGAGAAAAATGGTGGAGTAAACAGTAAATCACCATAACTCTACTCATAATTCCATATTCAACTCCAAACAACTATAAAATTTGTATCCCCAAACAAATCCAGGAACAACAGAAAAGCAAAAAGAAAAGGTGAAATTCTTTTAGCTCAAGAAATTTGGAAGGTTGGCAAGAAATATCTGCTTCACTTGAGCAAAAGGGGAAAGAAATCCAGGAAGCATCACAATAAGCCAGCAGGAAATCCCATCTAAGCCAACCAGAAGAAGATCCTGAGCCCCAGTGGTAGATCAGGCAAATGCCAACAATAGAACCCCCACATGCCTCAACATAGCCAGGGGAATGGGCAGACTTCAGCTCTGAGAACCACATGTTTTAGCGTAGCCTCAGGCAAACAGGTAGTTGCCCTGCTTCTCTGTAGCCCTGGGAAAACTCATAAGCCTCAGTATATGTCAGATACTTGGACCTAGTTCAGTATCAAGTGGACTGCCAGACCCCTGTGGTCTCCAGTAATGGTAGCTGCCACCATCATTACCACCACCTCACCTTAGTGTAGCAGCACTATACACAAAAGCCCTCCCCCGCCCCCCAATGGGCCTCAGAGCCACATCAGTTCAGCATCAGGTAAACAGCCCAGGCCTGTGTCTCCTGGCACAAAAATCCTGAGATGGTGCCCCTGCCACCCCAGAAGCAGAGCTAGCTGAGAATTTAAAAGAAAGGAAAAAGGCCAAAAAAGATGAGCAAAGACAACAATAAAAAAAAGGAATCTGACCATAGAAATCTAATATGATGATAGAAAAGATCAAGATACAAACCTAGAAAGGGACAACAATATCAAAGCATCTATGGGCAAAATCCCAAAGAGAAATGACAAATGAATTCAAGAAAAAGCTCACAAGGGGGCTTAAAATCATAAAAGAGATGTGGAAGAAAAACTGGGGAAAGAGATGAGAGTAATACAAAAGAATTATATAAACAAGAGTCAACAACTTCAGAAGGAAAACAACTGCTTAAAAAGGAAAATTAGCCAAATGGAAAAGGAGATACAAAAGTGATCAGTTCAGGAAAGAAATTTCCCCAAAGGAATTTCCCCCAAAACCATTATAGACAAAATTACAGAACCATCAGGTCAAGGAAAAAATATTTAAAGTGGCCAGAAAGAAATAATTCAAATATGGGGAACCACAATCAGGATTACACAGCAATGAGTAGTTGCAACATGAAAGGACAAGAGATCATGAAACATAATATTTTGGAAGGTAAAGGAACCTTCCAAAAGTCTCTACTCTATGAAATTAAGCATAATACTTCAAGGGGGAAATGGTCACTCATTGAAGTAGAAGCATTTCAAACTTTCATAAGGAGAAGATCATAATTGAATAAAAAAATTGATCTCCAATATCAAGACCCAAGAGAAACTGAAAAGGGAAAAGTACAACATAAAAGATTCAATGGAGCTGAATTGTTTATATTCTTACATGGAAAGATGATTCTTGTGATTTTTCAAAATTGTTCCACCAATAATACAATTAGAAGGAATATACATAGACACAGAATACAAGTATAAAAAACATTTGAGGGAGTGACAAAAAAAACATTAAAGAATGAGAAAGAGAAATATACTGGGTGCAGAAGTAAGGGGGATGTAGAATGGGGTAAATTATTTCACATGAAGAGGCATGAAAAATCTATTATAATAAAAGGAAAATGGGAGGGTGGGTGATGAATATTGCTTGAACCTTACTCTCATCAGCACTGATGTAAAGAGGAAACGATAAGAACAAACAGTTGAATAGAGAAATCCATCTTACCCCATAGAAAAGTAGGAGGAAAGGAGATTTAGTAAAGGGGGAAAAGTGATAAAAGAGAAAGCAGATTGAGGAAATCTGTAGACAGAAGCAAAACACTGATTAGGGAAAGGTGAAAGGAGAGAAGACAAATAGGAGGAAAAATAGGAGAGGGAAATAGAATGTGAATGGAATGAACTCTCCCAGAAAATAGACATGGATAGCAGAGGGGAGTCAAAACCAGAATCTACACAGTGTTATTTATAAGTTACACACTTGATACAGAAAAACACACATAAAATAAAGATAACAGACTGGAACAGAACTTACTATGCTTCAGTTGAAGTGAAAAAAAAAAGCAGAGATAGCAATCCTGATTGTAGACAAAGTAAAAGCAAAATAAACCTAATTAAAGGAAATAAGAAAGAAAACCACATCTTGATAAAAGGGACCATGGACAAAGAAATAAGTAATATCAACACTAAACATATATATACCAAGAGGTATCACATCTAAATTCTTTTTTTTTATGGTCAGATTTGTCTGATTCTGAGAGGGGAAGGTTGAGGTCTTCCACTAGTACTTTTGTTGTCTATTTCTTACTGTAACTGGCTTAAAATCTTCTCTAGGAATTTGGCAGCTCTGCCACTTGGTGCATATACATTTAGTATTACAATTTCATTGTTTATGGTACCCTTTATCAAGATGTACTTTCCTTCCTTATTTCTTTTAATTAGATCTATTTTTATATTTGCTTTATCTGAAATCAGAATTGCTGCCCTTGTTTTTTCTTTTACATCTCAGTTGCTCATCTGCTGATTTGCTGTGGTTAAGATCCTGTCACTGGCTTTCCCAGAGTCTGTCTGAGCTCGAATGAATACCCTTTTCACCCCAGTGAAAATGATTTTCCTTGATGTTTTCCCAATCTATCTTGAGCTGAAGAGTGGTTTCATTCCATCTGATTCAGTTCATGTGATTTTTGAGGGAAACTGAAAAAATTTAAGCTGCTTCCTGACTTTACTCCACCATCTTGGCTCCACCCCCAGAAGTCTTACATCTAAATTCTTTTTTGTAAAGCTTTTTATTTTCAAAACATATGCATAGATAGTTTTCAACATTCACCCTTGCAAAACCTTGTGTTACAATTTTTCTTCCGCCTCTTCCCCATCCCCTCCTCTAGATAACAAGTAATCCAATATATGTTAAACATGTGCAATTATTTTATACATATTTCCAAAATTATTATGCTTCACCAGAAAAATCAGATCAAAAAGGAAAAAAAATGAGAAAGAAAACAAAATGCAAACAAACAACAATAAAAAAGGTGAAAATATTATGTTGTGATTCACATTCAGTCCCTACAGTCCTCTCTCTGGGTACAGATGACTCTCTTCATCACAAGAACGTTGGACCTGGCCTAAATTACCTCGTTGTTGAAAAGAGCCATATCCATCAGAATTGATCATCCTATAATCTCATTGTTGTTATGTATAATGATCACTTAGTTCTACTCACTTCACTTATCATCAGTTCACATCCTACTGATTGTTTCATATAGAATAATATTCCATAGTTTCTAATCCCTTGCCACTACAAAAAGAACTGCTACAAACATTTTTGCACATATGGATCCTTTTCTCTTTTTTATGATCTCTTTGGGATACGGACCTAATTGAAACACTGCTGGATCAAAGCATATGTACAGTTTGATACTTCTTTGTTTTATATTGCTCCCTAAAATGGTTGGATCAGTTTGCAGCTCCATCAATAATGTATGAATGTCCCAGTTTTCTCACATCCCCTCCAACATTCATCATTATCTTTTCCTGTCATCTTAATCAATCTGAGTGGTGAGAAGTGGTACCTCAGAGTTGTCTTAATTTGCATTTCTCTGATCAATAGTGATTTAAAACTTTTTTATATGACTAGAAATGACTTTAATTTCTTCATCTAAAAATTATTCATATCTTTTGACCATTTTTCAGTAGGAAAATGGTTTATATTCTTATAAATTTGAGTCAATTCTCTATATGTTTTACATTTGAAGCTTTTATCAGCACTCATGGATGTGAAATTTTTTTTTCCCAGTTCATTGCTTTCCTTCTAATCTTGTCCACATTGGTTTTGTTTGTACAAAAACTTTTTAACTTAATGTAGAGTATGGACTGGTTCCTTGGATTCAGGGTCCTCAGGGTCAGCCAGAATCAGGATAAATTAATCCTTGTTCTTTAGGAGGAAAAGTAAATGAGGCAGGCAAACTGCCACTGGGCTTGCCAAAGATCTCTCCTGCATTCTGGAGTCTTGAGTCACCAGCCTCTCTCCTCCTCTTCCTGCTACCAAATGACTCTCTGGCCCCTCTCTCTCTGCCCTCCAATCCTTGCCTATCATTATCTTAACACCAAACATTCAGTAACCACGAATGGTGAGAAGAGCCATTTATCCAAACATATGCTAATAAAGTCATTTGTTATAGGCCAGAACTCTGAACTTGAAACAAAAGATTCTTACAAGATACTAAGTCAATGGAATTGATAGAGACAATAGTTATCTAATTTAGCATGGTTCGGTATGATTGATTTAATCCTACAAGGAGATGTTATGGGCCAAAACTTGAAACAAGGTATTAAGTGGAATTACTAATGGAATCAAGGAGACAATGGTTAAATCTGGTTTAGCACTGATTTAATCCTATAATAAATAATGGTTTCCTAGTGATATAATGATTGGTGTAAACTCAGTGTGGAGCATATAAGGGAGAAACTCTCAGGGCCAAAAAAGGACAAGTGCATTAGTCCTCCTTTCCATCATCCTCCTTTGTAGTGGTTGGAGGCTCAAGCACAAACCTATGAATTTGGGGAGATTCAGAAGACAGAGAAGGCAGGCAGGAGCTCAAGCTTTCGGAACCAAGGAGAGAGATAGGCCTCCAGAAAAACTGGCAGAGCCCCAGGAGATAGGACTTTGAAAGAGACAATAAAGCATTGGACTTTAACATCTGGCTGCATTTGTGGTGATTACTGAACTGAAACGAAGGCTGCTCCCAGAGACCTCAAGAAAACCTCAACAGAGAACATTACATTTTAAAGAGAATATTACAGTCATTGTCTTACATTGGATAGGCAATTATCTTTAAGTGCTTGGTTGTCTGATTCAAGCATACCTTTTTGGAGTTCCAGCCCTCTACACTTAAATTATGCATTTTGCATGCCGTATTGTACTTCAGTTCTTCTTTGGCCACAAATTCCTTCTTTCTCCACAGATCTGAGAGGTAGACTATCCTTTCTTCTAATTTGCTTATAGTATTGCTTTTTATATCTAAATGTGTTAGGTGTGGGTCAGTGCTTAGTTCTGCCGTACTAATTTCCAATTTTCCCACCAAGTTTTGTCCAATAGTGAGTTCTTGCCCCAGAAGCTGGGGCCTTTGGGTTTATCAAACATAAGATTACTATATTAATTGGCTATTGTGTCTTGTGAACCTAATCTATTCCACTGATTGACTACCTTTTTTTCTTATCCAGTACCAAATGGTTTTTATGACTGCTGCTTTATAATATAATTTTAGGTCTGGTACAGCTAGGCCACCTTCATTTGCTTTTTTTTTTTCACTAGTTCCCTTGAAATTCTTGACCTTTTCTTCTTCCAGATGAAATTTATTATTATTTTTTTCTCGGTCTGTAAAATAATTTCCTGGGAATTTGATTGGCATGGCACTAAATAAGTAGATTAATTTAGATAAAATTTTCATTTTTATCATATTAGCATGGCCTACCCATGAGCACTTGATATTCTTCCAGTTGATTAGATCTGACTTTATTTGTGTGGAAAGTGCTTTGTAATTATGTTCATATAGTGCTTGACTTGGTCTTGCAGGTAGACTCCCAAATATATTATATTATCTACAGTAATTTTAAATGGAATTTCTCTTTACATCTCTTATTGCTGGACTTTGTTGGTAACATATAGAAATACTAATGATTTATGTGGATTTATTTTGTATCCTGCAACTTTGCTAAAGTTTCTGTGAATTGTTTCTAGTAATTGTTTGAGTTTATTCTCTAGGACTTTCTGAGTATACCATCATATCATGTGCATAGAGTGATAATTTGGTTTCCTTATTACCTATTCTAATTCCTTTAATTAATATTACTAAAGCTAATATTTCTGTCACAATATTGAATAGTGATGGGGATAGTGCTCAACCTTGTTTCACCCCTGATCTTCTTGAGAATGGTTCTAGTTTATCTCCAACATATATGGGGCTTGCTGAAGGTTTTAAGTAGAAAATACTGATTATTTTAAGGAAAACTCCATTTATTCTAATACTCTCTAGTGTTTTTAATAAAAATGAGTCCTGGATTTTGTTAAGTGCTTTTTCTGCATCTATTGGGATAATCATGAGATTTCTGTTAATTTAGTTATTGACACAGTCATTTATTCTAATAGTTTTCCTAATATTGGGCCAGCCTTGCCTTCCTGGTATAAATCCTTCTTGGTCATAGTGTATTATTCTGGTGATAATTTGCTGCAATCTCTTTGCCAATTTATTTAAGATTTTTGCATCAATATTCATTACAGAAATTGGTCTATAATTTTCTTTCTCTGTTTTGGCCCTATCTAGTTTAGGTATCAGCAACATATCTTCTTTCTCTATTTTTCCAAATAGTTTGCATAATATTGGAATTAATTGTTCTTTAAATGTTTGGTAGAATTCACATGTTATTTCATCTGTTTCTGGAGATTTTTTCTTAGAGAGTTGATTAATAGCATGTTCAATTTCTTTTGCTAAGACTGTTTAAGTAATTTATTTCCTTCTCTGTTCATGTGGCCAATCTATATTTTTGTAACTATTCATCCATTTCATTTGGATTATCAGATTTATTGGCACACAATTGAGCAAAATAGCTCCTAAATATTGCTCTAATTTCCTCTTCATTGGTGGCACATCTAAATTCTTAGAGCAGAAGTTAAGTGAAACACAGGTTCATGACCAAACAAAGGATAAAAATAATTATAGAATGTAAAGTAAGTAATTTTAATTATGTTAAATTAAAAGGCTTCATCACAAACAAAATCGACACAACGAAGATTCGAAAGAAAGCAGAATTTTTTTTTATTTCCTTCACAGGCTAATAATACACTATTTCAAAGTCCGATTCTTTTTGTACAGCAAAATAACTGTATACTTGTATACTTATAGTGTATTTAATTTATACTTTAACATATTTAACACGTATAGGTCAACCTGCCATCTGGAGGAGGAGATGGGGGAAGGAGGGGAAAAATTGGAACAAAAGGTTTGGCAATTCTCAATGTTGTAAAATTACCCATGATTATAACTTGTAAATAAAAAGCTATAATAAAAAAAGAAAGAAAGAAAGAAAGAAAAAGAACTGGGAAAACATCTTTATAGCAAATGTCTTTATAAAGGCCTCGTTTCTCAAATATATAGGAAATGGAGTCAAATTTATAAGAGTACAAACCCTTCTTCAATTGATGAAAGATCAAAGGCTATGAACGGGCATGTAAAGAAGTGCTCTAAATCACTTTTGATTAGAAAAATGAAAATTAAAATAACTCTGTGGTACCACCTTCCACCTATCAGATTGGTTAATATAACAAAAAAAAGGAAAATGACAAATGTTGGAGAAGATGTGGGGATATTGATCACTAATGCATTGTTGCTGAAGTTGAAAATTGATCCAATCATTCTGAAGAACAATTTGGAACTATTCACAAAGGGCAACCAAATTATGTGTGTACCTTTTGATCAAGCAATATCACTATTAGCTTTATATCCCAAAGAGATAATTAAACAAGGAAAAATGGCCTGCATGTGGAAAATAATACCCTTTTTGTGGTGGCAAAATATTGGAAATTGAGGGGCTCCTCATCAACTGGGAATATCTGAACAAGTTGTGATATATGAATGTAATGGAGTAATATGTGTAATAAGTAATGATGAACAGACAGATTTCAGAAAAACCTGGAAAGGCTTGTATGAACTGATGCAAGGTAAAATGAGTAGCAACATTGTGTGATCGTCAACCCTGAATGATTCAACTTTATTCAAAAACACAATGATCTAAGACAAGTACAAAGGAAAGTATCATCTACATTCAAATAAAATAGGAATGGATATTGAATGCAGAACAAAGTATACATTTTTCATTTGCTTTGTTATTTTTCATGATTTTTTCAGTTTTGATCTGTTTCTTCTTTTGCAACTGTGAGTAATATAGAAATATGTTTTACATGATAGTACATATATAATCTACATTAAATTGCCTACCATTTTGAAGAGGGAAGGGGAAGAAATGAGGGAGAATAATTTAGAACTCAAAATATTGTAAAAATGAATGCTAAAAATTGTATTGACATGTAATTGGAGAAAAAATATAACATTACTTTTAAAAAATGTTCTTAAGGTCTTCTCTTCCCCAGTGACTTCACTCTTCTCAAGAAAGAGATGATATGGGGTAATGGAAATCAGTATGGTAGAAAGTTAGCAGACGATCTGGATTCAAAGCCCTACTCTGTCCCTAACTGTATGATCTGAATGAAATCATTTAACCTCTATGAAACTCATCTATTAAAAATGGAGAGAAATTGGACAAAATAGCTTTTAAGCTCTTTTCTAGCCCTAAATCAATAATCAAGTATTTATTAAGCACCCCTTTATACTGTTCTAAAGACTGAGGATCAAAATACCAAAACAAAATAGTTCATGCCCTCAAAAACTTAAAATCTAACCAGAGTGGGTAACATGTATATTAAACAAAGAACAATATCCATTAAATAGTTACAGGGCAAAGACGAAATCAAGCAAAGATCAAGATACTAAAGTGTCTACCTTCAAGGACCTTATGCTTTAGACATGGAAGAAAAAGGAGCATTAATAAATGAACAAATGTTTTAAGGCATCTACTACATTGTATGCACTGCTTTAGTTGCTGAGGGTTGTTATTTTAGCTGAAACTTGCAAGAGCCAGCAAAATCAACATTAACCCTTGCAAAACCTTTTGTTCTAATTTTTCCCTCCTCCCCCATTCCCTCCCCTAGCTGGCAATTAATCCCATATATGTTAAACATGGTAAACATACCTATTAAATTCGATATATGCATACATATTTACACAACTATTTTGCTGCACAGGAAAAATCAAATCAAAAAAGAAAAAAATGAGAAAGAAAATAAAATACAAACAACAAAAAAAAGAGGGAAAATGCTATATTGTGATCCATACTCAATTCCCTCAGTCCTGTCTCTGGGTATAAATGGCTCTCTTCATCATAAGATCATTGGAACTGGCATGAATCATGTCACTGTTGAAAAGAGCCACATCCATCAGAATTGATCATCATATAATCTTACTGTTGCTGTGTACAATGATCTCCTGGTTCTGCTTACTTCCCTTAACATCAGTTCACGCAAGTCTCTCCAGGGCTCTCTGAGATCATCCTGCTGATGGTTTCTTATAGAACAATAATATTCCATAACATTCATATACCATAACTTATTCAGCCATTCTCCAATTTGTGGGCAGCCACTCAGTTTCCAGTTTCTTGCCACCACAAAAAGGGCTGCCACAAATATTTTTTGTACATATAGGTCCATTCCTTCCTTTAAGATCTCTTTGGGATATAAGCCCAGTACAAACACTGCTAGATAAAATGGTATGCACATTTTGATAGCCCTTTGAGCATAGTTTCAAATTGATCTCCAGAATGATTAGATCAGTTCACAACTCCACCAACAATGTGTTAATGTCCTAGCTTTCTCACATCCCCTCCAACATTCATCATTATTTTTTCCTATCATCTTAGCCAATTTGAGAGGTGTGCAGTAGTACCTCTGAGGTGTCTTAATTTGCATTTCTCTGATCAATAGTGATTTAGAGCACCTATGACTAGAAATAGTTTTAATTTCTTCATCTGAAAATTGTTCATATCCATCTACCATTTTGGAAACCCATTCCACTTTTCAATAGTTTTGATTAAGAAGCTGTTTCTTTACATTAAGTCAAGAAAGGAGCAAAGTAGGAAGCAATCTGCTTAATGCTGTATTGAACCCTGAAAGGATGCTCAAAGGCAGGAAATAATTTGCCCATGGGCTCACATAAATTGACAGATCTGAGATCTGAACCCAAGTCTTTTCACTCTATACCATTCCTCTTGTATCAGAGTATCTCCTAATGACTAGATAGTGGTTAAATTAATGAAAAAAAGGCTTCCTGGAGAAAGCATTATGGTATATGGAAAGAATCTTGAATTTAGAGTCAGAACAATAACAAAAGCTCACATTTATATAGCAATTTAAAGAAAGATACATCATCCGGCTCCATTCTCACCAGATCTCTGGGAAGTTCACATTATTATTTCTTATCTCAATTTTACAGAAAAAGAACCTGAGGCTGAGCAAGATTACATGACTGTCCCTAGGTGGTACAGCTTGTATATGACAGTGATGTGATTCAAATTTAGGCCTTATTGACTTCAAACACAATGCTTTATTTTCTTGGACATACTGTCTCCAAGAGGACTTAGGATTAAATCTCAGCTCTGTTGCTCACTACATGTATGACACTGGACAAGTCTTTCCCTCTCATGGTCTCTGTTTCTCTTCTCTAAAACCAGGGGGCTACTCAAAGTTTTCAGTCCTATGATTTTAATATAAGTTTTTTTTTTAATAATTATAACTTTTTATTGCCTGGGTAATTTTTTTACAACATTATCTCTTGCATTCATTTCTGTTCTGACTTTTCCCCTTCCTCCCTCCCTCCATCCCCTCCCCCAGATGGCAAGCTGTCCTATATATGTTAAATATGTCACAGTATATACTAGATACAATATATGTGTGCAGAGATTTTAATATAAGTTTTGAGCTGAGTCTGAAGGATGCAATATACATGAATGTTTAGGAAGGGGTGGGATGGGAAAGGAGGCTCTTACAGGAGGACTCTGGGCTGTTCTCCCTGATAAAACACTCCACAGTTTTCATGGAATCCTGAGTCAGTCAACACTCCGTTAAAGAAATGTGAGCCAGGGACAAGGTTAATACCTGCATTATTGGCTTTTTATGTCTAGGAGTGAGAGAGGTACTGCAGGGCACTGTGTCTGAGGGGGATGTGATTTGATCTGCACTGTGACTGGAGTAGTGGTATAGCCTGACAGAGAGTCATTTAAAAAAGGGATCCTTTACTTCTGAAATTCAACTCCACTCTGAGGAGGTAAGAAATCACCTTGGGGAAATTAAAGAAGCCCTATTGAGTGATAGTGGGTGGGATGAAATAAATTACCTATTTATCAGCCCATCAACAAAGCACTTTTTGAGCATCTACCATGTACTATACTGGGGGGGCTGTGAGAGATATAAAAGCCCCTGACCTAGTGGGGCTCACTGTCAGATAAGGGAAATGGATTATAGAGAAACTGATGACCATTTCAGGCAGTCAGGAGAGGAGAGGTATGTCTGTGCAGCCAATAAAGCAAGAAGAAATGAGAGGAGGCAAATATTACTGAGAGCTGAGAGCCTTCGTGGAGGAAATGGATTTGGACTGGGCTTTGAAGATTGAATAGGGATTAAAAAGAAACAGAGAAGGCATTTGAGATGAGAGAAATCATGTAAGCAATTATGGAGGCAGGTAAGGTATATTCTAGGGGTCCTATCCAACTGGTGGGGAGAATGCAAGTTGGACCAAAAAAGGGAAGGCTGGGGACAATAATAACAATTGACATTTGGGTTAAAATCTCCAAATCACTTTACACAGATGATCTCATTTAAGGCTCACAAGGAAAAAAGGAAACAAATCTTTTTAAAGTATTTACTATATGGTATATGCTATAGCACTATGCTAACTGATAAGAAGATAATAAGGAAAAAAAAACTAACTCCTGATCTCGAGGAGCTTCCATTCTTAAGGGAAATAGCATCCAAAGGTAGCTGAAAAGTGGGGGTCCAATGTGGCTTGGAGGAGGGGCAGAATTTAAATGTCAGGGACATGATGGGAAGGAGAATAAAGGCAGACCGTCTTTGCTCCTTTCATGATATGGCGATTCCAAAGAGACAACTAATTTGGGAAGTGAGCACTTCAGATATTTTAACCTTTCATTTTAGACATCAAAGATCCCATGTTAAGACCTAGAAGGGGTTCTAGATGTCAGAATTCGATTTTTCTATTTTGCAGATTATGCAATCAAGGATCAGAAATGCTAAGGGACTTACTAATGTTTCCATAGCTAAAGAGTCAGAGGTAGGATTCAAACCCAGATCTCTCTCCATCTCGATCTCTCTCTGTCTCTCTGCCTCTCTCATCTTTCTCTCTCTGTGTCTCTCTCTGTGTGAACCTGGTATTTCTATTTATTAATTTAGTTTCTTCATAAATGTTACATTATCATTGGAAACCAGTATAGGATAGTGGGATGAAACCTGGACTTAGAATCTGAGATATCCAGGTCCAAATCCCTCTTGAGATATCTAATAACTCAACTCTGTAACCATAGGTAAAAGGGTAAGTCAACCTGAGCCTCAGTTTCCTCAGTTGAAAAACAAGAGTAATAATATCTCACAAGGTGTTCTAAGTCTTCAGTTTAGACAAAAGGCTTTGAAACTTCTATGTGTTAACCTTAGCAGTCAGCTATTAGTAGTCATTTCATAGTTTCCAGCTTGGTATCAAAGTCATTCCAGCAAAGCTATTCAACATCTCTCTTAACAAATCCAAAGTTACTATACTTCCCTTCAAATACAGTTCTTAAATGTATTTCTTAATAATAACTGTCTTTTATATATATACTCTAATGTAGGGTGCCCAAATTATTATTCCTATTTTTCAGATTGGGAAACTGAGACTTAGATACCTTAAATGACCCTCTTACATTGCTGCAATTAAGAAAGTCAAGTTTCTGACTCCAAATCTGTGGCTACTTCAATGGCTCCAAATGAATTTTGAAGTCCTAGTCTCAGAAATTCAAATAGCTCAACCTTTCTCCCTCAGTCCCAGCTTCCAGTTGATGTTCCTCCTTTCAAAGCAGCTCAGGTCTCCCCCACTAATGCGTTGTCACAATGCATCGGCAGCTCATCTCTCTCTCTCTGGCGTGGGCAGATGAGGTCCCTCAGAGTCTGGGCAGAGAAGCCCAAAGAATCTAATAATGCCGCTCATCAGTCTGGGCCAAATGACAGTTTTCACCCAGCCTTCCAAGAAGCAGATGAATTCGATGTGTCCTTTGCTTTCCCCACAGGCAGGGATTCTGCTTTCCTTCTGAAGAAACTGGCTCCAGGCAACTTTGCAGGCATCCCATTTTGCCCTGACAATGCTTTATTTTTTTTCCCTTCTGTCTCTCAAGGTTTTGTCTTGTCACAATGTTGGAGACATTATTGCTTTGCAGTGAACCAAAAGGTTATTCATTTTAGAAAATACCACAAGGAAAAGTCTGCTGTTCCCCTGAATTATGTTGTAGTCAAGGGAGTGGGGGAGAATCTCTCCTGATGGACCATAAGGAGTCCAGGGTAATAGTTTTTATTCTTAAGGAAGTGAAGGTCATGGAATGCTAGATTCTAACAATTGGAAAAGCCATGTTTTCAGAGGGCATCTTGTGTAACAAGACTTGGGCAGGATGCAACACTTTTGCCCTACAAGCCATCCTCTATAACCGAATTGGCGATATCAGCTTTATACGAACTATAGCATGACTAATGATTCACAGCAACTCTTGAGACATCCAACACATCTTCAAAACAAATGTTGACATTGTCCCTCACAGCAATTCATCTAGCCTTGGCCTGAAGAATCCCTAGAATCAAAAACTTACTATTTCCTTCTCTCTTTCCCCGTGAATGATTATCATGCTTTAGCAGTGATGACGGGTCACCCTTTGTGGAAAGTGTGCCTTCTACACAGATGTTGGAGTAATATGGGTTCATTCTGCTGCAACCATAATCTTTAGCCGGACCAGGAAAAACTGACTTAAACCACTTTTTTTTTCTTGGAGATTCCTAGTGTTACACTGACAACCAAGTAGTTGATGTAGGAGGTGAAGGAAGTCCATAACAGTAACGTGATGGCAAGCATACTCAATTTGTACTTAGGTGTCTATTTTCCCACAGACAATAATAATTCACCTAGTCATAAACATAGCTTTGTTCCTAAAATGATCTCTGTTATTTCCAAGAGAAGCTTGGGGTAGGAAGTTCATCTTCGCCAAGACTGTTGAACTCTAAGACCATCCTGATGATCAGACAACCCCTGAAAGTGCTCCCAGTACCTGTATCTGACTTTTACAATAATTCAGAGATGATGCATGTCTAATTTCTAAAATGCTAGACATTAGTGACAAGCTAATGGGGAAGGGATAATTTTTTTTTGGAGAGTGTAACTACTATGAGCCTGTCCTTAGTCTGCTTATTTTGATTTTGGGTGCAATTATCTGTTAGTGCCATTGGTCCATAGCTAAAAAGCAATTCTGTAATCATATCTTCATGAATGAAATCAGAGGCAGCTTAAATATGTAGTAGATAAAGTGTTGCATCTGGTCAGTGTAATGTCTGGACTAGCTCTCTGGAGGCTCTTGATAACTATCCAAGTCCTTTGTCTTAGAAGAGGAGTGATGAAGAAGGACTCACATGGATGGTCAAACATGGAGTCCATTTATTACAAATTCTATTAGTCTCATATACCCTAATACCCTTACCTAACTATAGCACACTGTGCATGTGCTAACTAAAGGACCATACAAACAACTTGCTATTGTGTGTAAATGTCTCTTTGCCACTTAGTATCACTCTGCTTTAATTACAACTCACCACCCCTTGACTTCTCAGGAAAAACAAGAGCCCTTAAGGGGAGATGGCAAGCCAAATCAGACACTGTCAGCAGGGTTCCTTTTACTGGACTAAAGGGTCTTATACCTCGCTCAGGGTTCCCCACTATCTGTGGCCTTCTACAGGTCAGAAATTCCTATGTGCAAATCTGGCCTCAGAAACTTACTGGGTGTCTGTGATTCTGGAAAAGTCATTTAATATCTGTTGGAATCCTTACTAACTGCTAAGTAATTAGAGTTGATCTAATCTTACAAGAAGATGTTTTGGCCAGAACCTGAAACAAGGTACTAAGTAGAACTAATTAAGACAAGGCTTGTGTTCACACCTTTACTCATTGGAGTCCACAAGTATGCTAGCTTCACAAAGTACACTTTCTAACTTCAAGAGAGTCCACACCTTAAAGCTCTTTGGGCCAGAGAGCACTATGGGAGAAAACCCATAATCCCATTCTCTCAGAAGGTTCACATATAAGGCGAGACAGCCATTCCAGAATACACTTTTTCCTCTTGGCTGGCTGATCGCGCTGGACTCGAGAGGAACGACTCTGGTGCAGAGAACACTTTTGACGGATTCCAGGGGAGCTACACCAGAAGCCCTCTCTCCGCGGCAAGTTGGTGGCTGGACGCCAGAAGCCCTCTCTCCGCGGCAAGTTGGTGGCTGGACGCCAGAAGCCCTCTCTCCGCGGCAAGTTGGTGGCTGGGCTCCCCAGAGCGAGATAAGAGAGACCTTCCATCTCTGTCTTGGTTGGAGGCAGAAGAAAGCAGAGGCAGAGGCTGAAGGACAGAACCTTTGGATTTGGAGACATCCGAAGGGCTCCAAGCCTCTAAACCGGCTGTGCTCTGAGAAGAACAAACTCCAACATTTGAACTCTTAACAAATATCTGTCTCCATTTCCTCAACTGTAAAATGGAGATAATGATAGCGTCTCCCTCTCAACATTATTTCTGAGGATAAAATGAAATAATGTTTACAAAGCAATTTTCAAATCTTAAAGTGCCTTGTAATTTCTAGCATTTTAAAAGAAATCATAATCTAAAAAGTCCATTTTAGGGTGAATGAAACAAACATCTTGTTCCCTCCTCTGTAAAAAGAAAGAATTGTACTCTAATAAAGGAGGGCTAAGATTCTTTGAAGCTCTCAATGCCTCTGATTTTATTTTCCATTTTCATGAGATGAATGCTCCCAGCCTACAAATTCATGATTTGGAGGTCAATCAGAAGATCCGGGAAACAGTTTTTGCAGGCTGAATGTATATTTCTCCTTCTCTACCTGGCAGCCTGTCTTTCTGATGCACAGACTATAGCTCTAGGTCCTGAACTAAAGGAATCTCTGGTTAGAAGGTATCACTGAATTTGACAAAATATATCCAAAGATGTTCTATACCATCAGGATGGAAAAATCTTTGGGTGTCGAGAAGCCCTCTGAAGAGTCTGTAAGTAAAAAAAAAAGTAAGTTGATTATAATGAAGGGAAAAACAAATTGGAAAGCTTCATAGAGGGCAGGTTTTTATGTGTAGTAGAATTAGTGTAACCTAGAAAAGTTCCAGGAAAATCTCCTTCACTTAAATAACTGCTCCCTTCCCTCTACCCTCTTACCCTTCCTACTTATCCCATAAACCTATATTCTATCATGAGTATTAGAATTAGAGGGCTAGAGAATTTCAGAGCTGGGAGGATCCTTCCAGTTATGTCCTCTGGAGTATCTGTCCTTCATATTAGACCTGTGACCTCCTCCTTGGAAATTACTCGGTGCTCATGCATGGGGATTCAAACCAGTAATGAGCCATCCATTACTGTATGCTTCCTCAATACCCTAAGTTTTCATAAGAACACTCAAAAGTGGCAATTAAGTATACACCAAAAGTAGTAGGAAGAGGATTACATTTGTATTTAACTAACTTGCATTCATGGGGTATCTAAGTGATTCAATGGAAAGAACACTGAGCCTGGGGCTAGGAATAACCGAGTTCAAATCTGGCCTCTGACATTTTTGTGTGACCCTGAGCAAGTCACTTCACCCTGGTTGCCTCAGTTTCTTCATCTATACAATGAGTTGATTATATATATGACAAACCACTCCAGTATCTTTGCCAAAAGAACTCAAAATAGGATTATGACAAGTCATTTTTGTTTTTTCTAAGTATAATTTATTAATTGAATTGAATTAGATTTTAACTCCAACTCTACCACTTACCAGATTCTGTGACACTGGACTAGTCATATATCCTCTGAGTTCTGGATTATTCTTTGGAAAAATCAGTATAATAACAGCACCTCCTTTATGGTGAAGTTCAAGTAAGATCACGTATGGGATATAGTGGTAGAAAGGCTATTATTGTTGTTGTTTGTCTTTCATTCTTGAAGAGGACTGTGATGTCAGAGAGGTAATGCCATGACATGCAAGTGAATTGGATTTAAGTAAGGGAGGGCTGGGCAAGGGCACTTGCCTCACTTTCCCCTCCAGAGACATCTGTGTCCAATGGCCAGATGTAGACATGCTCTGGAGTTAGAGAGGTGGGTTTAAATTCCACTTCTGACATTAGCTACCTGGATGATCTTGGACAAATTACTACACTTGTTTAGGTCTCTGAAAAATAAGAGGGGTTACTTAAATTGCCCTTGGGGTTTCTTCAAGCACCAAGATTAAAGCAAACAAATGAATAAGTGAATAGATATATAAATAAAATACCAACTATTCTTATATCATAATGCAGATTCATTCCATACCTTAACCAGTCTTCAATAGAGAAATAGTGGGTCTGAAACTCGTCAGTAGGATAAGTGTGACTGTAGACAACACTAATGGGGAGGGTTCGAATCAGGTACAAGATAGGTATATTTCTCTGGGCTGTAGATTAGGTTTTTGCTCTGAATGTGAAGTAAGTATTTTCCATTGATTTCTCCAGTTCATCTTTTTGGGAGGAATTCATGATGCATGGCTAAGCCCAACACAAAATAGGGACAAATCCCTTCTTCCCCCAGAAATCACTGAGGACAATGAAATAATTCAGCCAGTGGTGTAGTGAATAGGGTGTCAGTCCTGCAGTTGGGAAGACTTCTCTTCCTAAGTTAAAATGTGGCCTCAGACACATACTAACTGTGTGATTCTGGACAAGTCACTTAACCCAATTTGCTTCAGCTTCTTCATATGTAAAAAGAACTGGAGGAGGAAATGGCAAAGGATTCTAGTATCTCTACCAAGAAAATCCCAAATGGAGTTAGGGAGAGTCAGACTGAAATAACAACACAACAGGAACAACCACATCTAGAGAAGGCATCTCTAAACCCGAGGCCATTAGAAGACCATTCTTTTGGAGCCTTTTTCAAGGGTCACAGGGATTTGTCACAAGTCACAAGTCACAAATCCCAAATAGGACTCAGCAAATGCCCAACCAACAATAGATGACTAAGATGCTATGACATTACTAGAGAACATAGGGAACTCTTTAGCATTGAAGATCTGTGTTACCCTATGTTTCTTGGACACATATGGCACTTATCCATGTAAAAAACTCTTAATGCCCTTCTCCCTCAAAAAAATTAATCAACAAACAGAGAAGATAAAGTGACAAGGTTAGATTTTCACTATGGACATTAGACATGTTCTTCCATAGACTGCTATTTCATCAGTTCAGGCAAACAAAGAAACACATGGAGAACATATACGTGGGAATACATGAGGCCAGATAAAGTTAATGGAGAAGCATGTACAATGATACACATGTTTCTTACACATGCATGGAACACATGTTGGAGAATGCAAACCTCCAAAGTTGTAGAATTGCCATTATCATCTGATGGTATCTGAACACCTTAGCTCTCTTATTTCCTGATGAGCAGTTGTTAAATCTTATGCATCAGCTTCTGTGCCCTGGGACTAGATCTGTTTAGCTCTACAACTTCCATCTGGGGTCTGCATTGTTCTTATTGGTGAGTTGCTCCCATGACCCACTCTTTCTGATTGGCCCCAGTGGCGATTCACTTGACACTCCAAACATATTCTTTCCTGACCTCACATGACAAAGGCCTGTAACTCTGGTCACTTTTTAAGTTCTAAATCAGGGATTTTCTATTTCATCTTAGAAATCTTATGGAGTCACTGAAGGGTTTAGAGCAAGATAGTGACATGGCGGGGCATGTGCTTTCTGGCTACTCTTGACACGAAGTAGTTTGACGTTGTCAAAAGAGCACTGGACTCAGATTCATAAGACAGTGGACCAGAGTTAAAAATGCCTGAAAAGGTAGGATGAGGTCTGAGATTCTTCTTCTTCCCATAATTGCTTTCATTACTTCTGGGCCATTTAAACATCATCATTTGAGGATGAATCTCAGCAGGAGTTGGGCAGCCTCCCAGATTTGGGGCATCTGTCTGTGCTTTGCTATAATAATGAACTTTTCACTAACTGCCTCTCTTACCTGTGGTCAATTTCAGTATCATCAGATTGACAAACAGGACCCAGCGGGAGATGAAGGAGGAAGGAGCATTTTGGCAAATGGATTCTAGCAATTAACCTAGCAGGGAGACCTGGAGAAGCTGATGACCAGAGAGGCCCATGTTTGACAGGATATTACTCCTCCTGGATTGAAACAGGGCTAGGATCAACTTAGGCCTGAGAAAAGAGCTTGCCTTCTATTTTACAGTGTGATTTCAAGAGTGACAGAAATCCTCCTTCCCTCAGCCTGAGTCATCAAATTGTACTATTGGAGCAAAGGCTATTAACCCGGAGTCCATTATTTTCCTATCCATCTATCTATTCATCTATCCATCTATCTATCTATCTATCTATCTATCTATTCATCCATCCATCTAGCCATCTATCTATTCTATTTATCCTGTCTCTATCTATCTATCTACATTTATGTGTATATATATATATAGAGAGAGATAGATAGATAGATAGATAGAGATAGTAAATGTAATGTATAAATATAAATGTATTTACTGTACATATATGTACGTATATATAAATGTACACATGTTTATATACAGGAAGTCTATATCTTTATATGTAAATCGATAGAGATGCATATATTATATATATATTTGTTATTTTGTTCAGTCATATTTTTAATTATGTCTGACTCTTTGTGACTTAATTGGGGATTGTCTTGGTAAAAATACTGAAGTGATTTGCCATTTCTTTCTCTAACTCACTTTGCAGATGAGGAAACTGAGGCAAACACAGTTAAGTGACTTGCCCAAGACTCACATAGTAAGTGTCTGAGGTCAGTTTTGAACTCAGGAAGAGGAATCTTCTTGACCCCAGGCCCTGCATTCTATCTATTATACCACCTAGCTGTCTGTTACATGTGTAGTTCTATTTCAATATAATTGGTTTCCTTTGTAATCTTTGTATTACATTTTATGCACTTAAAAATACATGTGGAAAAGGAGTCCCAAAGCTTCACCAGATTGACTGGTGATGGGATTCACAATATCACAAAATTTAAAAACTCCTGTGCTAGAATTTTATTCAGAAGACCTGGATTTAAATATCAGCGCTTCTATTTATTGTGATTCATTATAAGAAAAATGCTTTTTAACAATGAGAACCATCCAGAAGTAGGATTGTCTGTCTTGGAATATAGTAGATTCCCCTTTCCTTGAGGTTTTTCAATGAAGAAACATGATCACTTGTTGAAGAAATAATAGCAAAGATTCTTATTCAGTTAAGGGCCATACTTTCAGTTCTGACAAGTCAATGTTTAACGTCTTAAGGTCTCTGCTAGCGCTGATATTTTACCTTCTAAGTTTCCTTCAAACTCTGATGTTCTGTCTTCTAAGATGCCTCACAACCATGGCATTCTATGTTTTAAGGTTTAAGCTTTTACATGCAATGTTTTAGTTTGCATTCTAAGTTCCCCCCAGATCTGACATTCGATGAATCATTGATTCTTGGGTGTTATTCGGTTCTAAAATTCTTTGTTCTAAGTTGCCTCCCAGATCTGACATTTTATGAGCCCATGGATGGGGATTAACCAATCAAATTCAACAAGCTCATTGAGCTATAAAAGGGAGTCATGAGGCTTTACTGGGAAATGAAGGAGAAGCCATTTTGTGTAAGAAGGGCTCTGAATACTAGATTTCCAGAGACCCTCTAGTATCCCCTTATTGTCTGCCAAAGACTTTTGGCTTCAGATAACTAATAGGGCCAATCTCACATCTTCTTTCACCAGTATCTATTTTGAAAAGTAAACCAGCTTTTTACCTGTCTGGCTGCTTGCTTCCAGGCCTCTTGGACCTCTGAATTGCCAAAAAACAACTTTTCTGGGTCTCTCAGTGGAGTACAGTAGAATGCCATCTCCTAATAAGGCCCAGGGGGACTGAAAGGTAGGAAGGGATGGGCTTTTTATTGCTTTGGGTACTTAAGATACATTTTTATTTCCTATTAGTCCAAAGAAAAACCATCAACCTTATTTTATAAATTTGCAGGATTCAGCTTAAACAACATTAACAAAAAGGAGGATGTTTCTTCTAATGACACAATCTAGTACTCATAAATTTAATTAAGGAGATGCAGTAATTCATTAAAATGAGAAAGGAAATACCAAATGAATTTTTCCTTGTCATGATTACAATAGCTTATATTTATCCAGTACTTGAAGGTTTACAAAGTGTTTAATACAAATTATTCCATTTGATCTTTTCAATAATTCTATGAAGTAGATGGAAATCTTGGATTTTTCCCCCATTTTACAGTTGAGGAAAATGAAGCATAGAGAAATTAAGTGGTTTGCTCAGGATCCCACAGCTGATAAATTGATTCAAGTAATACTTGAACACCTCTTCCTGATTTAGGGTTCAATACTATCCACTATACTAGAGGTGTCAAACATGCACCTTGGCCAACATTCCCCAGATTAAGCCCTAACTGAATTAAGTTGTCATTGGGGACCATTTAGTGAAATAAATAGAAGCACAATAAAAAGATAGATATTATTACATTTTTAAAACTAAGTCAACATATGGCTCACAGGGTTGATTGTATACAGATTAGTGACTCTCATTTCTGTTTGAGTTTGACATTATATATATAGCATCACATACCAAGCTTATTTAACCATTCCCCAATCAATGGGCATTTTCATGGTTTCTAAGTCCTTAAAAGAGTGTTGCTATGGGCTCGATATATACTCTTCTTTATATCTGGTCCCCTTGAAGTTTATGCTTACTAGTGAAATTTCTAGATCGAAGAATATAAATGTGTGAATCATTTCTTCTTTCCCTATAATTTTGAATTTCTTTTCAAAATGGAAGTTTGGGAATTCATATATCCACTGAAAGTAGATTTGGCATATCTGGTTTTTTTCAAGATTTCTCTTTTGAACACACATGGAAATCTTACTATTTAAAGGAATCTTGTGGTAATTTTTGAAAAATGAAAGTATATTGCCATCTACTAATTCAGCTGATATTTGTTTGGATTTTTAAAATAATAGTGGAAAGCAGGTTCCAGTTTTGAAACAGTCATAAAACAGGAAAAGTTTGGAAATTATTTTCTCAATCCCAGAACTTGTCTTGGCAAGATTCAGAAATTAATTGAATCAAATTAATTAATGTTAATGGAGAATAGAAGGCAAGATAAAAAGTGATGGCAGGAAGGAAAATATTAAAGAAAACTTCCCCTGTTCAGAAAAGACTAGGACAGGAGTCAGTAAAGGATGAAGATTCTGCAGAAATCTTTTAAGCAACTGGTGACTTTCTTTCTCCCCCTCAATCCATTGTTAGAATCATAGCATATAAACCAGAAGATATTTTAAAGACAGTCTTGCTCTCCCACTTCATTTTATAAATGAGAAAGCTGAGCCATTTAGAGTTGAATGGTCTTAGAAACATATAGTTCAACAAATTTCATTTATTTAGTTATTCATTTATTCATTGATTCATTTATCTATTTCTTTTATTTACTTATTTGTTTGTTTATTTTATTCATTCATTCATTTATTTGTTTGTTTGTTTATTGCAATTTAGGAACTTTAGAACCAGATATTGACTACCCCATCTCACAAAGATAGGAGACCCAGACTTGGATACAAATGCCTAAACTTAGTATGCTCTCTATTAGACTATAACTTCTGCAAGGTAGAAATAATTGGTCAACAATCCCTTACAGGATTATAGGATTATGGATTTGAAGCTGGGATTGGTTTTTGAGATCTCCTAATTCAACCTTTAGGGGGCACAAAATAAAGATTTGCATCAAATTGAAATTGGGGAAAAACATGATTCAAATCCAGCACTTTGGATTCCAATTCAACGTTCTTTCTAAAGTATGGCATGAGGTAGATGGCTCCATATAACTTTTCAAGTCATGTACAATCAACCAATCCATGAAGGAGAAGATAAGCACATGTATAATACCTACTATGTTGCAGGTGTGAAAACTATTATCTCATTTGGTCATCACAACAGTCCTAAGAGGTAAGTGCTATTATTATCACCTTTTACAATTGAGGAAACTGAAGGAAACAAAGAGAGACGAAGTGATTTGCCTAAGGTCATACAGCTCAGTGAAGTACACTGTACCTTGAATCCTCCATGAAAAACAGAGATTGGATGTGAGGAAACTGGAGGAAACTCCATGGCCTTCATCTTTGGCAGATAATTTCTCTTAAAATCCTGTGCTGCCCATTGCTATTCCTTGGCCACATTAAGTATCTGAGGTCACATCTGAACTCTTAGATCTGACTCTGTCCACTTGGCCAAAGCCTCTTAAATTGTGGGTTGCAGCCCAATACAGGATTATGTAACTGAATATGGGGATCACAAAATTGTGATTTATTATCAGTAAATGTTTGATTCTTTTGCAAACCCTTTGATCCAGCAGTGTTACTACTGGGCTTACAATCAAGTAACACTGTGTTCGACAGTGACTGATCCGACTAAGCTCAGAATTTTCCATCTCCAGTTGGACACAAATAGTCCCTACAAGCATTTGAGGTGACTTCTCTAACTTTGCACACCTCACATTTCTTCTGAGCTAATTCAACTCTGTTTTGCTCATGAAGCACAGCACTATAAAGGTACGCCATGTGGGCCAGTCCTGTGCCAGTGTCTCCTGTGTCATACAATCAATCTAAAGTTCTTAACAGAGTGTCCTTGTATCACTTTTTCTGACCACCTTATGAGCACTTGCCATGTGTGAATTCTCCATAAAATAGTCTTTTTTCTCAGGTGTATGTTTAACATTTGAACAACGTGGCCTGCCCTGTAGAGCTGTGCTCTCTGCAAGAGAGTTGGAATACTTGGCAGTTTAGTTCAAGAAGGGACCTCAGGGTCTGGTACTTTCTTCTGCCAAGAGATCTTCAGAATCTTTGTAAGACATTCAAATAGAAGTGATTCCATTTCCTGGCACGGCGCTGATAGAGTGTCCAGATTTCACAAACACACAACAATTCAGCACAACAGCTTTATAAAACTTCAGTTGGTACTCAAACTATTACCTCTTCTCTCTCACACTTTCCTTTGGAGTTTCCCAAATACTGAGCTAACTCTGGCAATGTGTCTATCAACCTCATTATCAATTTGGACATTTCTGGCAAGTATCTGCCAAGGAAAATAAATTTATCTACAGCATTTAAAACTTCTCTATTTGCTGTAACCAATGTTTGCATGTATGGATGGTATAGTGTTGCCTAATGGGGTACCTATATTTTTTGATGCTGATTGTTAGGCCAAAATTAACCCAAGCAACAGAGAATCAAACTTTGTTGCATTTCAACAACAACATACTATATATACACACACACATATATATGTATATATATACACATACATATACATATATACATATATATGTATGTATATATATTTACATATGTATATATATAATATGTATGTGTATAATATGTATATATTCCCACACACACATATACATACATATAGATATCTGCATATATACTCCTATGAACACAAAGTAATTAAATACAAGATACTTTGGGGAAGGAAGGCATTAGCAGTTGAGGAAATGCTGGAAAGCTTCATGAAGAAAGTAGATTATTCTTATAAAGATTTTTTAGAGATTGGTACATAAGCATCCAGACAAGTGATTATTGCTATTTTAACTAGTCTTTTGGTAATTACAATGTCTGAATTGTGAGACTGGGGCTTTTGGTATTTTCCTCGTTTTTAGGTATATTGAGAATCAGTATGGAGTGTCCTGAAAATTGTCCCCTCCAAAGTAGACCTCTCCTGCTCACTTTTCCCTCTTTTATTTCCCTTGTAGCACATCAAGGACTCTGTTAGAGTCAAGCTGTGGCAGTTCTATTTTCCTTGTTAGAGAAAAGAGTTTGTTATAGAAATCCCTACAGATCTTTTCCACTTTTGTCTGTTTGTTTTCCTCTTTCCGGTATCATCCTTAAATGCTCTTGGGATGAGCAGGCTTAATTGGATCTCTCACTAAGCCTTCTGTAAGCTTATTTTCCCTAAGACCACTTTTTGCTGTTTTATGAGATATGATTCATAATTGTCCACCATTCCCTTCTAAAATATTTTACAAATGTGGATATATTCAAAAGGAACCAGTGATAATTCTTTTTTTTTCCCTGAAGCAAGTGAGGTTAAGTGATTTGCCCAGGTTCACACAGCTGGGAAGTATTAAGTGTCTGAGTTTGGATTTGAACTCAGGTCCTCTTGACCTCAGGGCTGGTGCTCTATGCACTGCACCGCTTAGCTGCCCCCCAGTGGTAATTATTTACTTTGAAATAATTTTGCCTTCTTTTTGCCTTCTCTTATATTTACAATAAGTGCCATCATTGATCCTAGTAGGGAAATGACCACCACAGGTACAGATCAGGGGTTCATCTGTAATTTATGGACTCAAAGAGCTGTCTGGAGCCCTGAGAGATTAAATAGTCTATTCATGGACATCCAGTTAATACCAGTCAGAGACAGTACTTGAACTCAGGTCTTTCTGTCTTCATGACTTGGCTCTCCATTCACCATGCTATCTTGCCACTGGTGAAGACTATGAAACTGTGGGGCAGTCATGGGATGTGATTGTCTCAGAATCCCAGAATATCAATTAGAAAGCTCCTTAGTGGCCACCTACTCTATACCGTAACTGAAAAGAATCTCTGCTATGACATACGTGATAAGCGATCCTCCAGTCTTGGCTCCAAGACTTCCAGTGAAGGGGAAATCACTACCTCTTTGAGATAGCACCTTCCACTTTGGCATGTCTTGAATTGTGAGGAAGTTGTTTCTCACATCAAGTCTTTGCATCCACTTCTCCTGTTTCCACCTTCTGAGAACAAAGCTCATCCATCTCTCAAGTAGAACAAGGTTAATCCCTTCCTCATAGGAGAGCTCTTCAAATACTTGAAGGCAGCTATTATGGAAACCTGAATCTTTTCTTTAGAGAGAAAAGTCTATATTCCAAGTAATCTTGTAGCATGGGATTCCTAATTTGTTTCCTATTCTGGACTCTCCCATAACATGGTGTCCAGAAGTATTCCAGATGTGGCAAGATCAGTGTAGGATACAGCAGGATGATTATGTCCTTCTTTCTGGAAGCGATTGTCATATTAATGAAGCCCAAGATCACATTTGCCTTTTCTTCATTCTCAAACCACACCATTGATTCAAACTGAGTTTCTGGTCCACTGTAACCTCCAGATCTTTTTGGACAAATTTCTTCCTAGCCAAGGTGTCTTTCATCCTCTACAAGAGAAGCTGATTCTTTAAACTTAAACATGAGACTTAAATTTACCCCCATGACATTGAAGCTGGAGACAGCAGGGTATATATAGTGCAGGAGTTCATAACTTGGGCTCTATAAACTTTGTTATGACTGTGTTTTATTATTAACCTTGTGTATTTTTTTGTATTTAAAGACATTTTCTGAAGGATCTAAAGGTTTCATCAGACTGGCAAAGGAATCCATGACAGAAAAAAGTTAGGAATCCCTGGCATAGTGGATAGAGAGCCATCCTCAGAACCAAGAAAATCTGGGTTCAAATCCTGCCTGGGACATTAGTGGATCACAAATCTAGAGAAATCACTGAACTCCACTGTATTCCAGGCAATTGTCCTGTAATTTGCAGAGAAGGGCCACCCTTGAGTAGTAGAGGGAACTTCCTGTACTGATGAAATCATAAATTCAGTCCCTAGCCTCCCCTTTTTACCAAACTTGACCTAATGATCCCATTCACTGGGATATTTTTTGAACTCTGATTCTATCATACAGTGTGTTGTTCCAATAGCTTTTCATACTTTGTACCCAGTATTGAGACTGGTGAGAGAGCCACACAGTACTAGTTTTGCTTTAACAAGTGGTTAATAATTTACACAATATTGGTAAATTACACGACAGACTGTAAACTCCTTGAGGACAGGTTTGTGGTCCATTCCTTTCAGTTTCATCTGACTCTTCCTGACTCCATTTGGGTTTTCTTGACAGAGATGCCACAATGGTCTGCCATTTTCTTCTCCAGCTCATTTTACAGATGAGGAAACTGAGGCAAACATGCTCAAGTGACTTAGCCAGGGTCACACAGCTAGCAAATATCTGAGACTGAATTTGAATCTAGGTCTCCCTGATTCTAGATCCAGCGATCTATCTCCTATTCCACCTAGCTGAGAGTTAGTGCCCTCTCCGGTGCCCATCACAATGCCTGACACACAGTACTTGCTTCTCCAAATGCTTGTTGAATCACACTGAACTGGATTAAAAGCGATTCTTCCATGCAAAGGCTAGTATGCTTCTTATTAATTAGGCCTGGGAAAGCTTAGGTATCTGGTGCCGGATTATAATCACTTTTTAATTATATTTACTTTTATCATCAGAGAGGTGAGACAGGTTATTGGCTCAGAGATACTTATGATCTGGGCTTTAGAGAAACAAGGTAATGGCCCTGAGGAAGCTTCACTGATCCTAAAATTGAGGGATAAAACAAATTAGATACAGAAGTCAAGGCTGCCAGGCCCCAGGATGAATCTACAATGCTGGACAATCCCAATAAGCTCAGTGTTTTAGGCTGCCCATTTCCAGAGCTTTAGAGAAGTGGGAAAATAGAAAGAATTAAAAAAAAAAACTTCTTGCCTCCCCATGAAGAGTCTGAGTTTATGGACTGAGGGAATCTTCCTTATAATCCCGTTTCCCTGATGGATTGAGTATAGACTTCTAATTTTGTCATGTGTGGAAACTCGTTCACCAATGCAGTCTGGAAACTTCTCGGTAACATGATAGAAGCTTCTAGATTTATAGCTGGAAGAGACTCTAAAGCTATTTTTCTTAAGCCTCTCCTTTTACAGATGGGGAAACTGAGTCCCAGGAATGCTAAGCACTCTGCTCCAGGTCATACAGGTAGTAAGTTTCATAAATGGGATTTAAACCAAAGTTTTCTAACTTTGTCTTTACTTATTTTGTCTTTTTCCTGAGCCTCAATTTCCATATTTCTTAAATGGGGAAAACAACACTCATAGAGCTCATTTCACTATGACTTCATCAATGGCCACAAATTGAGAGTCCAAGGATCAAAAAACTTTTCTCCACTCTCAGTGGGGTCTCAGTTTAGAGAGGTGGCAGGCTACTTAATTCTCTTGGAAAGTTGCCTTAGGGCATTGAAAAATTAAATGATTCTTCCAGGATCACACAGTTAGTGTGGGTCAAAAACAAGACTTAAGCCCAGGGTTTCCTGATTCCCAGACCACCTTCTTTCCACTGTCCTTCTCTTGTTTTAATAAGACTCCATTATTATTTATGATTACAACTTCCTTCTGCAAGTATGGACTTGTAATGTTCACTTCTCTAAAATATAATGTTCTCTGGGAGCAGATTTCTTGTGGGGCTTCTGGGAGCAACCTTCCTTTCAGTTCAGGGTAATAATCACCTCAAATTCAGTCAGCAGTTAAAGTCCAGATCCTTTATTGTCTCCTTCAAAATAGCTCTGTTAGTTTTCTTAAAGGCCTATCTCTCTCCTTGGTTCCAAGACCTCTTGCCGCTAGTCCTTTGTCTCTTCCAGCTTCAGCCTCTAGCTCCCTCCGAATCTAAAGCCTCCAGCCAGCACAAAGGTGGAATATGGAATGAATCAGTCTTGCCTCCGAGAGTGGGCTCTTCCTCTAGTGGGCTGTCCTTTAGTGGACTTGTCTTTCTGACTTGTGAATCTCCTGGACTTGTGAATCTCCTGACTGAATCCTGACTTGTGACTCTCCCAGAGTCCCTAGTGGGCTTGTCCTTTAATGGGTTCCTCCTTATATAAATTCTCTTAAAGGTGTGAACTCTAAAGGTGTGAAGTAAGTACATAAGCATTGTCTATCATTTCCAGTGACTTAACACCTTGTTTCAAGTTCTGGCCCATAACATGGGCTTATTTGGTTGGAAGCTAAGGAGGAGCAGTGGATGGAGTTTGAAGTTGGGAGCCAGACACTTAGTGATGTGCTCTTGGGCAGGTCATTTACACTTTTTTTCTCCATTTTCTCAACATAAAATGGGAATATTAATAGTCCTTATTTCCCATGATTTTTGTGAGGATCGAATGAAATCATATCTGTGCACATTGCTCAGCACATATTAGATGTTATATAAATATTATTGTTACTATTGTTATTCTGCTGCTATTACTATTACTACTATTACTGGCTGCTGCTGTTGTTACTGTTACTGCTACTGCTGCTACTGTTATTAATATTACTACTGTTGCTGCTGCTGCTGCTTCTACTACTATTATTACAACTATTACTACTATTATACTACTCTTACTACTATTGCTGCTACTGTTACTACTGCTCCTACTGTTACTGTTGCTGCTACTATACTTTTGCTGCTACCACTACTGTTGCTACTGCTGCTACTACTATTGCTTTGCTGCTACTACTACTACTTCCATTGCTACCACTGTTACTGTTGCTACTATTACAGCTATTGCTAATGCTGCTGCAGCCACAATTTTTGTTGCTGCTATTGTTACTGCTACGATTGCTGTTGCTACTACTATTCTTCTACTATTATTACTATTACTGCTACTAGTGTTGCTGCTGCTACTACTACTACTACTGCTATTATAATTACTTTTACTACTATTATTGTTACTCCTTCCACTGCTGCTACTATTTCAACTACTATTGCTGCTACTACTAGTGGCATTACTACTATTACCATTGCCACTACTTTACTATTACTACTATTACTTCTACTACTACCATTTCCTCTAACTGAAAAGGTAATGTGTAAAAAGCAAACTACCAGATCCAGAAATCTCTGGATTCAAGTCCTATGTTTGATGCATTATGTGTGTGTGATTTTGGAGAAATCCAAATCTAGTATCCCAAACCCTCCAAGACTTGACATTACAGAACAGGTGAAAATCTCCATGGGAAGAAGACATGTCCTTTACCAACTGAATTAAATGTTAATTTCCCTTCCACTGCTCCCCATTAATTGCTTTCAATGTATTTTTGTATACTCATATTCTTGTCTCCCCAGAGAGAATGTAAGTTCCTTGAGTGCAGGGAGCGTTTCAATCATGTCTTCGTGTCTCCAGTGTCTGGCAAATAGTTATTTAATGTTTGTCTGATGAGCTCTCAGATCTTGAAGTATTGTCATCCTGTAGGGCTGGTTTGAGGCTGGGGCAGCTGGGGTTCCAGAATCCAATCTAGATTCCCAGTCAAGAATCAAGCCCTTTCAGAGCATCCTCTAACATTCGTAGAGGCCCTTCACATCAGAGTGTGCATTTTTCAGACTTCACCAGGGCCCCTGAATCGCTCAGAACTGTCAAGCCTACACCTTCCTCAGCAGTAAATTCCTGAGAATGAGGGCGGTCGGGCATGTGTGTATGTAATTACAGGAGCTGTCGATGATGACATTAAAACAAACTGTCTAGAACCCTGTCATTGATGGCACTTTGGAGGGAGTTGGGAAGAGCTGACATGTCAGGAGTGATTAGGGAAGGCAGATAATGGTTCACAGGGGGAGAGAGAACACTGGAAAAATAAATGAAGAATTTAATAGCACAGATTATGTTTTTAATTACTTTAGCAGTTGAATTGTTCTCACACTCCTGTAATAATCGGTGGGAGAAGAACTCCCTCTGTTCCTCTAGGAGGATCTGAGTCATTGCATTAATACAGAGAGGGAAATCCTCCTCCAAGCCAGGAAGCCCCAGCTCTTTGGGTTACTTTTGGAAACGACCAGTTCCTGGGCTCCTCCCTGTTGCTCAATTGTATCTTCAACTATCATCTTAGAGTTTCAAAGAATTCTTGGAGAGCTTGACTTTTAGAGAGGAGAGAATCAAGACCTGGATTTGGTCATTACACTGACTTTGAATTCAAATCCTGAATCAGCTAATTTTTGCCCCCTCCCCCCCCTTTTTTTTTTTTTGATCCTTAGTCAATTCCTGGTGCTTGTTATCCAGTCATTTCAGACTATTTGTGATCCTATTTGGAATTTTCCTAGCAAGGATACTAGAATGCTTTCTAATAGATTCTTAATAAATGTTTGCTAACTCACAGATTCAGCTTCTCTGGATCTCATTTTTTTCTTATCTGTATCATGAGAATGTTAAACTAAATGATCTCTTTTTTTATCTTGAAATGTTTATTTTTATTTTTATATTTATATAATTTATTTATATTTATATTTTATATTATTAATTTAATAATACATTATATAATAATATTATATATTAAAATATTATATAAATAATATTATGAATAGAAATATAATATAATATATTATATTTCTATTCATAATATTATTTATATAATATTTCATTTTTATAATTAAAATCTTTAAATTCTTTTCCATTGAAGTGAATAGAAAATAAGAAAAAAAGAATAGAAAAAGAAAGACAAAAAAAAGAAAAACAAAACAAAATATTGCCATGTGCCCAGCAAAACATCAGCAAGAATTCAAAATGTATAATTAAATTTCCCTTTCAAGAAAGCATAAATAATAATAGAAAAGATTACATTTATGAATGTCCATCTTTCCTTTGCTTCCAGGTAAGTTATTCTTTTGTACTCTGCTGAGCACTTTTTATTTTATTCTTTTTTTCTCTTTCATTCCCCCCACTTCTCTTAAACAGGCTACAATTAAGCATATGTATGTGTGTACAAATATATATGTATATATGTGTGTATATACACACATATATATTTACACCCACCAATGCACCCATACATACACATATATGTACAAACATACATACATACATATCCATATATATTCAGACACACATTTATATACATACACATTTACTCTTTATAAACATGCATCTAAAGCATTATTAATAGGGCTGACATAATGTAGATTTCTCACATGATTAAATCTTTAAGCTTTGATCTTGCATAAAATCAATGATTACTAGTCCTAATTTTTTTTCAAATATTTTCTATCCTGATCCTTGTTGTAATGTTTGTGTATATCTCTTATTTCCTATATCTGCTAAATCTTCTATTTTAATTCTGTTCCTTAACTTGCTTAACTCCCCCATCCTATGTATCCTTCCCTTATCTTCTCCCACCACCCTCCCTTCTTCCCTCTTTATCCTATTCCTATTAATTTACACACTTTAACCCATTCCTGTTAATCTAAATATTCTTCTGTACCTCCACCTTATCTTATTCCCTCTGCGCCTTATTTCTTTATAGATTTTGAAGGCTGCTATATCCTCCATGTTTTATATATATAATATATAATATAATATATATATATATATATATATATATGTATATATATATATATATATATATATATATATATATATATATATATATATATCATTTCCTAGACAGGAGATGAACCTTGACCTTCCCTATTCTTATAGTAAGTTTCTATGTTTGGGGTCTTTTCTATTTTGTGTGTTCTTTAAAAAAAGAGAGAGAAGTATTAGGGTAAGCACTTCTAACCTGGGATGAGAAGGATGGTGCTTTGGTTTCACTTAAGCTCTCCTCTCTAATCTGGGACCCCGAAAGCTCCACCCTCCTCCAAGTACCCACATCCAGGACTGTTCTTGCTCCACTGCCTCTGCACTCTCACTGTATTGGTTCCTTCTTACTCAGAGCTGTGTCTCAGCAGCACAAATGGACCTGGCATATCTAATTAGCAGAGGTTCTCTAAGTCTTTCTGAATTCAGAGTCCTTATTCCTCAAGCTGTCTTGGAGGTGAAAGTTCCTGTAGTAAAAGCTGAGGTTCTAGCCAAACCTGGCTAGCCCCAGGGATCTCTGCTGGCTCTTTCTTGGAACTAGCCTGGAGGTGTTTTCACTTCACTGGTTAATCCTAGGTCTGGGGTCTTTCTTTGAATCTTGTTGAATTTTCCCAGGAGGACCTCTCTTCTATCCCAAATTTTCTTTTTTGTTTTGGTTTTTTACCAGTCTATGTATCTCTATGGCATGAATTTGTTCTGTTTGTGGGGGAAATCTGGAGAATTTGAAATTTACTGACCTGCTCCACAATTATCCCAGAATCCTCTTCTCTCCTATATCGACTGATGTCTTAAAGTTCCTTCCAATTCCTAAAAATCTCATGAAAACTATTTAATAATTTTGGGCACAATATGGAAGAATACTGGTCAAGACCCAGATGAATACACCCAATGGACCCCTCTTAACTACTTGAAAATAACACTTCAAACCTAATTTTGAAACACAAAACAAAGAAAAGATCAGAGGGAGTAATTTTTTTCAGTCTAAGAATTTAGGAGGTTCATAGGATAGATTTACAATACAAACATGGGCACAGGCCTGCAAGATGTCAGGAGCACAACTAGTAAGCCTTGGAGGAGTCCATGCCAACAGCACCACCAGAAGCTTTGAAGACCATTAGCCCAGATGTGGTAAGGGGATTGGAGGTTAAATAATTTGAACAAGGTTACACAGTCAGGCTGGGGCAGAGGTGAGACTTGAACCCAAATCTTCTTGCCTCCAAAGCTGTGTCTCTATTCAAAGGTGAAGGGAGTCTCTCTCCTTGTCCAATGATCTTGTTACCATATTCAGCTACTTTCCCCCATCAAACTCTCTTATCTATGTGATCTTGGGCATGTCATTGAAACTCCTGGTGCCTCAGTTTCCTCATCTTATTCAGACTTTTCCATAGAGAGATAACAGCTCTGAAGCTCAACAGTATGAAGTCTAGTGATTATAGTCCTGGATACACATCATTACTCTCTCCCAAACTTATGAATCTGGGAACAAATTCCTCTGAGAATTCCTTAGGCCTTTTAAGGAGAAAATTAAGTTGTTTATCTCAGATCAGATTACATTTAAGATGAGGAGACTGGATGATCTCTAATATCTCTCCATCAATCTAGCTATGAAAATAGGGTCTTGTGTTCATGAGGATCTTGCCTCTATGGGCTGGTTTTATCTATAACTATCTAGTACTCTAATTTCAGAATCCCTAGGAAGGTCCGCCAATAGGGGATAAGGTGCTTATTTTGGAGAGAGGAAAATATAGAATAAAATTCTTAATAGTTCTATGATCATGGGCTAGATAGTTTGCCTCTCCAAGCCTCATATTCCTTTTCAGTAAAAAGGGGAAGGTAATTTCTTCCTTTCCTACCTCATAGAGTTGGTGTGAGCCCAAATATTATAATGTTCTATATAAATGGAAGCTATTTTTCTTAAAACACCATCACATCATCCACTTGCTTATTGAAATCTAAAATCTCTTTCTTTTTTTACAAGAAAGGAGCTTCTTTTCTTTGGGAACATTACTTTGCTCTAGCCACAGTACAAATCATTCTGGCAGAGATAATGCAAAAGACCACTATTCACTCTGAAGAACAATTCACTGATGTTGGATCCCTTCCTTGAAAGAGATTTTAATGGGAGTAGGAGAAAGCCCTAGTGAACACTGAATGTTAGAATGAAACTTTTTTTTTTAAGTAAGAATTATTTCAGTTTTTGTTTTTGTATTCCTAGATTGTTGGTTGTTGCTCTTTGAAAATGAAGGACAAACGACAACAACCCAATATTTAACCTAGTGTCTGGTACAAAGTCGGTACTTTAGAAATGTTTTGTCGAATGAGATGATTCAGGCCAGTTGCAATGGTCTTGTGACAAAGAGAACTATCTACACTCAGAGAGAGGACTATGGGAACTGAGTGTGAATCACAACATAGCATTTTCACTCTTTCTGTTGTTGTTTGCTTGCATTTTATTTTCTTTCTCATTTTTTTTCCCTTTTTGATCTGATTTTTCTTGTGCAGCACAATAATTGCAAAAATATGTATAGAAGAATTACACATGTTTAACCTATATAGGATTACTTGCCATCTAAGAGAAGGATTGGGGGGAAGGGAGGAAAATTTGGAAGACAAGGTTTTACAAGGGTCAATGTTAAAACATTATCTATGCACATGTTTTGAAAATCAAAGGCTTTAATAAAAAAAGAAATATTTGTTGATTAATTGGTGGTGAAAAATGTTGGTAGAGTTGTGGAATTAGAAGTGGGGAGAAGTCAGACCAAAAAAGAAAAAAGATACCAGGAGAGATGATTAACTTCCCTAATTGTACAATTTTCTTATGAATTTTTAAATAAAAAAACAAATCAAAACCTTGAATGTATCCCTCAATCTCAGAAGAAGATTTCATAAGTGAGAAACCCATGTACCAACTAGTACAAACAGCCTCATTTTACAGAAGAGGAAACTGAGATATAGAGAGGGTACATCCTTTGTCCAACATTATATAGCTAATATGCAGCAGAGCCAGGATATAATTCCAAGTCTTTTGACCCTAAAATGTATTGTTCATTCTCCTACAGTACTTTGGGTTGAGGAAATTATCTAATTGAAGATTGGGGAGGAGAGAATGACCTTGGCTCAGGCCACTTTCCCACCTCCCAATCCCTGCCAAGTCCATGATGCTAAGTGGATGAATCTCAGACCTGTTGAACATTGGGAACAGCTGTTGTTGCTTTTGGCCTGAAAAAAAGCCACTGAATTAAGCTGGACATTAAGTACTATTATCACATTTGCAGCCATGTTCCCTGGAAACAAGTTGAGGTTCAAATTAGGGAGGTATTGAAGAGCCCAAGGAAGGAACCAAAGCATTGGATAGATTTTTAGTACCTGTGATGGAGCTGTCCACTCCTGGGAAATACAGGAAAGTTAGGAGGAAGGATCCCTGTGGTCATAGGCTTTAGATATTAAAAGGATCTTAGCAATTAATCCAACCCTTTTATTTGACAGATGGCAAAAAACCAACTCTACAAAGGGGAAGTGACATCTTCATATTGAGAGAGATAGTAAATAATAAGATAGGAATTTGAACCTAAGATGTCTTAATTCATTAGAATTCTCTTTTGAAACAGGATTTTTCACTCAAACATCATTTAGAATGTTCCTATTCATGTTAAACATGTATTAATTGAAAGCAAGGGGCTGTCATGGTACTTGAGTCTGAGAAGGAAGGAGGCTTTTTTTTTTTTTAAATTAGCTTTTCAATTAACACAAATCTATTTTTCGTCTCCTCTTCTCCTCCACTCTCTGAAGAAAAGAAGAGGTAAACAAAAGCCTCGTAACAAATTGTACCACGATTGCACAGTCGAACAAAATAGATTCTCTCATTGACCTTGTCCAGGAGAAATGAATGTTTCAATTTGAAACCCAAGTCTATCATTTCTCTCTAGAATATAGGGAGCAAAATGCCAGCATCTTCTGTCATTGACAATCTCCAGTCTAGCCCAGATATATCTTGTGTGTACAGTTGCCTACTTGTCGTGTTCCCCTTTAGGCTGTGAATTCTTTGAAAACAGGAATTATTTGTTGCCTTTCTTTGTGTCTTCACACTTAGCACAGTGTCTGGTGTGGAGAAAGTAGCTAATAAGGAAATAAATGATGTCTGTTTTTGAATGACTGCTTCATCATGGCTCCTCTGCAATTGAGGTTTTTCGTTATATCTGTAAGAGTTCTTAAGTCTTTCAAAATCATTTATCTTTACAGTGCAGTTGGTGTCTTTATAATGATTTGCATGCAAAGTATACTAATGGCTATTTATTTCTCCTGGCTTTCTTTACTACATTCTGCATCAGTTTATACCAGTCTTCCCAGGCTTCCTTTAAAGATATTTCCTTCCTTATTTCTTATTAAAGTACAATAGTATTCCATCATAAATTTATATACTTGTGTCATTAAAAAGGTCTTCCTTGGGGCAGCAGGGTGGCTCAGTAGATAGAACACACCAGCCCTCGAGTTCAAATCTGCCCTCAGACACTTAACACTTCCTAGCTGTGTGGCACTGGGCAAGTCACTTAATCCCAATTGTCTCTGCAAAATAAATAAATAAATAAAAGTCTTCCTTTAATTTCTTGGATGAGCAATAAAAATATACATACACAGGTTATTCCTTGTAGGTGAAAATAATACTTATTATACTTCAGAAGGGAAACTATTTTGAGTTTCATTTTAAGTAATACAGATTGACTCAAACTGCCAAGATTTTCTCAGTTAACTATTTATGAGTCTTCCATAGTTCTTTGTTTGGGCCCATGGAGGCCTCTGAGACAGCTAACCAGGTTTGGGAGTTGGGCCTGTTTTTACCAGCAGAATAAAAATAGAGCCGAGTTAGTTTTCATCAAATATCAGGGCTATCCCCAGATCTGGCATTCTGTGGATGTCCTTTTACCTCTCTGACTTATCCTCTCCCATTCTTTATAGTCTTCTCATCATATTCCCTACGTGTGTCTCCCAAGGTTAAGTTGTTGATTTTTTTTTCCTCATGGCTTCAACTTTCACTTTCACTCAGATGACACCCTAATATTTCTGCAGCTCTTCCTTCTCTTCAAGTTCTAGTCCAGTGTTGCATTTATTGGATACAGTGCTGGACTTGGAATCAGGCTAGAAAGGTAAAAATTGCTATGAAACACTTACTATCTGGTGAGAACTGAGCTAAACACTGTGAATACTAATGCGAGCAAAAAGAAATCCCTTCGCTCCAGGACTACATCCTGATAGGAAAAAACACTACTTTAGAAGGAGTTGAAAAGTGGGTAAGGGTGAGGAAAAGATACACTAACAGGGGGATGGGGAAGAAGTCGGAATAATCAAGAGGAGAATTTGAGGGAGGGGAGTGAAAGTGTATGCTTGGATGGATCAAGTACTTCAAAATAGAGATTCTAGTTGAAATTTCCTAGCCAGAGGAGGGGCTATGTTCTAGGGTGAGGAAGCTATTGAGATATGGTTGAGAAATATCAAAAGTCAGGAGTAGAACTGGGAGAAGAATAAAGGAGTGAATATGATTGAATATTTTCTCAAAATGAACCAAGGGTCAAATTGAACCTCTGAAATTTACCCAATATGACCTTGGATAAGTCCTTTAACCCTTCTAAGTTTCAGTAAAAATGGGGGATTGGATTTGATATCTCTATGATCTCTTCCAGTCTTTTATTCTTAATTTCCCAATTGTACATTGGGCTGTTTCATTTGGGTTCACCACAATCAGATTAAGCTCAACAGATACAAAGTCATATTCATTACTTCATCCTTGGATCTACAATTTCCCATTTGTGTAGACTTTTTACCTCAGAGTTGCTTTTCTCTAGGACCCATAGGTTAAAATTCATATTTCTTAACCTAATATTCAAGGTCCTATATAATCTGACTCCAATCACTCTAGCCTGCAATATTTTCTTTTTACAGCTTTTCTTTCTTTCAATACCATATCTTATTTATATAATCCTCATGGAAATGGCCCTCTTTCATGCACAGTGACCAGAATTAATACTCCTTGACATTAGAATAGTCAGACCTCAGCATGAAAAGCACACTACACCGTCACCCATAAATTGTAGGGCAAATTTTGGGAAAAACATGATTATCAGTGGCTGAAATTTCTATTTCTGTCAATGTAAGAGCTAAAGAAACTAAATAAACCCTGAAATCATTGTTTCATAGGAGACACCTAGACTTGATAGATGAGACTAGCATGGTACCATGGAAACATGCTTAATTTGGAGTCACAGATCTGGCTCTTCCAATTTACTACCCTTTATTTCTGAGCCAATCGCCTTCTCACCCTGAAGATACCTTTGCCCTCCTGGCTCCTCCTCTGAGTGGGGAGGTCCTGTCCAGAACTCTCTTCCACAAAGAACTCTGGACAGCTTTGTTCTTCCTCTGACTCTCTAGACTCTCTCTTCTTTCATATATGGTCTTATCCCCATTAGATTGTAAGCTCCTTGAGGATAGATTGTTTTCTAATTCTTTGTTTTGCTTGTATCTGTTTCCCCAACACTTAAAATAGTGCCTGGCACATAATAAGTGGTTAATAAGTGTCTGACTATTATACTTTAACATATTTAACATGTATTGGTCAACCTGTCATCTGGGAAGGGGGCAGGGGCAAGGAGGGGAAAAATTGGAACAAAAGGTTTGGCAATTGTCAATGCTGAAAAATGACCCATGCATATATCTTGTAAATAAAAAGTTATAATTAAAAAATGAATTGGAGAAGGAAAAGAAAAAGAAAGAAAAATTATCTGGTGCCAACTTGGATTTCCAGACTTATTTAATATTAATTGTACTTTTTATACACTTTACCTTCTAAATAAGCATTATTATTCACTAAAAAAAATAACTGTTTGTCTATATATCTATCCTTTTATCTATTCATCCCTTTATATTTCTATTCATCTGTCTATCCATTGCTCTATCCATTCATTTATCTATTCACTCTTCCTTCCTTCCTTTTTCTCTCTGTCTCTTTCTTTCTGTCTTTCTGTCTCTACCTCTCTATGTGTGTTTTTCTCTCCTTCCCTTCATCCTTTTCTCCTTTTTTATTTTTGTTTCTTTCCTTGTCTCTTTATCTCTGTCCCTGTCTCTCTCTGTGTCTCTCTCTGCCTCTGTCTCTCTGTCTCTGTCTTTCTGTTCCTTTCTATCTCTGTTTCTCACTGTCTCTGTCTTTCTTTCCCTCCCTCACTTCCTTTCTTTCACCCTCCTTTCTTTCCTCTTTCCCTCCTGCTTTCTTTATGTCTCTCCCTGTCTCTGTGTTTCTCTTTGTCTCCTTCTGTCTCTCTCTTTCTCTTTCTCTGTCTCTGTCTGTCTGTCTCTACTTCTCTCTCCCTTCCATGTTTTCTATCTATCCCTACCTTTTTATCTACCTACTTTTATGTGACCTTGGACAATATAGTTAACAACTCTGGACCTCAGATTGTAATCTGGTGTTCAGGATAGCAGTGACCTAAACAATTTCATGTGTGGTGGGGAAAGTTCTGGCTTTGGAATCAGAGGACCTGAATTAAAATACTTATTCCTTTTGGGATATTGGGGAAACCATTTGTTTTCTTTTGCTCTAAGTTTCATCAATGATAAAATGAAAAGGTTGACACCCCATATCTTTTTCTCTCTAACTCGATGTTCCTGTGTCACCCTTGAGGTCCTTTCTTAGCTTGGATCTAAGATCCTATGAGATCCTCATGACCCGTGTAACTTTGACTAAATTGCTTTGCCACTCTAGGTCTCATTTTATTCACATTGATTTCTACCCAATAGACACCTGTTAGGCACCCAGTATATTGTACATATTGCTCCACGAATAGGAACAGAAAGGAAAAAAAAATAATCCCCATCCTTAAGAAGAACACACTGCAGTCAGAAGACCCAATATAGTCACAGATCAGTAAGTACAAGATAATTTCAGAAGTGGGAGAGCATTTGCACTTAGGGTCATCAGATAAGAAATAGCACTGTGTATGAAATGGCCCTGAAGAAATCATACAAGTGTGCTATAGATTAGGCCCATTATTCATTTAGGTTATCTGTTTTTTACTGGCCCCAGCAAGACTATCCTTTTACTCTTCTTTAATTCATTCTTTATCATACATTACAATGGCTATTCTAAACTTTTTCTTTTCTCTTTAATTCTCCTCCCAATCCTTCTCTCCCATGCTATCATACTTGACTTTGAAGTCAGATTTAATTAGCTCTTACAAAGGGTATTTACTGAGAAAATATAGCAAGAACAATTGTTCCATCATTCCCAATTTGGGGACCCATTCTCCCACAAATACATGAGATATCCTCAGCATAAAGTGAGCAAAAAGGTAACCCAGAGATCTTTTTCTTACTAATGGAATCCTCGTGGAATTCCTCTTAGATTGTATTCCCAGTCTTTAGTACTGTGCCTGGCATATAGAAAGTGCTTAATGAATACTTATAGTTTTATTTTGCCTCGCCTTCCCAACATAACTCTCTATGGAGTGAGGTGCCCAGTCAGGATCCCAAGTATCACACTTTTCTTGATTTTATAATTCTCCTCCCCACTAGGAGGCATCATGCTCCCATGCTTATAGCCACTATTGCC